>NC_092178.1:10922567-11035067 GCF_045791955.1 Oncorhynchus clarkii lewisi | reverse complement strand
CCGGTACCCCCTCCACATTGACTCTGTCCCGGTACCCCCTGTATAAAGTCTCCACATTGACTCTGTACCGGTACCCCCTGTATAAAGTCTCCACATTGACTCTGTACCGGTACCCCCTCCACATTGACTCTGTACCGGTACCCCCTGTATAAAGTCTCCACATTGACTCTGTACCGGTACCCCCTGTATATAGTCTCCACATTGACTCTGTACCGGTACCCCCTCCACATTGACTCTGTACCGGTACCCCCTGTATAAAGTCTCCACATTGACTCTGTACCGGTACCCCCTGTATATAGCCTCCACATTGACTCTGTACCGGTACCCCCTGTATATAGCCTCCACATTGACTCTGTACCGGTACCCCCTGTATAAAGTCTCCACATTGACTCTGTACCGGTACCCCCTCCACATTGACTCTGTACCGGTACCCCCTGTATAAAGTCTCCACATTGACTCTGTACCGGTACCCCCTGTATATAGCCTCCACATTGACTCTGTACCGGTACCCCCTGTATATAGCCTCCACATTGACTCTGTACCGGTACCCCCTGTATAAAGTCTCCACATTGACTCTGTACCGGTACCCCCTCCACATTGACTCTGTACCGGTACCCCCTGTATAAAGTCTCCACATTGACTCTGTACCGGTACCCCCTGTATATAGCCTCCACATTGACTCTGTACCGGTACCCCCTGTATAAAGTCTCCACATTGACTCTGTACCGGTACCCCCTGTATAAAGTCTCCACATTGACTCTGTACTGGTACCCCATGTATATAGTCTCCACATTGACTCTGTACCGGTACCCCCTCCACATTGACTCTGTACCGGTACCCCCTGTATAAAGTCTCCACATTGACTCTGTACCGGTACCCCCTGTATAAAGTCTCCACATTGACTCTGTACCGGTACCCCCTGTAAAGTCTCCACATTGACTCTGTACTGGTACCCCATGTATATAGTCTCCACATTGACTCTGTACCGGTACCCCCTGTATATAGTCTCCATATTGACTCTGTACCGGTACCCCCTGTATATAGCCTCCACATTGACTCTGTACCGGTACCCCCTCCACATTGACTCTGTACCGGTACCCCATGTATATAGCCTCCACATTGACTCTGTACCGGTACCCCCTCCACATTGACTCTGTACCGGTACCCCCTGTATATAGCCTCCACATTGACTCTGTACCGGTACCCCCTGTATAAAGTCTCCACATTGACTCTGTACCGGTACCCCCTGTATAAAGTCTCCACATTGACTCTGTACCGGTACCCCCTGTATATAGCCTCCACATTGACTCTGTACCGGTACCCCCTGTATATAGCCTCCACATTGACTCTGTACCGGTACCCCCTGTATATAGCCTCCACATTGACTCTGTACCGGTACCCCCTGTATATAGCCTCCACATTGACTCTGTACTGGTACCCCATGTATATAGTCTCCACATTGACTCTGTATCGGTACCCCCTCCACATTGACTCTGTACCGGTACCCCCTGTATAAAGTCTCCACATTGACTCTGTACCGGTACCCCCTGTATAAAGTCTCCACATTGACTCTGTACCGGTACCCCCTGTATAAAGTCTCCACATTGACTCTGTACTGGTACCCCATGTATATAGTCTCCACATTGACTCTGTACCGGTACCCCCTGTATATAGTCTCCACATTGACTCTGTACCGGTACCCCCTGTATATAGCCTCCACATTGACTCTGTACCGGTACCCCCTCCACATTGACTCTGTACCGGTACCCCCTGTATATAGCCTCCACATTGACTCTGTACCGGTACCCCCTGTATAAAGTCTCCACATTGACTCTGTACCGGTACCCCCTGTATAAAGTCTCCACTTTGACTCTGTACCGGTACCCCCTGTATAAAGTCTCCACATTGACTCTGTACCGGTACCCCCTGTATAAAGTCTCCACATTGACTCTGTACCGGTACCCCCTGTATATAGCCTCCACATTGACTCTGTACCGGTACCCCCTGTATATAGCCTCCACATTGACTCTGTACCGGTACCCCCTGTATATAGCCTCCACATTGACTCTGTACCGGTACCCCCTGTATATAGCCTCCACATTGACTCTGTACCGGTACCCCCTGTATAAAGCCTCCACATTGACTCTGTACCGGTACCCCTGTATATAGTCTCCACATTGACTCTGTACCGGTACCCCCTGTATAAAGTCTCCACATTGACTCTGTACCGGTACCCCCTGTATATAGCCTCCACATTGACTCGGTACCGGTACCCCCTGTATATAGCCTCTACATTGACTCTGTACCGTTACCCCCTGTATATAGCCTCCACATTGACTCTGTACCGGTACCCCCTGTATATAGCCTCCACATTGACTCTGCACCGGTACCCCCTGTATATAGTCTCCACATTGACTCTGTACCGGTACCCCCTGTATAAAGTCTCCACATTGACTCTGTACCGGTACCCCCTGTATATAGCCTCCACATTGACTCTGTACCGGTACCCCTTGTATATAGCCTCCACATTGACGCTGTACCGGTACCCCCTGTATATAGCCTCCACATTGACTCTGTACCGGTACCCCCTGTATAAAGTCTCCACATTGACTCTGTACCGGTACCCCCTGTATATAGCCTCCACATTGACTCTGTACCGGTACCCCCTGTATAAAGTCTCCACATTGACTCTGTACCGGTACCCCCTGTATATAGTCTCCACATTGACTCTGTACCGGTACCCCCTGTATAAAGTCTCCACATTGACTCTGTACCGGTACCCCCTGTATATAGCCTCCACATTGACTCTGTACCGGTACCCCCTGTATAAAGTCTCCACATTGACTCTGTACCGGTACCCCCTGTATATAGTCTCACTATTGTTATTTTACTGCTGCTCTTTAATTACTTTCTTTTACTTTCTTTTATTTCTTATTCGTATTTTTTAAACTGCATGGTTGGTTAGGGGATTAATTGTAAGGATTTCACTGTTAGGTCTACACCTGCTGTATTCGGTGCATGTGACAAATAACATTTGATACGATTTAATTTCTGTTCTGCTTTATAATTGGTTTGTCGGTCACCAACGCCAACTCTCTCTGATTGGCCGTCTAGCCACGTTCTGTCTTTCAGATGCTCTTCATTCTGTGGCAACACACCCTTCTACCTGTGTCATTTTGGAGAGGCTGATGAGGAGGAAGAGAGTAAAAATTCCTTCATTTCTTTTAGAAATATGCTTCTTCCAGAAACACTGACATCTTGTTATCCATCACCCTTCTCCTTCCTCATCCTCAGTAAAAACGGCACTGCAGAAGCCTGGTCCTGGACTCATTAAGGTGTGTCAGAGTAGGGTGTCTGCAGATTAACGAACATGCACCTGTGGAACGGTCGTTAAGACATTAACAGCTGACAGACGATAGGCAATTAAGGTCACAGTTATGAAAACTTAGGACACTAAAGAGGCCTTTCTACTGACTCTGAAAAACACCAAAAGAAAGATGCCCAGGGTCCCTGCTCATCTATGTGAACGTGCTTTAGGCCTGCTGCAAGGAGGCATGAGGACTGCAGATGTGGCCAGGGCAATAAATGTCAATGTCCGTACTGTGAGATGCCTAAGACAGCGCTACAGAGAGACAGAACGGACAACTGCCTGAGTTACATCAGGAACGCACAATCCCTCCATCAGTGCTCAGACTGTCCGCAATAGGCTGAGAGAGGCTGGACTGAGGGCTTGTAGGCCTGTTTTAAGGCAGGCCTACATCAGACATCACCAGACATCACCGGCAACAAAGTTGCCGATGGGTACAAACCCACCATCGCTGGACCAGACAGGACTTGCAAAAAGTGCTCTACACTGACGAGTCACGGTTTTGTCTCACCAGGGTTGATGGTCAGATTCGCGTTTATCGTCAAAGGAATGAGCGTTACACCGAGGCCTGTACTCTGGAGCGGGATCGATTTGGAGGTGGAGGGTCCATCATGGTCTGGGGCGGTGTGTCACAGCATCATCGGACTGAGCTTGTTGTCATTGCAGGCAATCTCAACACTGTGCGTTACAGGGAAGACATCCTCCTCCCTCATGTGGTACCCTTCCTGCAGGCTGGGACCTGTTGGGTCGGAGGGTGAGGGCTAGGGCCATTCCCCCCAGTACTTAAAGCAGCTGGTGGCCACACCAGATACTGACTGTTACTTTTGATTTTGACCCCCCCCCCCTTTGTTCAGGGACACATTCTATTTCTGTTAGTCACATGTCTGTGGAACTTGTTCAGTTTATGTCTCAGTTGTTGAATCTTATGTTCATACAAATATTTACACATGTTAAGTTTGCTGAATTAAAAATGTAGTTGACAGTGAGAGGAAGCATCTTTTTTTGTTTTTTTTTAGTTTATTTACAAAGGCGATTTTACATCAGCAGATGTCACAAAGTACTTACACAGAAACCAGCCTAAAACCCCAAACAGCAAGCAATGCAGATGTAGAAGCACTAACTACTAATTTGCCAAAAGGCTGAGAGATGGTTGAGAAAGGAAACCAATCTCACATTTCTAATTGGCGCTCTAGAATGGGTATATCATTATTTGAAAGGTTTTGTACATATTGCCATATCTCTCCTACATCACAACACGAAAGTGATGTTTTTATCCCTGTTAAAGAGGAGTCTAGCCTGGTCCCAGATCAGTCTTCTGTTTGGCATGACAACAACCACAGGAGATGGGTGCAGCCATAACAGATCTAGGACCAAGCTAAAAAGGAGTCATATTCAGAACAAAAAAATTCCACCACCTCATTAGTAAGCCTGTGGACTTTGTATCACCTTATTGGTCAGTTAGAATCATTTATTGGCAAACGCGGGATGGAAATAAGGCATAAAATAACACATGTTGAACAATGAGAAAGGTATAAAAGAAACCGGTACACTCAAAAGCTCCACCTTTATTAATTAACAAACGTTTCCATCCTGCCAGGCTCTTTGTCAGGTCATTCCACAGGGAGAGCACCACACCCATATCTATAGACTTAAGACAAGCACCAATGAGGGCGGGTCTATATATTTAAGTTGAAAAGGGGCAACACAAAAACTCTAAATAACAATACATTATATATATATATATATATATATATATATATATACACACACACATATACACAGTCCCAGTCAAAAGTTTGGACACACCAACTCATTCAAGTTTTTATTTTTTTGAGTTACATTGTAGAATAATAGTGAAGACATCAAAACTATGAAATAAAACATATGGAATCATGTAGTAACCAAAAAAGTGTTAAACAAATCAAAATATATTTTAGATTCTTCAAAGTAGCCACCCTTTGCCTTAATGACAGCTTTGTACACTCTTGGCATTCCCTCAACCATTATTTTTTTTAGGGGTTCGTTAGGGCAAATCAAGTCTAACATTTTAAAGTGGAAATGACAAACTTAGGAGCCTTATAAAACCTAGAATACACTACAAGGTTACATTTCCTGCTAGAAAATTCTCAGCAACATAAGAGTGATCAAATTAAGATTCTACATCTGTAGACACTCGTCCTGGGTTACATTGTGGAATCTTTCAGACGTCCTGTTCAGCAACTCCTCGGGGTAGCCCCTTTGTTTGAAAACACTGGCACAGATCTCAGAGACTAGCCACTATTTTCAAACACCCTTCCCAGGTAGTGTACAAAAGCCCCCCTTACATCAGACAGATGGTTGTCAAGTAAGATTTGCCCTGTGTGCCTTATATGAATGCTTATAGAGTTATAATATTCCAGAAACAACAAATCAAATCTATATATTTTATGCACTACCGGTCTAAGGTTTTAGAAGACCCATTTATTGAAGTGGTTTTTCTTTATTTTTACTCATTTCTACATTGTAGAATAATAGTGAAGACATCCAAACTATGAAGTAACACACATTTGGGTTCCATCCGCTGTCTATGTGAGATGCGGTGTGATGAACGGATGATCTCCGCATGTGTATTTCCCACCGTGAAGCATGGAGGAGGAGGTGTGATGGTGTGGGGGTGCTTTGCTGGTGACAATGTCTGTGATTTATTTAGAATTCAAGGCACACTTAACCAGCATGGATTCAACAGCATTCTGCAGCGAAACTCCATCCCATCTGGTTTGCGCTTAGTGGGACTATCATTTGTTTTTCATCAGGACAATGACCCAACACGCCTCCAGGCTGTGTAAGGGCTATTTTACCAAGAAGGAGAGTGATTGAGTGCTGCTTGAGATGACCTGGCCTCCACAATCCCCTGATGTCAACAAAATTGAGATGGTTTGGAATGAGTCAGACCGCACAGTGAAGGAAAAGCAGCCAACAAGTGCTCAGAATATGTGGAAATTTTTTCAAGATTGTTGGAAAAGCATTCCAGGTGACGCTGCAGAGAATACCAAGAGTGTGCAAAGCTGTCATCAAGGCAAAGGGTGGCTACTTTGAAGAATCTCAAATCTAAAATATATTTTGATTTGTTTAACACTTTTTTGGTTACTACATGATTCCATATGTGTTATTTAATAGTTTTGATGTCTTCACTGTTATTCTACAATGTAGAAAATAGTAAAAAGAAAAGAAAGACCCTGGAATCAGGTGTTCTAAAACTGTTGCCCGGTAGTGTATATATAGTTTTTTTTTATTTAATTTCGTAGTATCCAATTGTTGTAGTAGCTACTATCTTGTCTCATCGCTACAACTCCCGTATGGGCTCGGGAGAGACGAAGGTTGAAAGTCATGCGTCCTCCGATACACAACCAACCAAGCCGCTGCTTCTTTAACACAGCGCACATCCAACCCGGAAGCCAGCCGCACCAATGCGCCGGAGGAAACACCGTGCACCTGGCCACCTTGGCTAGCGTACACTGCGCCCAGCCCGCCACAGGAGTCACTGGTGCGCGATGAGACAAGGACACCCCTACCGACCAAGCCCTCCCTAACCCGGGCGACGCTAGGCCAATTGTGCGTCGCCCCACGGACCTCCCGGTCGCGGCCGGTTACGACAGAGCCTGGGCGCGAACCCAGGACTCTGATGGCACAGCTGGCGCTGCAGTACAGCGCCCTTAACCACTGCGCCACCCGGGAGGCCGTATATAAAGTTTTTGTGTTGCCCCTTTCAACTTAAACATGTATAGACCCACCCTAATTGGTGCTTGTCTTATCTCTATAAATATGGGTGTGGTGCTCTCCCGGTGAAACGTTGTTTGTATATTAATAAAGTTACTGTTAAAGTCTCTATTTCTTTAATACTGATTTGATCACACTTGACAATGAGAGAGGACCATGGGAACCTTACGATCGGTATCTATGGGAACCTTACGATCGGTATCTATGGGAACCTTGCGATCGGTATCTATGGGAACCGTTTACATAGCCAGACGGGCCCTGTACGAAATCCCTGATTTATTCCTTCATGGATTTACCATGTCTTCCACACTGTCAAACCCAAGCTACGGACATATTGGTCTCGCCTCCCCTGACAGCCATAAAACCTGAAGGCTGCCATACTCTTATGATTTCAATAAATGTAAATCGATTTGTTGCTGTTGCTGTTTTCAGAATGAATCTCTCCAGTAATAAGTCAACTCCTACTACCATCTATGCATCTTCTGTAATCATCATAACCATTCTGAATACATTATGCAGGTATTTATGTTGTCATTGCGATAACTTATTCATGCCGATGCTTAGAAAGAGATGTGGTCAAAAATGGAACCTTCCGTTCCTTCCCATTGCTTATTTAGAGTCCTTATTAGTGGGCTGTCTTCATTGTGTGTGTGTGTGTGTGTGTGTGTGTGTGTGTGTGTGTGTGTGGAGGCCTGTGATGCGACATGCCAAAGCCCATTTGTGTTTGGTATAAATGATCCCTGCCCAACACACAAACAGCACGCCTCAGCGGCTTGGCAACTCAGCCGCCATCAGATCAACTTTTTTAGATTGGATACTGACTGGGCTGAATGCCATAATCAACCACTCCCCTCAAACTTACTACACTCCCCATATTTAATTAAACTGCCGATTGATAAATAAATTCCAATGCATGGCAAGGGCATTCCCCACACAACACCATCACAGGTCCCAGTGTTGGAGACATTCTAGAATGTCTCATGGAAACGGTTCTATTGTTCAAGGATGAAAAGAGATTCATTGGCGGGTTTCTGGCAGCCGAGATCTTTCTTATTGACCAAAACCAAACACTGAGATTACACAGATTAAAGCTTTGCTTTATTGTGAGGCCTGGTGTTTGAAGGTGAAGTAAGGACAAGTGTGACAACACCCATGAAAGAAGGGAAAACAAGTGAGAAAGTGAGTTGGTCATATTTATCAAGAAGTTATTATCTGCTCTATAAAATATGAACGTGTCAGTGTCATTCAGTCATTCAGTCAGCTGTCTACTAGTTGTTAGTTTGCCTGCTAGTTTCTCTATAGAATATAAACACACACCTAACAAAGGGCGATCATTAATTATTTGTGAGACGACTGGAATTCTGTTGTTGTATTTTTAGCAGAATGTTACTGCCAGAGCCAATCTGATACGGCTTACAGAATATTTCAATCATTGCTCAGTACATTCGAGGAAGACAGACGGACGAATAAACCTATCCGTGTCCAATCCGATAAGAGGGTGTTGGTGCAGGCCAGGGCTGGAGGAGTGAAGTGTCTCTCTCTCTCTCTCTCAACTGAGGGCTGCCTGGAAGGCCTCCACCCTGCTCTGCTGCAGAGAAAGAGAGGGGAGAAACACCTTCTTTTCAGACGGTAATCGCATGGTCTCTAGTAACAAACAGACCAACCACCATTCACTCTCTCTGGAGCAAATTGTTTTCCTTGGCCAAGGCTAGCCTGAGCAGCACTGCTCTGCTGCTGAGAGACCACATTGTTCCATTGCTACTTTGAGCAGACTACCCCGCCACACAAACCCCCCCCCCCCGCCCTCTTTATTTCGACATTCATCCAGCCAACCCCCTTTGCAGTTTGCACATATCCGGCAACTGTATCAGTGTGCCAGAAAACTGTAGTAAAAAAATCTACAAGAGGAGAAAGAGAAGATTAAAAAGGCAGGGTCACTTGAAAAAAGACGATAATGCTGTAGTCCCTCAGGAGGAAAATAACGTTTTGGCCGTGTTCCCTGGCTGAGAGCTGGCTACGTTACAGCGCTGGGCCAGTAGGTTGGATAGAACACATGGCTGCTGGCGGAACACTCAGAACACAACGCAGCTCCATTCCAGAACCCACAATCACAGATACATACACACATACAACAAACCCAGAGAAACAGATTGGTTTGGACTTTGTAACATTCATCTTTTGACTAGACTACATGTTGATGTTCAGCACATGCCAGCGTTTAACAGGAGTCAAAAAGGTTGTATTCATCAGACGGTCAATAACAAAATATTTGGCAAACTAAAAAGCCTGCTGTGAGTAGAATTAGATATTTTTTTGAACAGGTTATTTTGATAAACATGAGAAACTTCAGTGAAAAGAACACACTGATTCTCTATGCATGAGTGAGAACTAAAGATGTCGGTCAAGGAGGCCAGACCTGGGTTCAAACACTACTCAAAATCATTTCAAATACTTAATTTGTGCTTAATTAAGCTTTCCTGTTGCAATCGAACCAATAGAACAGTCATAAAACTGTAAACTCCGCCCATCTGGCGTTCCAGGCAGAGAAGTAAATAAAAAAGATTTCAAATAGTATTTGAACCCAGGTAAGGCCAGCCCTTGAAACCGCAGATCATTGGCTGACCGTTTTTTTTATAAGCAGAGTCGCTCTCTTGATTTCCCCCCAAACTAAACTTCACTTCTCCTGCTAACAATCAGTCTCCAGAAGGCTATTTGTCTAATGTTTTATACCAATCAGTTCCCACCAGTCAGCTACCCAGCTCGCATTGCAGTTGGACGTTTCCTGCTATAGGGAAAGAAAACAAGTCCCTCAAACGAATAGTAAGACTAAACAGCTTCTGAAAAATGTCTATGTATTCAGTGCCATTGGTGGAAGGAGTACTACGAACCTTGAATTGAAGCATATGTAAACATAAACAACAACAATAGGCGGAATCCTCCTCCTTGGTGAGAAGTTCCACATTCTAAGACGTTCTATTAAGCCTGCTGTGTCTCACATCTCATATATAACTGTATCTGGGGGCTGGTTGCAGTCGGGAGGGAGGGACAATTGCTTAATCATCATATGATTAAGAGTGTTGATTTTTAGGTGTGAGATTGTACAGAAGGCTCATGGTGTGAAGAAATATGATGAGCTAACCTATTCAATACAATAGTGAGATGTACAGAAGGCTCATGGTGTGAAGAAATATGATGAGCTAACCTATTCAATACAATAGTGAGATGTACAGAAGGCTCATGGTGTGAAGAAATATGATGAGCTAACCTATTCAATACAATAGTGAGATGTACAGAATAGCTGACATGTACAGCGCCTCCAGACAGTATTCACACCCCTTGACTTGTTCCACATTGTTGTTGTGTTACAAGGTGGGATTTCAAATGGGTTCAATTGCGATGGTTGTGTCACTGGCCTACACACAATACCCCATAATGTCAAAGTGGAATTATGTTTGTAGAAATTCTTACAAATTAATTAAAAATGAAAAGCTGAAATGTCTTGAGTCAATAAGTATTCAACCCCTTTGTTATGGCAAGCTTAAATAGGTTCAAGAGTAAAAATGTGCTTACCAAGTCACATAATAAGTTGCATGGACTCGCTCTGTGTGCGTTAACGGTGTTAAATATGATTTTTTTAAATGACTACCTCATCTCAGTACCCCACACATACAGGTAAGGTAACTCAGTCGAGCAGTGAATTTCAAACACAGATTCAACAACAACAAAGACCAGGGTGGTTTTCCAATGTCTCGCAAAGAGGTAGATAAGTAATTACACTTTGGATGGTGTATCAATCCACCCAGTCATTACAAAGATACAGGCGTCCTTTCTAACTCAGTTGCCGGAGAGGAAGGAAACCGCTCAGGGATTTCACCATGAGGCCAAATGTGACTTTAAAACAGTGAGAGTTTAATGGCTGTAATAGGAGAAAACTGAGGATGGATCAACAACTTTGTAGTTACTCAACAATACTAACCTAAATGACAGTGAAAAGAAGTCTGTATAGAATCATTAAAATAAAAATACAAAACATGCATCCTGTTTGCAACAAGGAACTAAAGTAAAACTGCAAAGAATTGTGGTAAAAAAATGAACTTTATGTCCATAAATACAAAGTGTTATGTTTGGGGCAAATCCAACACAACACATCACTGAGTACCACTCTTCATATGTTAAAGCAGGTGCTGGCGTCATTGTGTTATGGGTATGCTTGTCATCGTCAAGGACTGGAGATTTGTTTGTATAAAAAGAAACGGAATAGAGCTAAGCAAGCACAGGCAAAATCCTAGAGGAAAACCTGGTTCAGTCTGCTTGGAACAGACACTGGGAGACAAATTCACCTTTCAGCAAGACAATAACTTAAAAAACACTGGAGTTGCTTACCAAGACGACATTGAATGTTCCGGAGAGGCCTAGATACAGTTTTGACTTAAATCAGCTTGAATATCTAAGGCAAGACCTGAAAAGGGCTATCTAGCAATGAGCAACAACAAACTTGCAATGAGCTTGAAGAATTTTTTAACAAATATTGTGCAATCCAGGTGTGCAAAGCTCTTATAGACTTACCCAGAAAGACTCACAGCTGTAATCACTCTTATAGACTTACCCAGAAAGACTCACAGCTGTAATCACTCTTATAGACTTACCCAGAAAGACTCACAGCTGTAATCACTCTTAGAGACTTACCCAGAAAGACTCACAGCTGTAATCGCTCTTATAGACTTACCCAGGAAGACTCACAGCTGTAATCGCTCTTATAGACTTACCCAGGAAGACTCACAGCTGTAATCGCTCTTATAGACTTACCCAGGAAGACTCACAGCTGTAATCGCTCTTATAGACTTACCCAGAAAGACTCACAGCTGTAATCACTCTTATAGACTTGCCCAGAAAGACTCACAGCTGTAATCACTGACATTTATTAAATTAGATATTTAATTTTCAATATTATTTGCTAAATATTCTAAAAACATGTTTTCACTTTGTCATTCTGGGGGATTGTGTGTAGATGGATCAAATGTGTTTTTGTGGGGGTTTTTTTAACCTATTTTGAATTTGTCTGTAACACAACAAAATGTGTAATAAGTAAAGGGGTATGAATACTCTCTGAAGGCTCTGTACGTGTGTGGATGAAAGGTACCCAGACCGTCAGAGGCCCTCAGGTAATTTGAACCATAACCAGCTACTCTTCATGCTTTTCTCTATTCTAAAGTAATGTAACACACTACAGTACTTACAGGCAGGTCTACAGAGTAGAGGTCGACCGATTAATCAACCTCTACTACAGAGCCTTCGGAAAGAATTAATTCCAATTGACTTATTACACATTTTGTTGTGTTACAGGATGTACCCCATAATGACAAAGTGAAAACATGTTTTTAGAAATGTTTGCAAATTTTATTGAAAATGAAATACAGAAATCTAATTTACATAAGTATTCACAACCCTGAGTCAATACTTTGTAGAAGCACCTTTGGCGGAGATTACAGCTTTGAGTCATCTTCGGTATTGGGTCTGTATCAGCTTTGAGTCGTCTTCGGTATTGGGTCTGTATCAGCTTTGAGTCGTCTTGGGTATTGGGTCTGTATCAGCTTTGAGTCGACTTGGGTATTGGGTCTATCAGCTTTGAGTCGTCTTGGGTATTGGGTCTGTATCAGCTTTGAGTCGTCTTGGGTATTGGGTCTGTATCAGCTTTGAGTCGTCTTGGGTATTGGGTCTGTATCAGCTTTGAGTCGTCTTGGGTATTGGGTCTGTATCAGCTTTGCACATCTGGATTCTGAGATTTTCTCCCATTCTTTCTTGCAGATCTTCAGGCCCAGTACATCACTGGGGCCAAGCTTCCTGTCATCCAGGACCTCTATACCAGGCCGTGTCAGAGGAAGGTCCTAAATATTGTCAAAGACTCCAGCCACCCTGCTACCGCACGGCAAGCAGTACCAGAGCGCCAAGTTTAGGTCCAAGAGGCTTTTAAACAGCTTCTACCCCCAAGTCATAAGACTCCTGAACATCTAATCAAATGGCTAGCCAGACAATTTGCATTGCCCCCCCCCCCCCTCCCTCCTCCTCTTTTACACTGCTGCCACTCTCTGTAATTTTAATAACTCTACCTACATGTACATATTACCTCAATTAACCGGTGCCCCCGCACATTGACTCTGTACCGGTACCCCCCTGTATAAAGTCTCGCTATTGTTATTTTACTGCTGCTCTTTAATTACTTGTTCCTTTTATTTCTTATTCTTGTTTTTTAAACTGCATTGTTGGTTAGGGGCTTGTAAGTAAGCATTTCACAGTAAAGTCTACACCTGTTTTATAACATTGTATTTGATGGTGTTAGATGGGTGATGAGCTGTGCCTGGTTTTCTCCAGACATTGCGCTTTGTATTCAGGACAGATAGTAACATTTTTTGTCTCATCAGACAACAAAATCTTTTGCCTTATGATCTCAGAGGTTTTATTTACGTGCCTTTTTACAAACTCCAGGCGTGCTGTAATGTGCCCTTTTCTCGGTGTGGCTTCCGTCTGGCCACTCTAAAATGTAAAACCTGTCAAAGGTGCATGTGTTTGTGCAAATTTGAGATTTTTTGGTTACTGTGTGTGCAAATTTGAGATTTTTGGTTACTGTGTGTGCAAATTTGAGATTTTTGGTTACTGTGTGTGCAAATTTGAGATTTTTGGTTACTGTGTGTGAAAATTTGAGATACACTGTTTAGTGAAATTGTAGTGACGTCAAGGATCATAAAAGAAAATTGGATGCACCTGAGCTCAATCTGGAGTGCCATAGCAAAGACATGTGAATACGTATGTAAATAAGATATTTCTGTATTTCATTAGCACGTTATTTATTTTTCAAAAAAAACGTGTTTTCACTTTTTCCTTATGCGTTATTGTGTGTAGACGGTTGAAGAGGGAAATAAATTATTTCATCCATGTTGAATTCAGGCTGTAACAACAGAATGTAGAATAAGTCAAGCGGAATACTTTCTGAAGGCTCTGTAAACTCCACTGAGGTGAACGTCTTCTGTAGGTTACTGTGGACTGGAGTACCCAGCAGCAAACATCGCCGCAGTTCTCTTGTAAATCACAACTTTGAAAGAAACGCAGTTAAAAACCTCAAGTTCATACTGCTCTGGGAATTGATTCAAAAATATTCCTCAGGCATTCTTGCTCTATCATTCCCTCCCACTCCTCCATTCCCTCCCTCTCTCTCTCCCTTCCCTCTCTCTCCCTTTCCCTCTCTCTCCCCTTCCCTCCCTCTCCCCTTCCCTCTCTCTCCCCTTCCCTCCCTCTCCCTTCCCTCTCTCTCCCTTTCCCTCTCTCTCCCCTTCCCTCCCTCTCCCCTTCCCTCCCTCTCCCCTTCCCTCTCTCTCCCCTTCCCTCTCTCTCCCCTTCCCTCTCTCTCCCCTTCCCTCCCTCTCCCCTTCCCTCCCTCTCCCCTTCCCTCCCTCTCCCCTTCCCTCTCTCTCCCCTTCCCTCCACCATTCCCTCTCTCTCTCTCCCCTTCCACTCCACCATTCCCTCTCTCCCCTTCCCTCTCTCTCCCCTTCCCTCTCTCTCTCCTTCCCTCCCACTCCACCATTCCCTCCCCTCCCTCCCACTCCACCATTCCTTCTCCCTCCCTCCCTCTCCACCATTCCTTCTCCCTCCCTCCCTCCACCATTCCCTCCCTCTCCCCTTCCCTCTCTCCCCTTCCCTCCCACTCCACCATTCCCTCCCTCTCTCTCCCCTTCCCTCCAACTCCACCATTCCCTCCCTCTCCCCTTCCCTCCCACTCCACCATTCCCTCCCACTCCACCATTCCCTCCCTCTCTCTCCCCTTCCACTCCACCATTCCCTCCCCTCCCTCTCTCTCCACTTCCCTCCTTCTCCACCATTCCCTCCCTCTCCCCTTCCCTCTCTCTCCCCTTCCACTCCACCATTCCCTCCCTCTCCCCTTCCCTCTCTTGCCCAAGCCCCCATTATGGGATAAAGGTTACTAACAGTTACTGGCGTGGTGGCAGAAGCGTTTATTCCCCTAAAAAGTGTCCAACTGTCGCAGCAGAAATGGGTCACAGGTGTGTGGACATTTATCTGAAGGAAATAATGGTCCTGCACTGGGGAGAGGTCACTGAGGAAGAGGAACTCGAACCTGTTCCTATTGAAGCCCCAGGCAGAATTGGCTCTCTCCACTCCCATTAATTTCAGTCTGAGAGTGTGCTTAAGCTATTAGACAGCGTCGGAGATCCTATAGCCTACAGCCCAGTAAGGGGAGAGGATAATTCCTTCTTTCTTTCTTTCTTCTTCTTCTTCTTTTGAGTGATGAATTGAAACCTGCTTGGGATTGGGTGGGGGTTTCATTGGGCATTGTCACATTATAGAATGCACTCTAGAATGGCCCTCACAAAAGGACTTACTTGGCTGCTGGATATCAGGGTAGATTCTACCACCTGGTAGAACGGAACATGAATACAGGAGACTAGAAGCATTGACGTTTCACAACTGGCCTATCCACTACAGACACTTAACATTTCATCTGTAGATATCGGTTTGCATTTGCGACTTTTGAAAAATGAAATACAACATGTGCATTGTGGGAAGAGGGAAAGCATAGCACAGAGACAAAGATGGCTACATTGAAGGTTTCAAGCAGCATGAGGTAGCCACATTATCCATTAGAGTCCACCCAAAACGTTGCGTGGCAAATTCTGACTGGAACAAAGATGGAGATTGCGGATGCAGAGGCCTCTTGACTGTTCAAGGACATCTGGGCCGGGCTACTAGAGCACATTCTGCTCCCACTGTTCCTCTAATGGCATTAGGGCTGTGACGGTCATGGGATTTTGGAGGACGGTATTTGACCAGCCAAATGACCACGGCCTCCATAATAACCGTTGAATAGCAATTATTATTATTTCATTTCTTACGCACATTTTCTCCTCTCCTTGTGTGTATTGGTGCAGAGGGATGGAGGTGAAGAGACACAGAGGGATGGAGGTGAGTGTGTGTGTGTGTGTGTATTGTAGTTTTACAAAGAGCACTAAATGGATGTCAGCCATCTACTGTCTAAAGGAGAAATAATGCCTCGCGTAGAGGCTCGGTAACACTGGGATATTTTATAGCTGACAAGTGTTTTACATTTAATGGTTAAAGTGTGTCTTTCCTTTATTAGACCATCATGAAACACACTTATAACGTTGAACTGCTCTGGAATAGCAGTGGGAGCTGAGAAAAGGCCATTTATGCAGACCACACACACACGGACAATAACACGAGAATGTTGTTCACCAACGTTAAACTCAGGAAGGCTGGTCTGAATGGCTCGTCACTTTTAATTCATTTAACAAAACCCACTACAACTCACATCGCTTCCTATCTTACCTCATCAGCACAGCAAGTATTTATAGGGTAGTCATTATAATGTTACCTCATCAGCATAGCAGGTATTTATAGGGTAGTCATTATAATGTTACCTCATTAGCATAGCAGGTATTTATAGGGTAGTCATTATAATGTTACCTCATTAGCATATAAGGTATTTATAGGGTAGTCATTATAATGTTACCTCATTAGCATAGCAGGTATTTATAGGGTAGTCATTATAATGTTACCTCATCAGCATAGCAGGTATTTATAGGGTAGTGTCATGATGTTACCTCATTAGCATAGCAGGTATTTATAGGGTAGTCATTATAATGTTACCTCATTAGCATAGCAGGTATTTATAGGGTAGTCATTATAATGTTACCTCATCAGCATAGCAGGTATTTATAGGGTAGTGTCATGATGTTACCTCATTAGCATAGCAGGTATTTATAGGGTAGTCATTATAATGTTACCTCATTAGCATAGCAGGTATTTATAGGGTAGTCATTATAATGTTACCTCATTAGCATAGCAGGTATTTATAGGGTAGTCATAATGTTACCTCATTAGCATAGCAGGTATTTATAGGGTAGTGTCATGATGTTACCTCATCAGCACAGCAGGTATTTATAGAGTAGTGTCATGATGTTACCTCATCAGCACAGCAGGTATTTATAGGGTAGTGTCATGATGTTACCTCATTAGCATAGCAGGTATTTATAGGGTAGTGACATGATGTTACCTCATTAGCATAGCGTCACGTCTCTCCTCCTCCTGAGGAATGTGAGAATGTGAGGAATGTAATTTACCTATTAACTTCAGCCAATGAGCATGGCAATTCCACCATGCTTGCTGAGTAAGCTATGGGCTCACTTGTGCAATAAACACTTTAATTTCTTTCAAACAATGGGCATAAATCTGTGGGATTAGAACCAATCTGATGACCTTTCACCTCCCCACCACCACCACCAGAAGGACCGTCATCGAGTAACCTCGTTCTCTCAGCGGGGGAGGGGGTACGATGATTATTGTTCTTAAGCAGAATGTAATGCTCATTTTACACATATCCGTGGTTGGTAAGTCACCTCTCAGGACTCAATGTCTTTATAATCTACATCTAGACGAGATGGGCTCGTGATCTTATAACCTACAGATACAGTCCTACCAACATAAAGCATATGAATTCAATAAATCGCTTGAAAAATTCACAACAGCTCTGACGAAGGCCGTGAGACCGATAGGTGAAGCTTATTAAAGATCAGTGATACTGTCAAGAGCAGTGTGCGGGTTCTTGTTCAACTGTTACCATGCACCTGCAAAGAGATTGCTCAGATGTGCGAGTTCCTTGTGAATTTTTTTTTTTTTTAATAAACCGCTTGTGAAATCAATGTGGTACAAACATGGCAATTCACAATACTGATCATCTATAAAGCTACAATCCTTGGGCTGAGGATGAGGACAACATTATTAAATAGCTTTAATGCTGCAATGCCTTATGAATCTGTTTGATGTACAGTATATGTATTGAATCACTGCAGTGTAAGGCCTACATGATTGTACACATTAAAGCCATATGCAGATTCCTGTAACAGCACTTTAAAGGTTGCGTATTGTATAGTTTAACAGATTCCTGGGTAATGACCTCAAACCAAAGATCCCTGGGTAATGACCTCAGATCAACAATTGCTGGGTAATGACCTCAAACCAAACATCCTTGAGGAATGACTGCAATCAATCAAACACCAATCTTACAATACTCCCTGACTACAGGTAGAAAGAAGTTGAACTTGCGCACCCAACGAGACACACACACACACACACACACACACACACACACACAGTGAAATGGCTAGCTATTTAGCGGTCGTGGTTATGCTACTTCATGAGCGTGGATGTGTTCTGAGGGACCCTGTGTTCTGAGGGTCCCTGTGTTCTGAGGGACCCTGTGTTCTGAGGGTCCCTGTGTTCTGAGGGACCCTGTGTTCTGAGGGACCCTGTGTTCTGAGGGACCCTGTGTTCTGAGGGTCCCTGTGTTCTGAGGGTCCCTGTGTTCTGAGGGTCCCTGTGTTCTGAGGGTCCCTGTGTTCTGAGGGTCCCTGTGTTCTGGGGGTCCCTGTGTTCTGAGGGTCCCTGTGTTCTGAGGGTCCCTGTGTTCTGGGGGTCCCTGTGTTCTGAGGGACCCTGTGTTCTGAGGGACCCTGTGTTCTGAGGGTCATCCAGTAAGGGACAGTGACAGGAATGGAAGATACACTGTTACACACACACACACACACACACACACACACACGCCCTATCAATGCATCCATCCATCCACCCACCACACACACAGTCTGTCTTACCTGACGTTGGGCACATCGATGCTGGATGACACCACGTTGCGTTTCTGCTCCAGCAGGGAGACAGAGCGGGTGTGGTCCCTCTCTGGACCCTCAAGGGGGCGCCCCGTCCTCCTACCGTCTGCTCCCCGCTCCCCCTTCAACGCCTCTGGGCTCAGGGAGTTGGCCTCCCCCTTCTGGGCCTCCATGGTCTGGCTCTGCAGAGGAGCCCCGTTCCCCCGGCCGTTCCAGACGCTCTGCTGCAGAGGGATACAGGTATGACTGGGTTACTACAGAGACATGTACAGTAGGCTGACTCGTAAAGACTGGGACTCTGGGAGTAAAGATCACCCAACATTTTAACCACCCAGTCCCTGCTTTTCGTTGGATAGGCATATAGTAGCCTATGTGCCATTTGGTACAGCCTTAACCACAATGCAGTGCACACACTCATTCTAGCTAATACTCACGCTTCCAGACAGTTTGTAGTGTTGCTAGTGTTGAGCTGACAACAGGATGTACGTTAATGAGTCTTTCACTTTTAAAATGTGGGATTTATTTTTTGTGCTTCCACAGACATCACCCGCGCATCCCGCAAAGGCGGAGGTATTGCTAACAAATACGCTAGCAAATTTCAATAAAAAAAAATTAAAAAATTACTACATTTTCGTCTTCTGAGCTTCTAGTCATGAAATCTATGCAGCCTACTCAATCACTTTCATAGCCACTGTTTACAGGCCTCCTGGGTCGTAGACAGCGTTCCTCACTGAGTTCCCTGAATTCCTATCAGACCTTGTAGTCATGGTAGATATAAAAACAATTCTGACTTTAATATTCACATGGAAAAGTCCACAGACCCACTCCAAAAGGCTTTCGGAGCCATCATCGACTCGGGATTTGTCCAACATGTCTCCAGACCTACTCACTGCCAGTCATACTCTGGACCTAGTTTTGTCGCGTGGAATAAATATTGTGGATCTTAATGTTTTTCCTCATAATCCTGGACTATCGGACCACCATTTTATTATGTTTGCAATCGCAACAAATAATCTGTTCAGACCCCAACCAAGGATCATCAAAAGTCGTGCTATAAATTCTCAGACAACCCCAAGATTTCTAGATGCCCTTCACCCCCCCAAGGACGTCAGAGTACAAAAATCAGTTAACCACCTAACTGAGGAACTAAATGTAACATGGCGTAATACCCTAGATGCAGTCGCACCCCTAAAAACAAAAAACATTTGTCCTAAGAAATTTGCTCCCTCGTATACAGAAAATACCTGAGCCCTGAAGCAAGCTTCCAGAAAATTGGAACGGAAATGGCGCTACACCAAACTGGAAGTCTTCCAATTAGCATGGAAAGACAGTACCGTGCAGTATCGAAGAGACCTCACTGCTGCTCGATCATCCTATTTTTCCAACTTAATTGAGGAGAATAAGAACAATCAAAAATGTATTTTAGATTCTGTCGCAAAGCTAACTAAAAAGCAGCATTCCACAAGAGAAGACGGCTTTCACTTCGGCAGTGATAAATTCATTGACATCTTGGACGAGAAGACCATGACTCCTCCATAAACCTGCGTATTTCTCCAAAGCTCAGTTGTCCTGAGTCTGCACAACACTGCCAGGACCTATGATCAAAGGAGACACTCAAGTATTTTAATACGATATCTCTTGACACCTTGATGAAAATAGTCATGGCCTCTAAACCTTCCAAGCTGCATACTGGATCCTATTCCAACTAAACTACTGAAAGTAGAGGTCGGCCGATTATGATTTTTCAACGCCGATACCGATACCGATTATTGGAGGACCAAAAAAGCAGATACCGATTAATCGGACAATTTTTTATTTATTTGTAATAATCGTTCCTAGGCCGTCATTGAAAATAAGAAGCTGTTCTTAACTGACTTGCCTAGTTAAATAAAGGTATATAAAAAATAAAAATAAATGTTAAAAAATCGGCGCCAAAAAAATACAGATTTCCGATTGAAAACTTGAAATCGGCCCTAATTAATCGGCCATTCCAATTAATAGGTCGACCTCTAACTGAAAGAGCTGCTTCCTGTGCTTGGCCCTCCTTTGTTGAACATAATAAATGCCTCCCTATCCACCGGATGTGTACCAAACTCACTAAAAGTGGCAGTGGCACTCTTGAAAAAGCCAAACCATGACCCAGAAAATATAAAAAATGAATTGGTCTATCTCAAATCTCCCATTCCTCTCAAAAGTTTTTGAAAAAGCTGTTGCACAGCAACTCAATGCCTTTCTGAAGAAAAACAATGTATACGAAATGGTTTTAGACCACATCATGGCACTGAGACTGCACTTGTGAAAGGTGGTAAATTACCTTTTAATGGCGTCAGACCAAGGTTCTACATCTGTCCTCGTTCTCCTAGACCTTGTGTTGCTTTTGTTACCATCAATCACCATTCTTTTGGAGAGATTGGAAACCCAAATCGGTCTACACGGACAAGTTCAGATCTTATCTGTCGGAAAGATATCAGTTTATCTCTGCGGATGTTTTGTCCTCTGACAAATCAACTGTAAGTTTCAGTGTTCCTCAATGTTCCATTTTTGGACCACTATTGTTTTCACTATATATTTTACCTCTTGGTGATGTCATTTGGAAACATAATGTTAACTTTGACTGCTTCGCGGACAATACACAGCTGTACATTTTGATGAAACATGGTGAAGCCCCAAAATTGCCCTCCCTGGAAGTCTGTGTTTCAGACATAAGGAAGTGGATGGTGGCAAATGCTTAACTTTTAAACTCAGACAAAAAAGAGATTCTAGTTCTAGGTCCCAAAAAACAAAGAGGTCTGCTGTTGGATCTGACAATTTTGATGGTTGTACAGTTGTCTGAAAAAAAACTGTGAAGGACCTCGGCGTTACTCTGGACCCTGATCTCTCTTTTGACGAACATATCAAGACTGTTTCAAGGACGGCTTTTTTCCATCTACGTAACATTGCAAAAATCAGAAACGTTCTGTCCAAAAATTATGCAGAAAAATGTATCCATGCTTTTGTCACTTCTAGATTAGACTACTGCAATGCTCAACTTTCCGGCTACCCGGATAAAGCACTAAATAAACTTCAGTTAGTGCTAAATACGGCTGCTAGAATCCTGACTAGAACCAAAACATTTGATCATATTACTCCAGTGCTAGCCTCTCATCACTGGCTTCCCGTTAAGGCACGGGCTGACTTCAAGGTTTTACTGCTAACCTACAAAGCATTACATGGGCTTGCTCCTACCCATCTCTCCGATTTGGTCCTGCCGTACATACCTACACGTACGCTACGGTCACAAGACGCAGGCCTCCTAATTGTCCCTAGAATTTCTAAGCAAACAGCAGGAAGCAGGGCTTTCTCCTATAGAGCTCAATTTTTATGGAATGGTCTGCCTACCCATGTGAGAGACGCAGACTCGGCCTCGACCTTTAAATCTTTATTGAAGACTCATCTCTTCAGTCCGTCCTATGATTGAGTGTAGTCTGGCCCAGGGGTGTGAAGGTGAACAGAAAGGCACTAGAGTGACGAACCACCCTTGCTGTCTCTGCCTGGCCGGTTCCCCTCTCTCCACTGGGATTTTCTGCCCTTACCCTATTATGGGGGCTGAGTCACTGGCTTACTGGTGCTCTTTCATGCCGTCCCTAGGAGGGGTGCGTCACTTGAGTGGGTTGAGTCACTGACATGATCTTCCTGTCTGGGTTGGCACACCCCTCGGGTTCGTGCCGTGAGGGAGATCTTCGTGGGCTATACTCGGCCTTGTCTCAGGATAGTAAGTTGATGTTCTGAAGATATCCCTCTAGTGGTGTGGGGGCTGTGCTTTGGAAAAGTGGGTGGGGTTATATCTTCCTGGTTGGCCTTGTCCGGGGGTATCATCGAACAGGGCCAGTGTCTCCCGACTCCTCCTGTCTCAGCCTCCAGTATCTATGCTGCAATAGTTTATGTGTCGGGGGACTATGATTGGTCTGTCATATCTGGAGTATTTATCCGGTCTTATCCGCTGTCCTGAGTGAATTTAAATATGCTCCCTCTAACTCTCTCTCTTCTCTTGGAGGACCTGAGCCCTAGGACCATGCCTCAGGACTACCTGGCCTGATGACTCCTTGCTGTCCCCAGTCCACCCCAGTCCACCTGCTGCTGCTCCAGTTTCTGTTCACCAGACGTGCTACCTTGTCCCGGACCTACTGCTTTCGACTCTCTCTCTCTACTGCGCCTGCTGTCTCTAACTCTGAATGATCGGCCGTGAAAAGCCAACTGACATTTACTCCTGAGGTGCTGACCTGTTCCACCCTCGACAACCACTGTGATTATTATTATTTGACCCTGCTGGTCATCTATGAACATTTGAACATCTTGGCCATGTTCTGTTATAATCTCCACCCGGCCCAGCCATAAGAGGACTGGCCACCCCTCATAGCCTTGTTCCTCTAAGTTTCTTCCTAGGTTCCTGCCTTTCTAGGGAGTTTTTCCTAGCCACCGTGCTTCTACATCTGCATTGCTTGCTGTTTGGGGTTTTAGGCTGGGTTTCTGTATAGCACTTTGTGACGTCGGCTGATGTAAAAAGGGCTTTATAAATATATTTGATTGATTGATTGATTGATTGATTGATTGATTGACATAGGCAATAACTGCTTCCACAGACACATAGGCCTCTAGAGGCTATAACTGCTACATGACTGATTACAACACCTCAAGGTATTGACTTTGGGGCAGTAAACAGAATCTAGATGGAGTCAGTCCGCTTCGTTTGTGTGAAGGTGGCTGCTCTAGTTGACTGACTGGCTAGTGCAGTGCTCTAGTTGACTGACTGGCTAGTGCAGTGCTCCAGTTGACTGACTGGCTAGTGCAGTGCTCTAGTTGACTGACTGGCTAGTGCAGTGCTATTGTTGACTGACTGGCTAGTGCAGTGCTCCAGTTGACTGACTGGCTAGTGCAGTGCTCCAGTTGACTGACTGGCTAGTGCAGTGCTCCAGTTGACTGACTGGCTAGTGCAGTGCTCCAGTTGACTGACTGGCTAGTGCAGTGCTCCAGTTGACTGACTGGCTAGTGCAGTGCTCTAGTTGACTGACTGGCTAGTGCAGTGCTCCAGTTGACTGACTGGCTAGTGCAGTGCTCCAGTTGACTGACTGGCTAGTGCAGTGCTCCAGTTGACTGACTGGCTAGTGCAGTGCTCCAGTTGACTGACTGGCTAGTGCAGTGCTCTAGTTGACTGACTGGCTAGTGCAGTGCTCCAGTTGACTGACTGGCTAGTGCAGTGCTCCAGTTGACTGACTGGCTAGTGCAGTGCTCTAGTTGACTGACTGACTAGTGCAGTGCTCCAGTTGACTGACTGGCTAGTGCAGTGCTCCAGTTGACTGACTGGCTAGTGCAGTGCTCCAGTTGACTGACTGGCTAGTGCAGTGCTCCAGTTGACTGACTGGCTAGTGCAGTGCTCCAGTTGACTGACTGGCTAGTGCAGTGCTCCAGTTGACTGACTGGCTAGTGCAGTGCTCTAGTTGACTGACTGGCTAGTGCAGTGCTCCAGTTGACTGACTGGCTAGTGCAGTGCTCCAGTTGACTGACTGGCTAGTGCAGTGCTCCAGTGGTGACGACAGGGCATTTGTTTTTGCATAAGAAAGCATCTCCCTTGACATTCTGGAAACAGCTACCCGCAGTAACAATAATGTGAGGCAAAGCACAATGCAGCACTTCCACTTGCTACTAAACAACTCAGCTGGGCACAGTAATAGTGTGTATACACACACACAGTTGTCTTTGTGCGGCTGTTAGTAAAGACATCAACCATCCGGATGTGCACGCTGAACACACACACACCACCCAGAGGGTTGAAGGAGAAGCCAGGAAGAGAGGCCAGGAAGAGAGGATGGGGTACACATGGCTAAGTGCACCAGCAGAGGGTTGAAGGAGAGGTCAGGAGGAGAGGTCAGGAGGAGAAAGTTAGGTTCACATGGCTAAGTGCACCAGCAGAGGGTTGAAGGAGAGGCCAGTAAGAGAGACCCAGGAAAAGAGCACAAGAAGTGAGGCCAGGAGGAGAGGACAAGAGGAGAGGACAGAGGAGAGGTCAGGAGGAGAGGCCAGGAGGAGAGGCCATGAGGAGAGGACAGAAGGAGAGGCCAGGAGGAGAAGGTGAGGTCCACATGGCTAAGTGCACCAGCAGAGGGTTGAAGGAGAGGCCAGGAGGAGAGGCCAGGAGGAGAGGCCAGGAGGAGAGGCCAGGAGGAGAAGGTGAGGTTCACATGGCTAAGTGCACCAGCAGAGGGTTGAAGGAGAGGCCAGGAGGAGAGGCCAGGAGGAGAAGGTGAGGTCCACATGGCTAAGTGCATCAGCAGAGGGTTGAAGGACAATACGCCCAGACAGCCTTACAGTGGGATCGAGATCATTTCCAAAACACACTGGAACACGATTATCTCTCAACTGGAGAAAACTACAGGCAACACCCAGTCAATTGAAAGCACACACACATACACACACCCACACACACATATAAACACACACACACACACACACACACCCACACCCACACACACACACACATATACAACTTTGAACAGGTTTCAAATGTACTTAGATTAAGGAGGTCAAATATTAGGGATGTGTCCCCTTTCAAGACGATTGGATACGTATCTAGATACATGGGCTCCGATACGATACGTTTTAGTTTGAAACGATTCGGTTCTGCTTGATTAGAGCACGAATCGATTCTGTTTGATTAGAGCACGAATCGATTCGGTTTGATTAGAGCACGAATCGATTCGGTTTGATTAGAGCACGAATCGATTCTGCTTGATTAGAGCACGAATCGATTCGGTTTGATTAGAGCACGAATCGAGGAGATTCATTTCAATGCGATACTATTTGATGTACTGGCATTTGCTGCATAAACACATTAATTTTCAATTTAAATTCTGCTGCAGCCCGTGTGTGTGTGTGTGTGTGTGTGTGTGTATAAATAATGTCTGTCTATGGTGTGTATACTAATGTCGGCACCTGATCTGAGCCACAAGGGAGACTAGGCATCTACCACCCCTGTACCACTATCAAATTAGGGGGGCAATGTAACTTGTTTTCTTGTTACCGCACTTTGGTTTTCAAAATCACCTGACCCACTAATGAACTTATTTTTTTTTTTTACAGATTAATTGTATGCACTATTAACGTAGCAATATTTAGCATTTACAAATGAACTATGACATAGCCAATGAATACAAAACTATGGATTTCACCCCCCCCCCCCCCATCTCAAAATCGAATGGTTTTGACCGTTTAGAAGTTTAGTGAGCTTCTTTTCTCCTCCTGCTTTGACCATGCGCCTCGCAAAGTGATTGCTGTCCTCGTTATGAAATTACCATTCATTGTTATGAAATTCTCTCAACCTCGTGACAAAATGTTTAGAAAGAAAAAAAAAGATCTTTAAAACTGCAACATTGTCTCTTAGCCTCATACCAAAATGTGTAGAATAGCATTATAAAACTGCACATTGGAGATCGGTGCCCCAGGGCCCCAAATGTGGTAGTCCGGCTCTGTATATCTAAAATGACCATGTACACTGATTGTTTCAAGCAAAACTACAAAAACTATTGCTGATGGTGAACCTGAACAATGGAAATAATCCATCCGTTCAGCGGGTAGCCTAAAGCCAGATCAGAGTTGTGTCTCCGCTAGCTTAGCTTACTTTCATTCCAGTAAAACACCATTTTCAACAGCGCACTGATAACAATAAACTTAATGACTTGTAGATCAATGACTGTCAACACAGGTACATGCAGTTCAACACTGAAGAGGAGGATGTGTCAGTTGTCACAAAAGATGAGATGTATTTTCAGAAAGAAAGTAATATGAGCAAATCATTTCAGTGAATCTGCGATTTGTAACGTTACGTAATGCTACATTTGGATGGGTTTGAGGTCCGGGGACGGATGCAGTCACATCTTAAACATTTGAATTGGCAAACGATGCGTAGGCCTATCAGTGAATCGTTATATATATATATATATATATATATATATATATATATATATATATAATTATAAAATATTATAAATGATAAAATATGGATTATTCTCTATAACAATCTGGCTGAGCAGACTTCAACGGGGTGAGAAAGCCTTTCTGAAAACAGGACTTGAGTCACACAAGATAAATTATCTGTACTAAGAGAAAGATTTGCTGTTACCCTGACCAGTTATTTGACTATAACCAAAACAATCTCTATTGCTTCCTTTCACAACCATATGAATGATCATATTTCATGCATAGCAGGAAATTGCAGAACGAGACAAATCGACCATAAAGTGTGAGTTGAGTTGCATGTGTCGGTAAGAGTTTAGTGTGGGGTTATTGTGGCTTGCTGCTCTTAAATTCAGTCGATTAATAATGTAAGTTATTTAACAAGCACACACACACACACACACACACACACACACACACACACACACACACACACACACACACACACACACACACACACACACACACACACACACACACACACACACACACACACACACACACACCTTTAGTAGGCCAAAGGTAAAGATGATTTTATGCATCATAAATTGTCAATAGCTCAGGAGTTATGGTAGACTTCATCCTAATTTATTCAACTCATGTGCTGTATTGTTCACACAGAGATATTTTATCAAATGTATTCAGATTAAACTTTCATCAAATAGCCCATAGGCCTACAGTGCTATTCGAGGATTGAAATCTTGGAAACAGCTATATTTGTAGAATACAGTAGATGTACATGGATAAAGTTAGGGACAGGCTGTGTGTACATACATACAGTCAACAATGTACCTAATGGAGGGCTTTGCTCCAAGGTAAAGACAAAAAAAAAGACTTGCTTACATAGCAAGCCAGAGCATTCAATATTATTACAGTATAATGAACATGCTATGTTACTACAGCTGAACCACCGTAGCCTGAACACAACACGGATCTGGGGAAACGGACCACAGTAACTACGCAGTAATTGATTGGTTTAAAACACTCAATGTGTCTGGTGCTGTAGCCTAGTGAGCCGTGTTGATCTCATTCCCCGAACCATCACATCACTGCGGCTTACGACACCCAAATGCAACAACAGTCAGTCAGGATACTGAAGTCCATCTCTATAGGCCACCAACACAAACACAGCAGCCAGTCAGGACACTGATAAGTCCATCTCTATAGGCCACCAACACAAACACAGCAGTAAGTCAGGACACTGATAAGTCCATCTCTATAGGACACCAACACAAACACAGCAGCCAGTCAGGACACTGATAAGTCCATCTCTAAAGACCCACACAGCAGCCAGTCAGGACACTGATAAGTCCATCTCTATAGGACACCAACACAAACACAGCAGTAAGTCAGGACACTGATAGGTCCATCTCTAAAGACCAACACAGCAGCCAGTCAGGACACTGATAAGTCCATCTCTATAGGACACCAACACAAACACAGCAGCCAGTCAGGACACTGATAAGTCCTTCTCTATAGGACACCAACACAAACACAGCAGCCAGTCAGGACACTGATAAGTCCATCTCTAAAGACCAACACAGCAGCCAGTCAGGACACTGATAAGTCCATCTCTATAGGACACCAACACAAACACAGCAGCCAGTCAGGACACTGATGAGTCCATCTCTAAAGACCAACACAGCAGCCAGTCAGGACACTGATAAGTCCATCTCTAAAGACCAACACAGCCCTCCTCTGGCAGCGCTCTAAACAGAAAGTACTTGTGTTGATCCCTATCTAAAAGGAAGGAGGGGGAGGCCTTGCCTTGGCTACACTGCCTGGTGAATGCTTTTGGCAGAGGAACACGCCGCACGTCAACCGAACCAGCCTCACTCTCTCTTGCATCTGATTAGCAGCCATCATGAACTAATGTAAACTTGGCCCCGTGTGACATGCAGGCAAACGGTGGCAAACCGACCAATGAGGAGCAGACTGCTGGAGAACAAAGAGTCAGTGACTCCAGCCCGACAGCTTCCAGCCCGACAGCTTCAGTAAGGGACTGATATTAATCAACAACGTCATACGTCTTTGTCTCCACCCGTAATGGCACTTGGTCGTCAACACCATACCTTCTTACTCACAACAAGTGGCATTCTCCCACCTCCCCTCCTCCCTCCATCCATCCCCTCCTCCCTTCCTCCCTCTTCTCCTCCCTCCATCCATCCATCCCCTCCTCCCTTCCTCCCTCTTCTCCTCCCTCCATCCATCCTCTCCTCCATCCAGCCATCCCCTCCTCCCAACAGCCATCCCCTCCTCCCTTCCTCCCTATTCTCCTCAGTCCATCCAGCCACCCCCTCCTCCCAACAGCCATCCCCTCCCACCCACCCATCCCCTCCTCCCTCCCACCCTCATCCATCCATCCCCTCCCTCCATCCATCCCCTCCTCCCTCCATCCATCCATCCCCTCCTCCTTCTCTCACAACAACAAGTGAACAATTGGCATTCTCCCACCCACCCCTCCTCCATCCATCCCCTCCTCCCTCCATGCCCTCCTCCTTCCCTCACAACAAGTCAACAAGTGGCTATCCCCCCCTCCTCCCCAAAAGCATGGTGATTATTTGACATTCTGGGCATCTAGCCAGAGCTCCAGATTCTTCTCTGAGCCACGCTCTGTTACTATGGCTGCTACAGCAGCTGCTTTCTGGGCGATGTGATCATCTTCAGTTACACATCTCTCACACCTCCTTCCGCCCTCCTCGCCTCTGCCCCATGATTCTGTCCACATCTTGTCTTTCAACATTATGGAGACTGACAGTGTTGTGTTCGAGACCAGACCAAGACCGGAGACCTGTTTGATTGAGTGTGTGGACAGGTGTCTTTTATACAGGTAACAAGTTCAAACAGGTGCAGTTAATACAGGTAACGAGTGGAGAACAGCAGGGCTTCTTAAAGAAATACTAACAGGTCTGTGAGAGCCGGAATTCTTACTGGTTGGTAGGTGATCAAATACTTATGTCATGCAATAAAATGCAAATTAATTACTTAAAAATCATACAATGTGATTTTCTGGATTTTTGTTTTAGATTCCGTCTCTCACAGTTGAAGTGTACCTATGATTAAAAAAAATTACAGACCTCTACATGCTTTGTAAGTAGGAAAACCTGCAAAATCGGCAGTGTATCAAATACTTGTTCTCCCCACTGTGTGTGTGTGTGTGTGTGTGTGTGTGTATGTGTGTATATATATATAAATAAGTTGATTAATCGGTATCATCTTTTTTTGGTCCTCCAATAATCGGTATCAGCGTTGAAAAATCATAATTGGCGCCTCTAATATGAATACAGGCACTACGACATCTTGCATTTCTGTCATTCCATGATGAAGATATAATACTTCCATTTGTTGGTATCCATATGCCTGTTTCGTTCACTGTGCATTCCAGTGACTGAACATGCTTGGATCAATCCCCAAATACGTATTTATAGGCTACATTCACAATAACCAAAAAGATACATGATATCATAATCCTGCTTGTTATGCTCTTAAATATATCAAACCTCTTAAATATATCACAACGCATCACAGTATATTATTTAAAAACGCAGTGTTATCCAACAGCCCCATGCATTCCCCTCTCATAATAGGAGCTGTTTTCCTAGTAGTTGTTGGTCATAAGGAACCGCCAGGCAGGCAACCGCTTACCAGACCATCTTTGTTGTGAAACCATTAAGACACCGTCAGGCTGGAACTTTCAAATGCAGGCAATTAGGTTACTCTCATATCAAGAAAAAAAACACATTGATATGTAGGAAGACAACGTCCAACCCAGCGTGGCATAAAATATGACATATGCTATTTTATTCTAAATTAGTTATCCTACAATTGAACAAAAGTATTATTTCAATGCAATGACAGGTCAATGCTGATGAATTGCCATTGTGTACAATCTGGGACCGGTTTATTACATCAACGCTACAGAGCGTGTGTTGTTTGCCTCGGCTACCCACCCACTAGATAGGTCATGTAAACACTGCTCTGGCCCTAACATAATCATTCAACGGGAACCCCTTTGTCCTCCTGTGTGTGATGCTAAATATGTTGACAGTCCATTGTTAACATTCAATCAGCACCATAACAGAAAGAAAATCACCTGGATTATTCTGGTTGTGTTACTGTCTGCTCATCATTGAAATGGCTTGTTGCAGCGGCAGACAATGCGTGTAACACTTGTTTCACTGTAAAGTCTACACCTGTTGTAGTCCGCGCATGTGACCAATAAAATGGTATTTGATTAAATTGTCCCGTTCTATCTGTGCGCGAAGCGATTAAACGCTGCAAAACACCGCTGCACAACAATAACAGCAGGCTCCCCGGCCACACACACACACACACACACACACACACACACAAACACAGTCACACACACCTTCAAGCTCGATCTGAGCGGTCCTTTCGCCGTCGTTTGGTTGAAGCCCACCGCTATCTCGTCCTCTGAGAATTCTTTCAGACTTCCGTCTTGCATTAACACCATGTAGACATTACGCCGGGGTCCGGTTGAAACGTCTCTGTTTTCCTGCTGCTTGACAGCCTGAACCAGTCCTGTCAACGGAGCCCCGTCCCCTGTCGGACTCGGCGTAAACACCCGGCTCCCCAGGATCGAACGCTTTACCAAACGCCTCGTATGCATAGCGGTAAATGTTTAACACCGAATTTGAAGCGGTAAAAATCTATCGATGGACGTCGAATTAGCTAAAATTGATACTGTAAACACGGACATTAAAACACAACACCGAAGCGGATAGACTCTGCTGCTACCACGGTTCAAAACGAATGATATTCGAAAGCACGAATATGTGTAGGAAAAGCAACAAGCACCGATTAAGGAATGCATGAAAGCGAGTCATTCCCCGCCAAAATAACCTCTTCAACCGACCGGCTTTCGATCTTTCTTCGTTCGATCTGTTTGTTTTCCTGACTGTCCCCGCTAAACTCACGAGAAAGCACAAAAAGACGGAACAGCCAAACATTCTCGGACCGACAATGACATTTGTACAGCAATCTTTAAACCCAACAAAATGGCTTTGCCAATATACAAACAAAGCGATAAATGTTGGTCTACCCGAAATATAATTCAAATTTCACACATATTGTACACTGATTTTCCGTCTGACAGGATGAAATTTGCTGAAATAGCCGCGTAAAGTGACTCCGGATCCAGATTTGAGAAAATCCAGTTCGTAGCCGAATGCCAGGAGCCAGCGTCTGTACCGGCGGAATGCTGCCTATAAACATGTGCGGTCCAGCGGCCGAATCCAGCTCCCATTGGTCCGCAGAGCACACGCCTCCACTGGGCTACGCTCCCTTTTCTGTGTCAGTTTCGCTCCAACAGAAGGTAAATGAATCCGGAAAGGATGCTCCATTCAAAACAATGACGCAAGGATGGAGAGAAGAGGAGAAAAGGAGGAGGGAGGGGTTAGATGAGAGGAGAAAAAGAGGGAGAATCTAGTGAAAATAAAAACTTAAACCAGCCAGGCTCGGTATGGATTGTTGAGAAGCCAGTGTTACTATGTCTCTATCAATCGTTTTGAAAGCAAATCTAAGCCCTGTATTATTCTGTACACTTGGCTTAGCTTACATAAAGTGTTATTTTAGGAGCTATGAAAGCCATTATGTAAAAGCATTGCTCCTGGATCTATAAGGCATCAACCAAATCAATAAAATGTATTTCTGAAGCCCTTTTTACGTCAGACAATGTCACAAAGTGCTTTTTTTCACCTGTATTTAACCAGGTAGGCCAGTTGAGAACACGTTCTCATTTATAACTGCGACCTGGCCATGATAAAGCAAAGCAGTGCAACACAAACAACAACACAGAGTTACACATAAACAAACGTACAGTCAATGACACAATACAAAAGTCTATATGCAGTGTGTACAAATTACATTTCTATACAGAAAACCAGCCTAAAACCCCAAACAGCTAGCAATGCAGATGTAGAGGCACATCTGTTGTTTTCGGCGCATGTTGTATTCGGCGCACGTGACAAATAAACTTTGATTTGATTTGATTGTGGCTAGGGAAAACTCCCCTAGAGAGGAACCAGGCTATGAGGGGTGGCCAGTCCTCTTCTGGCTGTGCCTGGTGGAGATTATAACAGAACATGGGCAAGATGTTCAAATGTTTATAGATGACCAGCAGGGTCAAACAATAATAAAGTAATTCATTTGATGATGACTATCAGAAAAATGGGTCAGAAATCTCTCCATCGCCGTAGTCACACAAAATCAAGCCTATCCAACTGAGCTACAACACTAACTGGTTGCACTTTATAAGGCACTGTTTTAACTGGGTAGGCTAAGAAGCCAACTAAACAGAATACCTGATATATGTGGACACCCCTTCAAATTAGTGGATTCGGCTATTTCAGCCATACCAGGTAAACATTAGTAAACATAGTAAACATTGGCAGTAGAATGGCCTTACTGAAGAGATCAGTGACTTGCAATGTGGCACCATCATAGGATGCCACCGTTCCAACTATTTCTGCCCTGCTAGAGCAGGTCAACTGTGAGTGCTGTTATTGTGAAGTGAAAACGTCTAGGAGCAACAACGGCTCAGCCGCAAAGTGGTAGGCCACACAGACTCACAGAACAGGACCGTAGAGTGCTGAAGCATGTAGCGCATAAAAATCACCTAACCTCGGTTGCAACACTCACTACCCAGTTCCAAACTGCATCTAGGAGAAATAGCAGCACAAGAACTGTTCGTCGGGAGCTTCATGAAATGGGTTTCCATGGCCGAGCAGCCGTACACAAGCCTAAGATCCCCATGCGCAATGCAAAGCTGTAAGTGCTGTTATTGTGAAGTGGAAACGTCTAGGAGCAACAACGGCTCAGCCGCAAAGTGGTAGGCCACACAGACTCACAGAACGGGACCGTAGACGCAATGCAAAGCGTGGTGTAAAGCTCGCCACCATTGGACTCTGGAGCAGTGGAAATGCGTTCTCTGGAGTGATGAATCACGGGTCGCCATCTGGCAGTATAACGAACAAAACTGGGTTTGGCGGTTTCCAAGAGAACACTATCTGCCCGAATGCATAGTGCCAACTGTAAAGTTTGGTGGAGGAGGAAGAATGGTCTGTTTTTTTATGGTTCGGGCCCCTTAGTTCCAGTGACGATTCTGTGCTTCCATCTTTGTGGCAACAGTTCGGGGAAGGCCCTTTCCTGTTTTAGTATGACAATGTCCCCGTGCACAAAGCGAGGTCCATACAGAAATTTGTCAAGATCGGTGTGGAAGAACTTAACATCTTGACAGGCCTTCACAGAACCCTGACCTCAACCCTATCGAACACCATTGGGATGAATTGGAATGCCGACTGCGAACCAGGCCTAATCGCCCAACATCAGCGCACGACCTCACTAATGCTCTTGAGGCTGAATGGAAGCAAGTCCCCACAGCAATGTTCCAACATCTAGTGGAAAGCCTTCCCAGAAGAGTGGAGGCTGTTATAGGGGGGGGGAGCAAGTCCATATTAATGCCCGTGATTTTGGAATGAGATGTTCAGGTGTCCACATACTGTTGGTCATGTAGTGAAGTACAAGTGGGGTCTAGCGGTGCTTTGGATATTTCCCTCTCAATTCCTCAGAATGTGTAGGCCTGCTGTGAAATCAAAGTGCTACCTAGTGTAATACTTCTCCCTCTTTTGGTCAGAGTAGGCCTAACACCCTTTCCACCCAAAAAAACCCAGAAAAAACTATTTTGCTTTGTAATAATGCTGCATCTGAGCCTGTTTTACAGCTAACATGACGAACCAGACTTACAAACAATAAATGCAATACTGTTGCAAATAGCCAGTCAATGTAGCAACTTAAAGGTGTAAAAACACCATTCTTTTCTGCAAGCTTTCTTCATGAATAAAAAAAAAAAACACGTACTTGTTATATATGTTTTAATATTTTCCATTTATGGTCATAAAATATTTACATGCATACACAGGAAGCCAGACGGAATCTTATGACAGATGTGCTCATAACTGCCAAAGAAAGCATTGCTCTGGATGTATCCAAAATGACAACCGATTCCCTATGCCTGTATAGTGCACTATTTTTGACCAGAGCCCGAAGTAGCGCACCACATAGGCAATAGGGTGCCATTTGGGAGACAGTCACCACAATGAAAGATGATGGTAAGGAATTCTCTGCTGCTTGTTGAGAATGCATTGTCTCATTATTAGAGTGGACTGAATGAGAGGGTGCTATGCCTCATTATTAGAGTGAGCTGAATGAGAGGGTGCTATGCCTCATTATTAGAGTGAGCTGAATGAGAGGGTGCTATGCCTCATTATTACAGTGGGCTGAATGAGAGGGTGCTATGCCTCATTATTAGAGTGGGCTGAATGAGAGGTTGCTATGTCTCATTATTAGAGTGGGCTGAATGACAGGTTGCTATGTCTCATTATTAGAGTGGGCTGAATTAGAGGGTGCTATGCCTCATTATTAGAGTGGGCTGAATGAGAGGGTGCTATGCCTCATTATTACAGTGGGCTGAATGAGAGGGTGCTATGCCTCATTATTAGAGTGGGCTGAATGAGAGGTTGCTATGTCTCATTATTAGAGTGGGCTGAATGACAGGTTGCTATGTCTCATTATTAGAGTGGGCTGAATTAGAGGGTGCTATGCCTCATTATTAGAGTGGGCTGAATGAGAGGGTGCTATGCCTCATTATTACAGTGAGCTGAATGAGAGGTTGTTATGTCTCATTAGAGTGGGCTGAATGAGAGGGTGCTATGCCTCATTATTAGAGTGAGCTGAATGAGAGGGTGCTATGCCTCATTATTAGAGTGAGCTGAATGAGAGGGTATTATGCCTCATTATTAGAGTGAGCTGAATGAGAGGTTGCTATGTCTCATTATTAGTGGGCTGAATGAGAGGGTGCTATGCCTCATTATTAGAGTGGGCTCGATACTACCCCCACCTCCCCCTAACCCACTCACCTATCAGAGCGTGTGTGTGTGTGTGTTTGGTACCGCTGGTTCTGAGATTCGGCATTAACGCTCCTCTCTGACAGACCTTTTGTTATGGCATTTCTAGCGACACTATTATGTTTTAATGCTGGCATTCCCCTGCTACATGAACTAATCTGGAATCTGGACGGAAGATCATGTTATTTCATTCAAGTTTATCACAAAGACAATTACTCTATAAAATGTGTGTAAATGTAGTGTGTTGGGAAGGCACCTGATTTTCTCTCTTACTGAAATGTATATCATCTTTAATGCACATTTATCAATTGTGGCTAATTTAAAGGGGTCAGTCCTTTCTCTTCTTATTGAATATCATTCATGAATCTAATATCAGTCAACCTGGGTGCTGGATTTGTCGTCAACAAGCTTATACAAACTCAAACATTTTTAATGAAATATGCACTCACTCACTCTGCGTACAACAATAATGTCCAATATTGAGATAACAGAGAAATGGGATGGAAAATATGCTAATATCAGTGTTTTCCTGTCGAACGTAGATATCATCAATGCAATAGCTACTTATTCACAGTCAGAATTTACTCGCTTAGTCTGAAAATAAACACCACACAACAATATTCATTCAGACATTAATTCATTTTCTGTTCTTTAAAAAAAAAATAAAAGTAGCAGCTTCAACCTTCATGTTTTAAAAAACATTAAAACACCACAATGTACCATATTAATAAGATAAAATAACAAAATAACCAATGCGTCGGTGTCCTGGTAATTAAACAGAATACAGAACCCAAAACATGTGTGAGCCACCATTCAATCACAAACGGTATCTAATCAACAATAGTTGGGTCACGGTCCGAGTGAGGGGCACACTTTTCCTATTGAATACCCTTTAAATGACACCGTGGACTTACTGCACTGTAGGTGGTTTCATAGCCACTATAAACCAGTCCACATCACAGTCGTACATACCACAAAATATACTTTACCATTCCCAAATTCATACAATAACTGTGTAATAAATGGATAAAATAGTTCTCTAACTATATACAGGCCTCGGTTGGCATGTCGTCACATGCTAGTTAAAATATTCAAATTGTGCCCATGAATAGGTAAATACACTGAGTGAACAAAACATTAGGAACACCTGCTCTTTCCATGACAGACTGACCAGGTGAAAGCTATGATCCCTTATTGACGTCACTTGTTAAATCCACTTCAATCAGTGTAGATGAAGAGGGAGGAGACAGGTTAAAGAAGGATTTTTAAGCCTTGAGACAATTGAGACATGGATTGTGTATGTGTGCTATTATGAGGGTGAATGTGCAAGACAAAAAATGTAAGTGCCTTTGAACCGGGTATGGTAGTAGGTGCCAGGCGCACCAGTTTGAGTGTGTCAAGAACTGCAACGCTGCTGGGTTTTTCACGCTCAACAGTTTCCTGTGTGTATCAAGAATGGTCCACCACCCACCTTGTAGAGTCCATGCCCTGACGAATTGAGGCTGTTCTGAGGTTAAAAAGGGGTTTAACTCAATATTAGGAAGGTGTTCCTAATGTTTTGTCCACTCAGTGTATTTAGGATGAAGCTGCTATAAGCTCTGTACACAAGCTGTACCATAATGTTTTTGACACTTTGTGCTTTAGAATAATTTTCTAACATATTAATACATAATTAGTACATTAGGGTAAGCAGAAACATAAACACTCCATTCAAACACATAATATACACCTTCATCAAATCAGATGCATTAACACACACAGTTTTGCTGTTGCATATTGTCACATTGAGAGAATACAAGTATTTTAAATACATTTTGAATCCAGTGAAGAAATATAAAAAAGAAAAACAACTGAGTTGAACAATTCTCACAAGATTTTAAGAAGAAATCACAACATTGATAGATATGGTCTCACCATTGTTTGTCTTGTTTTTGAACAAATAAGTCCTTTTTTAAAAGTCACAATCATTTATGAGTACCTTGACTACTACTTTATTACCACGGCAACCTACTTCTTCTTCTCTTTATCCCATGTACAGAACAAAAGCTCTTAAAGTTTCCCTCATAAACAAACGCCCTTCCTGATATCCTTTAAATCACACAATGATCCATCATCTTGAAATAAATAGGAATTTGATCAAACGGTTGACATGTGGAATGTTTTAAAAATGCTTTAGAAACTAAAACAAGCCGTTCTATTTCGAGTTTAGATGTCTAAACTTGCTGCTAGATGCCTGACTTGCTGCTACTTATTGTTTCAATAGTATGTAAGTACACATATCTCACATATCTCTCATATCTCTCATATCTCTCATATCGCCCATATCTCTGATATCTGTCATATCTGTCATATCTCTCATATCTATCACATCTCTCATATCTATCATATCTCATATCTCTTTCTCTGATATCTGTCATATCTATCATATCTCTCATATCACCCATATTTCTCATATCTATCATATCTGTCATATCGCCCATATTTCTCATATCTATCATATCTCTCAGATCTCTCATATCTGTCATATCTGTCATATCTCTCATATCTGTCATATCTGTCATATATATCATATCTCTCATATCTATCATATCTCTCACATCTCTCATATCTGTCATATCTGTCATATCTCTCATATCTATCATATCGGTCATATCTCTCATATCACCCATATTTCTCATATCTATCATATCTCTCACATCTCTCATATCTGTCATATCTGTCATATCTCTCATATCTATCATATCTCTCATATCTCTCATATCTGTCATATCTCTCATATCGCCCACATTGCTCATATCTATCATATCTCTCAGATCTCTCATATTTCTCATATCTATCATATCTGTCATATCTCTCATATCACCCATATTTCTCATATCTATCATATCTCTCAGATCTCTCATATCTCTAATATCTGTCATATCTCTCATATCTGTCATATCTGTCATATCTGTCATATCTCTCATATCTGTCATATCTCTCATGAAGTTCTGAATGAAACAGGGCACATAGGAAGGAAGAACGGATGATGTAAAAAGTGCCACTACATTGTGGGGAAACCTTTAAACTCAGACCTTTATAGAATGACATTATGGCACAAAGACTAAGTGGTTTTCAATCAAAAGGCACTGACAAATGGAACTGGCCAGTCAGCTTGTCACCAGCCTCATAACATTGACTCAATTTGTAATGACTGGTTATAAATGCCTAGGAATGGATCACTCTGTAGTCTGATAAAAGGATTATGATGGTGATGGATAATCACATTGACAGCAGTCGATGATAACAAAGAGGGCGGAGGCCAACAACTTGACAATGGACGGTGATTTCATAGTTCAGTAATTTAAGGGCACCATGAATGGACGAGGGCTATTTAAGATTATAGTTCAATCAGATAACCTTGGGCGGTGGGCGCACCCAAACTGCACTGAGGGGGCAGTGAGCGGAAACCCTGAATTGGTGATAGATGGTAGGGTTGAAGGTTGTAGTTCAGAACCATGTGGTGGTGTCCCTCACATCAGGGCTGCTGGTTGTGGGTGAGGCTAGGAGTTAGGCTAATGGCTGGGATTGAGAATTAGACTAGGAGTTAGGCTAATGGCTGGGATTGAGAATTAGACTAGGAGTTAGGCTAATGGCTGGGGTTGAGAGTGAGACTAGGAGTTAGGCTAATGGCTGGGGTTGAGGCTAGGAGTTAGGCTAATGGCTGGGGTTGAGAGTGAGACTAGGAGTTAGGCTAATGGCTGGGGTTGAGAGTGAGGCTAGGAGTTAGGCTAATGGCCGGGATTGAGGCTAGGAGTTAGGCTAATGGCTGGGTTTGAATGTGAGACTAGGAGTTAGGCTAATGGCTGGGGTTGAGGGTGAGACTAGGAGTTAGGCTAATGGCTGGGGTTGAGGCTAGGAGTTAGGCTGGGGTTGAGGGTGAGGCTAGGAGTTAGGCTACTGGCTGGGATTGAGGGTGAGGCTAGGAGTGAGGTTAATGGCTGGGGTTGAGGGTGAGGACAGGAGTTAGGCTAATGGCTGGGGTTGAGGGTGAGGTTAAGAGTTAGGCTAATGGCTGGGGTTGAGGGTGAGACTAGGAGTGAGATTAATGGCTGGGGTTGAGGGTGAGGCTAGGAGTGAGATTAATGGCTGGGTTGAGGGTGAGACTAGGAGTGAGATTAATGGCTGGGGTTGAGGGTGAGGCTAGGAGTTAGGCTAATGGCTGGGGTTGAGGGTGAGACTAGGAGTGAGATTAATGGCTGGGGTTGAGGGTGAGGCTAGGAGTGAGGTTAATGGCTGGGGTTGAGGGTGAGGCTAGGAGTGAGGTTAATGGCTGGGGTGGAGGGTGAGGCCCCAGAAACTCAGGCTTTAGGGTCCATAGGCAGTCAGAGACGGGAGCTCTCCCTGAACCCCAGGGCCAGCTCACCTACACTCTCATAGTCTGGCTCCTGAACCTGGTTCCCCAGCCCCAGGTCCTCTCCACTGCCAGTCTTAGGGATGTGGATGATCTCGTAGCCAGGCTCGATGCTCTCTGTGGGGGGTCCCTGGGGGTCTGACTCCCCCTCTCTGGGCTGGGGGTGGATGTCCCTGACGGTAGCGTAGAGATCACTGGAGGAATACTCGGGGACCAGACCCTTGATATCAGCAATGCTGCTGTAGTCACTCTCCTTCTCCTCCACATCTAGACCTGGCTTCCCCACCGTGGAGTACATGTCTGACAGCTGGAGAGAGAGAGAGAGAGAGAGAGAGAGAGAGAGAGGGGAGAGAGAGAGAGAGAGAGAGGGGGGAGAGAGAGGGGGGGGTGCAGTCAGTGTGAACATCAAAGGCCTTTGTTTTATTTAGGTGACGTCACAGTGAGGCTGACATATCTAATAACCAGTGAGGCTGACATATCTATTAACCAGGTGAGGTCACAGTGAGGCTGACATATCTAATAACCAGGTGAGGTCACAGTGAGGCTGACATATCTAATAACCAGGTCAGTTCACAGTGAGGCTGACATATCTAATAACCAGGTCAGGTCACAGTGAGGCTGACATATCTAATAACCAGGTGAGGTCACAGTGAGGCTGACATATCTAATAACCAGGTGAGGTCACAGTGAGGCTGACATATCTAATAACCAGGTGAGGTCACAGTGAGGCTGACATATCTAATAACCAGGTCAGGTCACAGTGAGGCTGACATATCTAATAACCAGGTCAGGTCACAGTGAGGCTGACATATCTAATAACCAGGTGAGGTCACAGTGAGACTGACATATCTAATAACCAGGTGAGGTCACAGTGAGGCTGACATCTCTAATAACCAGGTGAGGTCACAGTGAGGCTGACATATCTAATAACCTGGTGAGGTCACAGTGAGCCTGACATATCTAATAACCAGGTGAGGTCACAGTGAGGCTGACATATCTAATAACCAGGTGAGGTCACAGTGAGGCTGACATATCTAATAACCAGGTGAGGTCACAGTGAGGCTGACATATCTATTAACCAGGTGAGGTCACAGTGAGACTGACATATCTAATAACCAGGTGAGGTCACAGTGAGACTGACATATCTAATAACCAGGTCAGGTCACAGTGAGGCTGACATATCTAATAACCAGGTGAGGTCACAGTGAGGCTGACATACCTAATAACCAGATGAGGTCACAGTGAGACTGACATATCTAATAACCAGGTGAGGTCACAGTGAGGCTGACATATCTAATAACCAGGTGAGGTCACAGTGAGGCTGACATATCTAATAACCAGGTGAGGTCACAGTGAGATTGACATATCTAATAACCAGTTGAGGTCACAGTGAGATTGACATATCTAATAACCTGGTGAGGTCACAGTGAGACTGACATATCTAATAACCAGGTGAGGTCACAGTGAGGCTGACATATCTAATAACCAGGTGAGGTCACAGTGAGGCTGACATATCTAATAACCAGGTGAGGTCACAGTGAGGCTGACATATCTAATAACCAGGTGAGGTCACAGTGAGGCTGACATCTCTAATAACCAGGTGAGGTCACAGTGAGGCTGACATCTCTAATAACCAGGTGAGGTCACAGTGAGGCTGACATATCTAATAACCAGGTGAGGTCACAGTGAGGCTGACATATCTAATAACCAGGTGAGGTCACAGTGAGGCTGACATATCTAATAACCAGGTGAGGTCACAGTGAGGCTGACATATCTAATAACCAGGTGAGGTCACAGTGAGGCTGACATATCTAATAACCAGGTGAGGTCACAGTGAGACTGACATATCTAATAACCAGGTGAGGTCACAGTGAGGCTGACATATCTAATAACCAGGTGAGGTCACAGTGAGGCTGACATATCTAATAACCAGGTGAGGTCACAGTGAGGCTGACATATCTAATAACCAGGTGAGGTCACAGTGAGATTGACAAATCTAATAACCTGGTGAGGTCACAGTGAGACTGACATATCTAATAACCAGGTGAGGTCACAGTGAGGCTGACATATCTAATAACCAGGTGAGGTCACAGTGAGGCTGACATATCTAATAACCAGGTCAGTTCACAGTGAGGCTGACATATCTAATAACCAGGTCAGGTCACAGTGAGGCTGACATATCTAATAACCAGGTCAGGTCACAGTGAGACTGACATATCTAATAACCAGGTGAGGTCACAGTGAGACTGACATATCTAATAACCAGGTGAGGTCACAGTGAGGCTGACATATCTAATAACCAGGTGAGGTCACAGTGAGGCTGACATATCTAATAATCAGGTGAGGTCACAGTGAGATTGACATATCTAATAACCAGGTGAGGTCACAGTGAGACTGACATATCTAATAACCAAGTGAGGTCACAGTGAGGCTGACATATCTAATAACCAGGTGAGGTCACAGTGAGGCTGACATATCTAATAACCAGGTGAGGTCACAGTGAGGCTGACATATCTAATAACCAGGTGGGGTCACAGTGAGGCTGACATATCTAATAACCAGGTGAGGTCACAGTGAGCCTGACATCTCTAATAACCAGGTGAGGTCACAGTGAGGCTGACATATCTAATAACCAGGTGAGGTCACAGTGAGCCTGACATCTCTAATAACCAGGTGAGGTCACAGTGAGGCTGACATATCTAATAACCAGGTGAGGTCACAGTGAGCCTGACATATCTAATAACCAGGTGAGGTCACAGTGAGCCTGACATCTCGGTTACAAGTGATCCATATACTTTATAAGCATCAATAGGGGAATGAGAACAGGATAGGGAGTTCAGCGGAGAGCCACCATCTTACCTCGCTCTCTGACACCACAGGGTTGTCTCGCCCCGGTGAGGTAGACAGCGGAAAGTCTAACTGTATAGAGAAGAAAACAAAAACTCACATTCATACCTTACAGCTCATTAACACTCAACGTAAAAACAATGTGTTGTGTTGTGGTTGTGCATGCAGTACTTTAACACATTTGAGTTGAGCAGGTGTACATTATTTAGACAATCATTTAGCAGCGTTATTGTGTATAGCTGCTATATCCTGTCCCTTATGACCAGTAGAGAGAGTCATTCATCAACAACACATCGCTGACTGACATACAGAACACCTCTCTGTGGTGCCTAAAGACAACGTCAATATCAGAGATGGTGACTGGCTAGCTGCTACTTCACGTCTCATAGAGGTTGGCGGTACTGTGAGGATGGAGCCTGTTTTAAAGTCCATCTTTCACTTGGTCAAGGACATACTGTATGAGGACATATAAGACGTAAATCTTTACACAGGGGTTGGTGGGGACTTTGTTTCTACCTCAGAGAGCACTGAATCAATACGATTCCTCTATGGATGCACATTGTCAAAACTCAACAGATTTGCTTTTGTTTTTGGCTTAATTAGCGAATCAATTAATTTGATTGCCTTGGAGCGCAGCGGTGTGGAATCATGAAGATAAGCTCTTGCCCCTGTCATCAATGAGCCTCCATGTGTCTCTTGTAATGTTAGTCTGTTCTAATTCAGTGTCCCTAAAGTCTTTGTCCACGTGGCTTTACAAATTAAAGTGCCAGTACAGTTAAGTACTGTAAGTAGTTTCATGACTACAACCAAGAGTTGTTCCTGACTACAACCAGGAGTTGTTCCTGACTACAACCAGGAGTTGTTCCTGACTACAACCAGGAGTTGTTCCTGACTACAACCAGGAGTTGTTCCTGACTACAACCAGGAGTTGTTCCTGACTACAACCAGGAGTTGTTCCTGACTACAACCAGGAGTTGTTCCTGACTACAACCAGGAGTTGTTCCCGACTACAACCAGGAATTGTTCCTGACTACAACCAGGAGTTGTTCCTGACTACAACCAGGAGTTGTTCCTGACTACAACCAGGAGTTGTTCCTGACTACAACCAGGAGTTGTTCCTGACTACAACCAGGAGTTGTTCCTGACTACAACCAGGAGTTGTTCCTGACTACAACCAGGAGTTGTTCCTGACTACAAACAGGAGTTGTTCCTGACTACAACCAGGAGTTGTTCCTGACTACAACCAGGAGTTGTTCCTGACTACAACCAAGGGTTGTTCCTGACTACAACCAGGAGTTGTTCCTGACTACAACCAGGAGTTGTTCCCGACTACAACCAGGAGTTGTTCCTGACTACAACCAGGAGTTGTTCCTGACTACAACCAGGAGTTGTTCCTGACTACAACCAGGAGTTGTTCCTGACTACAACCAGGAGTTGTTCCTGACTACAAACAGGAGTTGTTCCTGACTACAACCAGGAGTTGTTCCTGACTACAACCAGGAGTTGTTCCTGACTACAACCAAGGGTTGTTCCTGACTACAACCAGGAGTTGTTCCTGACTACAACCAGGAGTTGTTCCTGACTACAACCAGGAGTTGTTCCCGACTACAACCAGGAGTTGTTCCTGACTACAACCAGGAGTTGTTCCTGACTACAACCAGGAGTTGTTCCTGACTACAACCAGGAGTTGTTCCCGACTACAACCAGGAGTTGTTCCTGACTACAACCAGGAGTTGTTCCCGACTACAACCAGGAGTTGTTCCTGACTACAACCAGGAGTTGTTCATGACTACAACCAGGAGTTGTTCCTGACTACAACCAGGAGTTGTTCCTGACTACAACCAGGAGTTGTTCCTGACTACAACCAGGAGTTGTTCCTGACTACAACCAGGAGTTGTTCCCGACTACAACCAGGAATTGTTCCCGACTACACCACTTGACCAGAAGATATGGTTCCTAGATATGGCAGTCAAGTCATTTTTCCTGACCATACTGTAGCTGAAAACTAGGGACCAGAGTTGTTCTTTGTCAAGTCACTTTCATGCTCAGACAGACAACCTGAAATGGTCCACCCACACAGACAGTGTGGTGAAGAAGGCGCAACAGCGCCTCTTCAACCTCAGGAGGCTGAAGAAATTTGGCTTGTCACCCAAAACCCTGACAAACTTTTAAAGATGCACAATTGAAAGCATCCTGTCGGGCTGTATCACCGCCTGGTACGGCAACTGCACCGCCCTCAACCGCAAGGCTGTCTAGAGGGTGGTGCGGTCTGCACAACGCATCACCGGGGGCAAACTACCTGCCCTTCATGACACTTACAGCACCCGATGTCACAGGAAGGCCAAAAAGATCATCAAGGACAACAACCATCCAAGCCACTGCCTGTTCACCCCGCTATCATCCAGAAGGCGAGGTCAGTACAGGTGCATCAAAGCTGGGACAGAGAGACTTGAAAAACAGCTTCTATCACTAACTCAGAGAGGCTTCTGCCTACACTGAAACCCAATCACTGGCCACTTTAATAAATGGATCACTAGCCACTTTAAATAATGCCACTTTAATCATGTTTACATATCTTACATTACTCATATCATATGTATATACTGTATTTTATACCATCTATTGCACCTTGCCGCCCGGCCATCGTTCATCGGGAACAATTCCTGGTTGTAGTCAGGACAACATGCCAATGTGTCAGTCAGCATAGAATGTGTGTGGTTAGGTTTCACATGGGTACACACACACACACACAAACACACAGGCTATCACACACACACACACACACACACACACACACACACACACACACACACACACACACACACACACACACACACACACACACACACACACAAATAATCAACCTCTATCCCTTTGCTGACAGACAACTCTCCTGGTGACATGCTGAATAGCAGTTTATCTAAGAGAATGGCCCCTTGTGAGCGCCACACTTGTGACTGGCAAGGTCAATTACATTTCCTCTGTGTAAATCAAAAGCTTCTAAGGCCACGGGAGACGCAAAGTCAAATTATTCCAGACAACGGAACAGAGTCATTTCTGGTTATTATGGCTCAATAGCTGTGTTACAGAGCGGAAGAGCAGATTGCAGAGTGTTGAACAAAGCAAAATCATGTGTGTGTGTGTGTGTGTGTGTGTGTGTGTTTGCTGAGGGTCTAACTGAGGGAGAACCCAGCAGACTTAAACACACACACACACACGCACACACGCACACACACACACACACACCGAGCGTCATCCTTCATTTCTGCCAGGTCTGTCAGACTGACGGTGGGCAGCTGGATCTCACCAGGCTTTTCCCCTCTCCTCATCTCATCCCCTCCTCATCCCCTCCTTATCCCCTCCTCATCCCCTTCTCATCCCCTCCTCCTCTCCTCTCCACACTGCTTTGCATGCATTACCACACGCATTACCCTGTCGGTCTGACAAGACAAATCACCAGCCAACCCCAGTCACACCGACGCACCGTAACAGAGGAACGTTACGAGTTAAACCTTAAATCAGCCTCAGGGTGTCTGAAAGTGTGTATCCAAGTGATTCAGTTCATACGTGTGTCATACGTGTGTCATACGTGTAAAAGGCAAAGTGGTGGGAGAGGCGAAGAACAGAATTAATGCTGACTCCAGATTATGACACTGGAGGACGGAAAAGGCTTTGGGAGTGTAGGTAGCCCAACCCAGCACAGCCCCGTGGTTGGTTCAATATTTCATCAGAGGATCAAACTGGGCTAGGCGTCACCTGCTGTCCAACACAACATTTTTACTACTGATTAGCTGATTGGCTGGACGGTTGGAGTTTCAACACTATTATTAATGATTAGCTGATTGGCTGGATGGCTGGAGCGTCAACATTTTTACTACTGATTAGCTGATTGGCTGGACGGCTGGAGCTTCAACATTTTTACTACTGATTAGCTGATTGGCTGGACGGCTGGAGCTTCAACATTTTTACTACTGATTAGCTGATTGGCTGGACGGCTGGAGCTGGCCCAGGACACGGGCGAAAGGGGACAAGTCAAGACAAAGACCAGAACAATGAGAGTCCAATTCAAGATCATGTTTGTAATTTTGTCAGATCGCACCATAATAAGAGCTCAACATGTACACTGTGTTAAAGATTTGGCGCTGCACAGTTTGCAGAAAACAGTCGCTTTCAAACTAGGGATTTCGCAGCTAATTGAGGTAAGACAGTAACTCTTCTCATAGATTATGCATGTAAGAACTACACATTGACACAACCCAAAACATAATGTTTAAAAGGTACGTACTAATAGCCAAAGTACTGGCGCATGTCTTTAACATTTCAGAACAGTGTGCGACTCACAAACCCTTCCCCCAGTCTCCCCTTAGACAGTGTGCGACTCACAAACCCTTCCCCCAGTCTCCCCTTAGACAGCGTGCGACTCACAAACCCTTCCCCCAGTCTCCCCTTAGACAGCGTGCGACTCACAAACCCTTCCCCCAGTCTCACCTTAGACAGCGTGCGACTCACAAACCCTTCCCCTAGTCTCCCCTTAGACAGCGTGCGACTCACAAACCCTTCCCCCAGTCTCCCCTGCTAAAAGACAAGACCAAGACACTCAATATGTGGTCTCAATCTGTGGTTTCAATATGTGGTCTTAATATGTGGTCTCAATCTGTAGTCTCAATATGTGGTCTCAATATGTGGTCTCAATATGAGGTCTTGGGACCGGACTCCAGTACTACAACTCTTCAACCTCTTCTCCTTCTCTTAATTTTTATGGCACTGTTCACTCTCTCTCTCTCTCCATCTCCATCTCTTCCTTCGCTCTCTCTCTTCCTCTCTCTGCTCTTTCTCTCTCTCTCCCTGCTCTTTCTCTCTACCTCATAATGCCGATCAGACACAGAGAGACGGAGAGACGCTCTTCCCATTGTTCTGCTTTCTACTCTAACTTGTGGCTCACAGCTGAATCAACACATCTAGTCAGGAATCAGTTGAGCTGTCTTTCTACTGTATAAGTACTGTATTTCTCCTTCACAAACATAGATAAACATGATCCTCACCTCTCCGTTTTGCAGCGCGGCCCCCAGTACCACCACCGCTCCTGCGTCCATCATGGTAGGCTGGTTGTCGTTCTCATCCAGCACCTTGTCAGGTACAGGCGGGGGTCTGTCCTCCTCCTCGGGCTCCTCTGTGGGGCTCACAGCAGCAGTGATGGTGGCTGAGCGCCTGGCCTCCAGGTCTGCACTGTAACGGCTCTTCTTGTTCAGATCCACCGAGGCGTACTCCACTCCCGCGCACAGGGGCCCCCGCTCTGGGGAGCCAGGGCTGAGGTGGCCGTTGTGGAGGGCTGGAGGGTTGTTGGGAGGTGGGAGGTGGTTGTGGTGGTGGTGGTGGTGGGAAATTTCATTGTCATCAGGGCTGAGGGGGGACATAGTACCGTCTCCGTTGAGGAGACCTGCAGCCAGGCTCCCTGGATGGTCCTTCAGCTCTTTGACCGTCTCGTACAGGGAGTCTTCAACGCTCACGTCACGGGACGCCGTCATGTCGCCGCCTCTCTCCTTCACCACCTAGTTTAGTTGATTAAGACAGCCGTCACTACATTAGGACTAGTCTTCCTGGGTCCATACGGTACAACCATACAAACACAAGTAAAATAAATACATAATAACATCAACAACAACAAATCCCTAATACCTCGTAGGTGCCGTCTCCAGAGGGAGGGAGAAGGGGTCCGCTGGAAGATCCCATCCCCTCCAGGGTGCTGTTGGGTGGGATGCTGGGCAGCTCGCGGTCCTGGGGACACTTGGAGCTCCGCAGCTCAGACTGACTGGACAGCATCTCCTCAGAGGGCTGGGGACTGCTGTCCTGGGTGTCTGTCAACACTGGGGGACGATGGATAAATACATTTGACTGACTGGACAGCATCTCCTCAGAGAGCTGGGGACTGCTGTCCTGGGTGTCTGTCAACACTGGGGGACGATGGATAAATACATTTGACTGACTGGACAGCATCTCCTCAGAGGGCTGGGGACTGCTGTCCTGGGTGTCTGTCAACACTGGGGGACGATGGATAAATACATTTGACTGACTGGACAGCATCTCCTCAGAGGGCTGGGGACTGCTGTCCTGGGTGTCTGTCAACACTGGGGGACGATGGATAAATACATTTGAGTGACTGGACAGCATCTCCTCAGAGGGCTGGGGACTGCTGTCCTGGGTGTCTGTCAACACTGGGGGACGATGGATAAATACATTTGAGTGACTGGACAGCATCTCCTCAGAGGGCTGGGGACTGCTGTCCTGGGTGTCTGTCAACACTGGGGGACGATGGATAAATACATTTGAGTGACTGGACAGCATCTCCTCAGAGGGCTGGGGACTGCTGTCCTGGGTGTCTGTCAACACTGGGGGACGATGGATAAATACATTTGAGTGACTGGACAGCATCTCCTCAGAGGGCTGGGGACTGCTGTCCTGGGTGTCTGTCAACACTGGGGGACGATGGATAAATACATTTGAGTGACTGGACAGCATCTCCTCAGAGGGCTGGGGACTGCTGTCCTGGGTGTCTGTCAACACTGGGGGACGATGGATAAATACATTTGAGTTGAGTTCAATTGAATTGAATTGAATTTTGTTGAGTTGAGTTGGGTTGGATTTAATTTAATTGGACTCAACAAAGGGAAAAGAGATGATGTGTGGGTGGTTATGCTGGGTTAACAGAGAGAGAGAGAGTTTGAGTATGGGGAGCCTCAATCTTAAACAACAACATTGCATCTTTGAAAGCTGCAGTGGACAATTTGGACAAGTTAGCCTGTTCGTTCACAGATCTAATCTGTACCTTGGTTAACTCCTTTAACATTTGTTGCCATGCCAGCGGGCCTAACATTTGGCATGGCGACCAACAGGGGAGCGGGCTACAACACATATCTGTTACCAGACCGTAAGTGGAACATGCCTCATGGGTTAGACTGCCACATGTGTGGAAATCAAAAGGAATAGCCAAGTAAGTAAAGTGAAGAATAGGCTAAATGTAGATGGTCTGTGTGCCTAATGAATATTACACTATTTAAAAAGTCATGAATGAAATGGCAACAAACAATAAACAACACATGCAGAAGCGGTCGTCGTGTGTGTGTGTCTGTGTTACCTGTACCACTGGTTAGTGGGCCGTTGTGTGAGCTGCTCACCAATAGGTCAGTCCCTGGGCTGTCCACAGACTGACTACCGGTAAATGTCTCTCTCTCAGACACCTATAGAACGACAAAGACTGGGTTAGGATTGGGATATGTGGCTTATTATAAACACAGGTCTAGGATCAGTTTTACCCTGTGTGGTCCTGTGTGGTTCAGTAAATACACATACTACAAATTATATCCACACGCTGTACTATAAGTCACTTTGGATAAGTGGAGTTATATACATTATATATATAGTACCAGTCAAAAGTTTGGACACACCTACTCATTCAAGAGTATTTCTTTATTTGTACTATTTTCTACATTGTAGAATAATAGTTAAGACATCAAAACTATGAAATAAAAAATATGGAATCATGTAGTAACCAAAAAAGTGTTAAACATATCAACATTTATTTGAGATTCTTCAAAGTAGCCACCCTTTGCCTTGATGACAGCTATGCAAACTCTTGGCATTCTCTCAACCAGATTCACCTGGAATGTTTTTCCAACAGTCTTGAAGGAGTTCCCACATATGCTGAGCACTTGTTGGCTGCTTTTCGTACACTCTGCGGTCCAACTCATCCCAAACCATCTCAATTGGGTTGAGGTCGGGTGATTGTGGAGGCCAGGTAATCTGATGCATCACTCCATCACTCTCTTTCTTGGTCAAATAGCCCTTGCACAGCCTGGTGGTGTGTTGGGTCATTGTCCTATTGAAAAACAAATAATAGTCCCACTAAGTGCCAACCTGATGAAATGACATATTTCTGCAGAATGCTGTGGTAACCATGCTGGTTAAGTGTGCCTTGAATTGTAAATAAATTACAGACAGTGTCACCAGAAAAGCATTCCCACACCATCACACCTCCTCCTCCATGCTTCACGATGGGAACCACACATGCAGAGATCATCCGTTCACATACTCTGCGTCTCACAAAGACACGGCGGCTGGAACCAAAAATCTCAAATTTGGACTTCTAATGATTTCCAACGGTCTAATGTCCATTGCTCGTGTTTCTTGGCCCAAGCAAGTCTTTTCTTATTATTGGTGTCCTTTAGTAGTGGTTTCTTTGCAGCAATTCGACCCTGAATTCCTGATTCATGCAGGCTCCTCTGAATAATTGATGTTTAGATCTGTCTGTACTTGAACTCTGTAAAACATTTATTTGGGCTGAAACCTGAGGCTGGTAACTCTAATGAACTTATCTTCAGCAGCAGACGTAACTCTGGGTCTTCCTTTCCTGTAGCCGTCCTCATGAGAGCCAGTTTCATCATAGAGCTGGATGGTTTTTGAGACTGCACTTGAAGAAACAAATGATAGTCCCACTAAGTGCAAACCAGATGGGATGGCATATCGCTGCAGAATGCTGTGGTAGTCATGCTGGTTAAGTGTGCCTTGAATTCTAAATAAATTACAGACAGTTTCACCAGCAAAGCACCTCTACACCATCACACTTCCTCCTCCATGCTTCACGGTGGGAACCACACATGCAGAGATCATCCGTTCACATACTGCAGCAGAGGTAACTCTGTGTCTTCCTTTCCTATGGCGGTCCTCATGAGAGCCAGTTTCATCATAGCGCTTCATGGTTTTTGAGAATGCACTTGAAATGTTCCAGATTGACTGACCTTCATGTCTTAAAGTACTGATGGATTGTCATTTCTCTTTGCTTATTTGAGCTGTTCTTGTCATAATATGGACTCGATCTTTTACCAAATAGGGCTAACTTTACAACTGATTGGCTCAAACGCATTAAGTAGAAAATAAATTCCACAAATGAACTTTTAACATGGCCCACCTGTTAATTTAAATGCATTCCAGGTGACTACCTCATGAAGCTGGTTGAGAGAATGCCAAGAGTTTGCAAAGCTGTCATCAGTGCAAAGGGTGGCTACTTTGAAGAATATGAAAAATATTTTAGTTGAACACTTTTTTGGTTACTACATGATTCCATATGTGTTATTTCATAGTTGTGATGTCTTCACTATTATTCTACAATGTATAGAATAGTACAAATAAAGAAAAACCCTTGAACGAGTATGTGTGTCCACACTTTTGACATTAGATCAGTGGCATCCTACTCCTCATTCGGATTGGCTGTGGTCAAATATAATACCTTTACACAATTACACCTCAATTCATATGAACGTCAACACATTGTGATGGGAGAAATGGGCATTGAGCCACACTGCAGGTCTTTACATTGTTAGTCAGGCACCTCACTGACATAAAAACCAAAGGACAGAGAGGACGTAACCATTAGATCTACACCACCACCTGGTGGCTGTGTCTGATAATGACTGAATCCGATGGCATTCCTATAGACTGGAGACACAAGGGGTCAGTCTGCTGAGGAGAAGACAAAGACCCAATTCAACCTGCCAGTCTGTGGTTAAAGTGAAGTCCTCCTCCATAACTTCACAGGCGAGGCCCGACACTACGGCCTAAACGTTACTCTCCAGATACTGTAAGTATGAGATAAAAAAAGGTTGCCACGTCCTCAGGGGGTTTGAGCAACGAGTGTTTGTGTGTGTGACAGCAAGTAATTAGAATGTAAGGACGATGTCAGTTTCTTTCTAAAGAGAGCCATTTATCTCACTTGAACACAACTTGTAAGTGTAATTTAGTCTTTACCATAGCTAATGCTCATTATGGTCTTCATTATCATGGAATGGCTGGGGATAGTGCGATAAATCACAATATACATTCAGAATCCCATTGAAATAAACATAAACTATAAACTACAACTATAAACTATGAACTGGTGAAATAAAAGGTGAATAAAATATTGTGCTTCTGGAAATACTGATTCTTCTCCGAGAACATTTCAGTTTATATGAAGATACTGCAGACCGAAGTGGAACAAACTCTTCACATCTGGGGTGCAATCATTAGTCCAAACAGTTTCAAAATGGTTTGCAACTAAAACAAGGGATTCTATTGGACAAATGCAGGTAGGTCCCTCGCCCGTTTCATTCAGTTTGCTTTCGTTTAAGAAACATTTTTTTCAACAGAATCAGCGCAATGATACGTCCCTGGTGCTGATTCCAGACCAGCGCACACAGTGTGTATGTATGTGTGTCTTTGTGTGTGTGTGTGTGCCGCTGAGACTTGTCAATCACAGAGCTGGCAGAGATCCCAAGCCTCATTTACAACTAGACACGCTCCATGATCACATCATGAGGACTCTCCCACACAGGGGCTAATGTGTGTGTGTGCGTGTGTGTGTGTGCATGTGTGTGTGTGTGTGTGTGCGTGCGTGTGTGTGTGTGTGTGTGTGTGTGCGTGCGTGTGTGTGTGTGTGTGCGTGTGTGCGTGTAAGTGCATGTGTGTGCGTGCGTGCGTGCGTGCGCGTGTGTGTGTGTGTGCGATAGAGGGAGTAAATATTTTGGCAGCATTCATCACATTATACTAATACTCCTTCCCCCCTCTGGAATGCATGTCTCCCTTCTGTCCATTCCTTCCTGGATAATGCTGACCTCTGAACTCTTGACCTGGGTCATCCATCCAATAGACTCCCTCCATCCCGTTCTGCACTATCTTCAACTCACAACTCACAGCTATTGTCTCCTCTGCAGGATTCTAAGTCAGAGACCAATCCTTCTGCTCGTTAGACAAGTTGTCTCTGACAGTTTCTGTTCCTTGTTTTTATTGACTAAAGTTTTCACCAGTCTCACTGAGGTGTTGAGAGGAGCGTCTGACAGAAGAGTTATTTTCAGGGACAGACACAGCAGACTAAGTAAGGCTGTTTTAAGTGAAGGAAATGGCAGATCTGTTTAGTTCAGTCAGACTCACTCCATTCATGAGGTTCTCGTGGGCCACTGGGCGGCAATTAGATTTCTTTGGCCTGGAGAAGAAGAAGGATGAAGCAGGGAGATGTTGATTAAAACTTTGTCTGCCTTTTGAGTTGATGTATTGACTCTGGGCTAAAGCATTTACAAACTTTAACAATGTAGTCTATTTTACAGACTGTAATAATGTAGTCTATTTTACAGACTGTAATAATGTAGTCTATTTTACAGACTGTAATAATGTAATAATACAGTCTATTATACAGACTGTAATAATGTAGTCTATTATACAGACTGTAATAATGTAATAATACAGTCTATTATACAGACTGTAATAATGTAGTCTATTATACAGACTGTAATAATGTAATAATACAGTCTATTATACAGACTGTACTAATGTAGTCTATTTTACAGACTGTAATAATGTAGTCTATTATACAGACTGTAATAATGTAGTCTATTATACAGACTGTAATAATGTAGTCTATTATACAGACTGTAATAATGTAGTCTATTATACAGACTGTAATAATGTAGTCTATTACACAGACTGTAATAATGTAGTCTATTTTACAGACACACTATTGTGCTGGTCTATCTATCGGTACCAATGTAAGAATGTGATAAATAAACTATCTGTTAGAAGTAAATCAACAGTATAGAATAAATATAACATAAGTACAATGACAGTAACATTATTTATGTTTTCATCTGACATTTTATTGAATGTGTGTGTGTGTGTGTGTCTGTGTGTGTGTGTGTCCCACTCACCCCTGGCAGCCTGCACACAGGAGCAGTAGCATTGAGAGCAGCAAGAAGACAGAGATGGTCATCAGGGTGCCCACTAGGACCAGCTGCACATTGCCTAAGGACGTCGCCGTGGCGTCCCCTGACCCCACGACCCCCAGTTCCCACAAGCCACTCAGCACCGGAGCCATGATGCATCACACACTGGGAGGGGACCCGCTAGCAGGGGGCATCACACAGACACCCTAGGATGGTAACTATATGAAGGAGGGAGAGAGAGAGAGAGAGAGAGAGAGAGAGAGAGAGAGAGAGAGAGAGAGAGAGAGAGACAGACAGACAGACAGACAGACAGACAGACAGACAGACAGACAGACAGACAGACAGACAGAAGGAACAGTATTATGCAGTGTTCTGCCAGGACTAGACAAGTCTATTCTAAAAAGATATACGGTAGTAGAGTACAATGAATGATGTTGCCACTTTCCAAGTCATCAACTCATCCTCTGACCCAGTGGAAGACAATCTCATGTATCATTACAGTGGATATTAATGAATCATATAGCACAGAAATATGTTACTCTTGTGCCAATACAGATCTGCCTAGATTTCATGCAATACAAATGCAATGTAGTGCAGTGTTTTAAACAAGCCACAAGGGGGCAGGCCAGCGCAGACACAGACTGCAATGCAGACATTCAGGGTCATATTCTGTCTATATGCTCCAGATCTGCTGCAGTCTACCCACTCAGAGAATACTACAGAACATGCGTCCTGCGCATGTAATAAGTAACCTCCCCACGTAAGCTATACATGCCTGAAAGCTGTCCAAGAGGGTTAGGCTGAATTCAATTATGCTTCTATCCTGAGTTATTTTTGGCCAGAGAGGGTGTGCCCAACCTCCACAAACTGAATGGGCAGATTGCAATCAGATGGCTGGCAGCCCAAAGTGTTGCTGAGGACTGGGCACTGCGTCCCTCTCTCTCTCTCCCTTTCTCTCGCTCTCTCTGTGTGTGTATGTGTGCATATCAGCGCACACGCGCAAGTGTGTGTGTGTGTGTGTGTGTGTGTGTGTGAGTGAGTGAGTGAGTGAGTGAGTGAGTGACAGAGAGAGAAAGAAAGAGAAAGACAATGAGGGACAGAGAGAGAGAGAATAAAAGGAGTAAGGGCCTCAGAGACAGGATAAAGACAGGGTAGTTCAGTCCTGGCACTACTACTAGTCTAACTAACCTTCCCTTTTCAATCAGTCAATCAGACAGCAGTGACAGAACAGGGAGGAAGAGGACATCTGAGATGTAACAGAACAGGGAGGAAGAGGACATCGGACAATGTATGGGCTTATTTTGTCACTGAGACAGAGCCAAACATATCAAATCATTATTTGTTATTTGTCACATGCTTCATTGACAACAGGTGTAGAATAACAGTGAAATGCTTACTGACAGGCCCTTCCTGACAACGCAGATAGAAAACAAGAGAAATAATAGAAAAATAATAACACAAAGAATAATACCACAATGAGTAACAATAACTTGGCGATATACACGAGGTACCAGTACCGAGTCGTTGTGCAGGGATACCAGTACCAAGTCGATATGCTGGGTACCAGTACCAAGTCGATATGCTGGGTACCAGTACCAAGTCGATATGCAGGGGTACCAGTACCAAGTCGTTGTGCAGGGGTACCAGTACTGAGTCGATATGCTGGGTACCAGTACTAAGTCGATATGCTGGGTACCAGTACCAAGTCGTTGTGCAGGGGTACCAGTACCAAATCGATATGCTGGGTACCAGTACCAAGTCGATATGCTGGGTACCAGTACCAAGTCGATATGCAGGGGTACCAGTACCAAGTCGTTGTGCAGGGGTACCAGTACTGAGCCGTTACGCAGAGGTACCAGTACTGAGTTGATATGCTGGGTACCAGTACTGAGTTTATATGCAGAGGTACCAGTACCGAGTCGATATGCTGGGTACCAGTACCGAGTCGATATGCTGGATACCAGTACCGAGTCGATATGCTGGGTACCAGTACCGAGTCGATATGCTGGGTACCAGTACTGAGTTGATATGCAAAGGTACCAGTACCGAGTCGATATGCTGTGTACCAGTACTGAGTCGATATACACGAGGTACCAGTACCGAGTCGATATGCTGGGTAACAGTTCCGAGTCAATGTGCAGGGGTACCAGTACCGAGTCGATATGCTGGGTACCAGTACTGAGTCGATATGCAGAGGTACCAGTACCGAGTCGATATGCTGGGTACCAGTACTGAGTCGATATACACGAGGTACCAGTACCGAGTCGATATGCTGGGTACCAGTACCGAGTCGATATGCTGGGTACCATTACTGAGTCAATGTGCAGGGGTACCAGTACTGAGTCGATGTGCAGGGGTACCAGTACTGAGTCGATGTGCAGGGGTACCAGTACTGAGTCGATATGCTGGGTACCAGTACTGAGTCGATGTGCAGGGGTACCAGTACCGAGTCGATGTGCAGGGGTACCAGTACCGAGTTGATATGCAGAGGTACCAGTACCGAGTCAATGTGCAGGGGTACCAGTACTGAGTCGATATGCAGAGGTACCAGTACTGAGTCAATGTGCAGGGGTACCAGTACCGAGTCGACATGCAGGGGTACCAGTACTGAGTCGATATGCTGGGTACCAGTACTGAGTCGATGTGCAGGGGTACCAGTACTGAGTCGATATGCAGGGGTACCAGTACTGAGTCGATATGCAGGGGTACCAGTACTGAGTTGACATGCTGGGTACCAGTACTGAGTCGATATGCAGGGGTACCAGTACTGAGTCGATGTGCTGGGTACCAGTACTGAGTCGATATGCAGGGGTACCAGTACTGAGTCGATATGCAGGGGTACCAGTACTGAGTCGATATGCAGGGGTACCAGTACCGATTCAATGTGCAGGGGTACCAGTACTGAGTCGATATGCAGGGGTACCAGTACTGAGTCGATATGCAGGGGTACCAGTACTGAGTCAATATGCAGGGGTACCAGTACTGAGTCGATATGCAGGGGTACCAGTACCGAGTCGATGTGCAGGGGTACCAGTACCGAGTCGATGTGCAAGCGTAACGAGGTCATTGAGATAGATTTGTTCATATAGGTTGGGATAGAGTGACTAGGCAACAGGATAGATAATAAGTCCAGGTAGCTAATTGGTTAATTATTTATCAGTCTTATGGCTTGGGGGTAGAAGCTATTCAGGGTCCTGTTGGTTTCAGACTTGGTGCATCAGTAATGCTTGCCGTGCGGTAGCAAAGAGAACAGTCTATGACTTGGGTGGCACTCTGCTCTGATCCTATGCAAATGTAGTTGTAGAGCGTGGGAGCTGCGAGAACTACAGTAAGTTCAGGCCAGCATTGTGTAACAGAAACAACACACACACACACACACAGTGTGAAAGTACACCCAGTAGCAGTGAATACCACCCAAGCTTCTGTCAACATCAGCAGCTCAGTGGTATGAACTAATGACACGTGTTGAGAGGTGATGCATACCAAGGACAAACGGAAACAAACATACTATACACAAGCTGTTTACACACTCCACTCGATTTACACACTCCACTCTCTATTTACACAATCCACTCTATTTACACACTCCACTCTATTTACACACACCACTCTATTTACACACTCCACTCTATATTTACACAATCCACTCTATTTACACACTCCACTCTATTTACACACACCACTCTATTTACACACTCCACTCTATTTACACACTCCACTCTCTATTTACACACTCCACTCTATTTACACACTCCACTCTATTTACACACACCACTCTATTTACACACTCCACTCTATTTACACACTCCACTCTCTATTTACACACTCCACTCTATTTACACACTCCACTCTATTTACACACTCCACTCTATTTACACACTCCACTCTCTATTTACACACTACACTCTATTTACACACTCCACTCTATTTACACACACCACTCTATTTACACACTCCACTCTATTTACACACTCCACTCTATTTACACACTCCACTCTCTATTTACACACACCACTCTATTTACACACTCCACTCTATTTACACACTCCACTCTATTTACACACTCCACTCTATTTACACACTCTACTCTCTATTTACACACTCCACTCTATTTACACACTCCACTCTATTTACACACACCACTCTATTTACACACTCCACTCTATTTACACACTCCACTCTATTTACACACCACTCTATTTACACACTCTACTCTATTTACACACCACTCTATTTGACCCTCAGTCCCAGAGTGAGAATCTGTCCTGTGAGTTACAGTTCAAGCAGACGGTGAACAGAACCTTACCTTGATACCTTGTTGACTCAGGCTGTGGTTATTCAGTAGCTCGTCCTTGACTGCAGAGAGGAGAGAGAGAGGAGTTACTAACTGTGGGAAGTAGCGTGGTGGTGTAGAGTAGAGCACTGCAGAACGTACAGCAGGGTGGGGTATATAGACAAGCATGGATGGCACACAGCAATGTGTACAGTAACTAAGATGATAATGACTGGGTGACATCATCCCATTGTGTTCTATGTATCATGACCTGAGATGTGATCTCTCTGTCCCTAATCCCATCAGACAGAGCAGAGGACACCAACTGGAGAGGCACATCACATAACCGTGAACTTTAACTGCCAGAGCTGTTACTGTACCCTGTCAGAGATGTTACTGTACCCTGTCAGGGCTGTTACTGTATCCTGTCAGGGCTGTTACTGTATTCTGTCAGGGCTGTTACTGTACCCTGTCAGGGCTGTTACTGTATCCTGTCAGGGCTGTTACTGTACCCTGTCAGGACTGTTACTGTATCCTGTCAGGGCTGTTACTGTATCCTGTCAGGGCTGTTACTGTATCCTGTCAGTGCTGTTACTGTATCCTGTCAGGGCTGTTATTGTACCATGTCAGGGCTGTTACTGTACCCTGTCAGGGCTGTTACTGTATCCTGTCAGGGCTGTTACTGTATCCTGTCAGGGCTGTTACTGTACCCTGTCAGGGCTGTTACTCAACTGGTACTGTACCCTGTCAGAGATGCTACTGTACCCTATCATGGCTGTGGTGACATTTCAATGTCTAGTTTAGATTTACATTGGGTTGAGATTTCAACTGACGTGAAGTCAACCTGAAATCAGCAAAACATTTCGCCATTTAGTTTGAAATGGCACCCTATTCCCCACATAGTGTCCTACTTTTGACCAGAGCCCTATGGGCCTTTTTTGTGATGCAATCTGAGTAACCACCAGTCACTGACTCTCTATAACTGCCAGTCACTGACTCTCTATAACTGCCAGTCACAGACTCTCTATAACTGCCAGTCACTGATTCTATAACTGCCAGTCACTGACTCTCCTTAACTGCCAGTCACTGACTCTCTATAACTGCCAGTCACTGACTATCTATAACTGCCAGTCAGAGTGTCTTTCTCTCTCAGTCAGCGTGTTATTCTCTGTTACTCAGTGTGTCCTTCTCTTTTAGTCAGTGTGTCCTTCTCTCTCAGTCAGTGTGTCATTCTCTGTTACTCAGTGTGTCCTTCTCTCTTAGTCAGTGTGTCCTTCTCTCTCAGTCAGCGTGTCATTCTCTGTTACTCAGTGTGTGCTTCTCTCTTAGTCAGTGTGTCCTTCTCTCTTAGTCAGTGTGTCTTTCTCTCTTAGTCAGCGTGTCCTTCTCTCTCAGTCAGTGTGTCCTTCTCTCTCACTCAGTGTGTCCTTCTCTCTCACTCAGTGTGTCATTCTCTGTTACTCAGTGTGTCCTTCTCTCTTAGTCAGTGTGTCCTTCTCTCTTAGTCAGTGTGTCCTTTTCTCTCAGTCAGTGTGTCCTTCTCTCTCACTCAGTGTGTCCTTCTCTCTCACTCAGTGTGTCCTTCTCTGTTACTCAGTGTGTCCTTCTCTCTTAGTCAGTGTGTCCTCTCTTAGTCAGTGTGTCCTTCTCTCTTTGTCAGTGTGTCCTTCTCTCTCAGTCAGTGTGTCCTTCTCTCTCACTCAGTGTGTCCTTCTCTGTTACTCAGTGTGTCCTTCTCTCTTAGTCAGTGTGTCCTCTCTTAGTCAGTGTGTCCTTCTCTCTTTGTCAGTGTGTCCTTCTCTCTCAGTCAGTGTGTCCTTCTCTCTCACTCAGTGTGTCCTTCTCTCTTAGTCAGCGTGTCCTTCTCTCTTAGTCAGTGTGTCCTTCTCTCTCAGTCAGTGTGTCCTTCTCTCTCACTCAGTGTGTCCTTCTCTCTCACTCAGTGTGTCCTTCTCTCTCACTCAGTGTGTCATTCTCTGTTACTCAGTGTGTCCTTCTCTCTTAGTCAGTGTGTTCTTCTCTCTTAGTCAGTGTGTCCTTCTCTCTTAGTCAGTGTGTTCTTCTCTCTCAGTCAGTGTGTCCTTCTCTCTCACTCAGTGTGTCCTTCTCTCTTAGTCAGTGTGTCCTTCTCTGTTACTCATTGTGTCCTTCTCTCTTAGTCAGTGTGTTCTTCTATCTCAGTCAGTGTGTCTTTCTCTCTCACTCAGTGTGTCCTTCTCTCTCAGTCAGTGTGTCATTCTCTGTTACTCATTGTGTCCTTCTCTCTTAGTCAGTGTGTTCTTCTCTCTCACTCAGTGTGTCCTTCTCTCTCAGTCAGCGTGTCATTCTCTGTCAGTCAGCGTGTCCTTCTCTCTCAGTCAGTGTGTCCTTCTCTCTCAGTCAGTGTATCAGAGATTTTGAGAGACAGACACACAGCAGATAATTACAGACTAACTGACAGGCACGGATACCGCCATGTCACCATGGCAACTCTGTATTCACCCCGACCCCTTTCTGATTGTTTATGGTTTGACAGTAACAATAATATACATGCTTGCCTGAAAAGCACCGAGTAAAGGGACATAGGTGGAAGAATTACGAATTTCCAGCTCCATCTGCGGAGAATAAGAATAATAACTCTCATCTCCTTCCCTAGTCCATAATAATAACTCTCATCTCCTTCCCTAGTCCATAATAATAACTCTCATCTCATCTCCTTCCCTAGTCCATAATAAAAAACTCTCATCTCATCTCCTTCCCTAGTCCATAATAATAACTCTCATCTCCTTCCCTAGTCCATAATAATAACTCTCATCTCCTTCCCTAGTTCATAATAATAACTCTCATCTCCTTCCCTAGTCCATAATAATAACTCTCATCTCCTTCCCTAGTCCATAATAATAACTCTCATCTCCTTCCCTAGTCCATAATAATAACTCTCATCTCCTTCCCTAGTCCATAATAACTCTCATCTACTTCCTTAGTCCATAATAATAACTCTCATCTCCTTCCCTAGTCCATAATAATAACTCTCATCTCCTTCCCTAGTCCATAATAACTCTCATCTCCTTCCCTAGTCCATAATAATAACTCTCATCTCCTTCCCTAGTCCATAATAATAACTCTAATTTCCTTCCCTAGTCCATAATAATAACTCTCATCTCCTTCCCTAGTCCATAATAATAACTCTCATCTCCTTCCCTAGTCCATAATAATAACTCTCATCTCATCTCCTTCCCTAGTCCATAATAAAAAACTCTCATCTCATCTCCTTCCCTAGTCCATAATAATAACTCTCATCTCCTTCCCTAGTCCATAATAATAACTCTCATCTCCTTCCCTAGTTCATAATAATAACTCTCATCTCCTTCCCTAGTTCATAATAATAACTCTCATCTCCTTCCCTAGTCCATAATAATAACTCTCATCTCCTTCCCTAGTCCATAATAATAACTCTCATCTCCTTCCCTAGTCCATAATAATAACTCTCATCTCCTTCCCTAGTCCATAATAACTCTCATCTACTTCCTTAGTCCATAATAATAACTCTCATCTCCTTCCCTAGTCCATAATAATAACTCTCATCTCCTTCCCTAGTCCATAATAATAACTCTCATCTCCTTCCCTAGTCCATAATAATAACTCTCATCTCCTTCTCTAGTCCATAATAATAACTCTCATCTCCTTCCCTAGTCCATAATAATAACTCTCATCTCCTTCCCTAGTCCATAATAATAACTCTCATCTCCTTCCCTAGTCCATAATAATAACTCTCATCTCCTTCCCTAGTCCATAATAATAACTCTCATCTCCTTCCCTAGTCCACAATAATAACTCTCATCTCCTTCCCTAGTCCATAATAATAACTCTCATCTCCTTCCCTAGACCATAATAATAACTCTCATCTCCTTCCCTAGTCCATAATAATAACTCTCATCTCCTTCCCTAGTCCATAATAATAACTCTCATCTCCTTCCCTAGTCCATAATAATAACTCTCATCTCCTTCCCTAGTCCATAATAATAACTCTCATCTCCTTCCCTAGTCCATAATAATGACTCTCATCTCCTTCCCTAGTCCATAATAATAACTCTCATCTCCTTCCCTAGTCCATAATAATAACTCTCATCTCCTTCCCTAGTCCATAATCATAACTCTCATCTCCTTCCCGAGTCCATAATAATTATAATATCCTTCCCTAGTCCATAGTAACTCTCATCTCCTTCCCTAGTCCATAATAATAACTCTCATCTCCTTCCCTAGTCCATAATAACTGTCATCTCCTTCCCTAGTCCATAATAATAACTCTCATCTCATCTCCTTCCCTTGTCCATAATAAAAAACTCTCATCTCATCTCCTTCCCTAGTCCATAATAATAACTCTCATCTCCTTCCCTAGTCCATAATAATAACTCTCATCTCCTTCCCTAGTTCATAATAATAACTCTCATCTCCTTCCCTAGTCCATAATAATAACTCTCATCTCCTTCCCTAGTCCATAATAATAACTCTCATCTCCTTCCCTAGTCCATAATAATAACTCTCATCTCCTCCCCTAGTCCATAATAACTCTCATCTACTTCCTTAGTCCATAATAATAACTATCATCTCCTTCCCTAGTCCATAATAATAACTCTCATCTCCTTCCCTAGTCCATAATAACTCTCATCTCCTTCCCTAGTCCATAATAATAACTCTCATCTCCTTCCCTAGTCCATAATAATAACTCTCATCTCCTTCCCTAGTCCATAATAATAACTCTCATCTCCTTCCCTAGTCCATAATAATAACTCTCATCTCCTTCCCTAGTCCATAATAAAAAACTCTCATCTCATCTCCTTCCCTAGTCCATAATAGTAACTCTCATCTCCTTCCCTAGTCCATAATAATAACTCTCATCTCCTTCCCTAGTTCATAATAATAACTCTCATCTCCTTCCCTAGTTCATAATAATAACTCTAATCTCCTTCCCTAGTCCATAATAATAACTCTCATCTCCTTCCCTAGTCCATAATAATAACTCTCATCTCCTTCCCTAGTCCATAATAATAACTCTCATCTCCTTCCCTAGTCCATAATAACTCTCATCTCCTTCCCTAGTCCATAATAATAACTCTCATCTCCTTCCCTAGTCCATAATAATAACTCTCATTTCCTTCCCTAGTCCATAATAATAACTCTCATCTCCTTCCCTAGTCCATAATAATAACTCTCATCTCCTTCCCTAGTCCATAATAATAACTCTCATCTCATCTCCTTCCCTAGTCCATAATAAAAAACTCTCATCTCATCTCCTTCCCTAGTCCATAATAATAACTCTCATCTCCTTCCCTAGTCCATAATAATAACTCTCATCTCCTTCCCTAGTTCATAATAATAACTCTCATCTCCTTCCCTAGTTCATAATAATAACTCTCATCTCCTTCCCTAGTCCATAATAATAACTCTCATCTCCTTCCCTAGTCCATAATAATAACTCTCATCTCCTTCCCTAGTCCATAATAATAACTCTCATCTCCTTCCCTAGTCCATAATAACTCTCATCTACTTCCTTAGTCCATAATAATAACTCTCATCTCCTTCCCTAGTCCATAATAATAACTCTCATCTCCTTCCCTAGTCCATAATAATAACTCTCATCTCCTTCCCTAGTCCATAATAATAACTCTCATCTCCTTCTCTAGTCCATAATAATAACTCTCATCTCCTTCCCTAGTCCATAATAATAACTCTCATCTCCTTCCCTAGTCCATAATAATAACTCTCATCTCCTTCCCTAGTCCATAATAATAACTCTCATCTCCTTCCCTAGTCCATAATAATAACTCTCATCTCCTTCCCTAGTCCACAATAATAACTCTCATCTCCTTCCCTAGTCCATAATAATAACTCTCATCTCCTTCCCTAGACCATAATAATAACTCTCATCTCCTTCCCTAGTCCATAATAATAACTCTCATCTCCTTCCCTAGTCCATAATAATGACTCTCATCTCCTTCCCTAGTCCATAATAATAACTCTCATCTCCTTCCCTAGTCCATAATAATAACTCTCATCTCCTTCCCTAGTCCATAATCATAACTCTCATCTCCTTCCCGAGTCCATAATAATTATAATATCCTTCCCTAGTCCATAGTAACTCTCATCTCCTTCCCTAGTCCATAATAATAACTCTCATCTCCTTCCCTAGTCCATAATAACTGTCATCTCCTTCCCTAGTCCATAATAATAACTCTCATCTCATCTCCTTCCCTAGTCCATAATAAAAAACTCTCATCTCATCTCCTTCCCTAGTCCATAATAATAACTCTCATCTCCTTCCCTAGTCCATAATAATAACTCTAATCTCCTTCCCTAGTTCATAATAATAACTCTCATCTCCTTCCCTAGTCCATAATAATAACTCTCATCTCCTTCCCTAGTCCATAATAATAACTCTCATCTCCTTCCCTAGTCCATAATAATAACTCTCATCTCCTCCCCTAGTCCATAATAACTCTCATCTACTTCCTTAGTCCATAATAATAACTCTCATCTCCTTCCCTAGTCCATAATAATAACTCTCATCTCCTTCCCTAGTCCATAATAACTCTCATCTCCTTCCCTAGTCCATAATAATAACTCTCATCTCCTTCCCTAGTCCATAATAATAACTCTCATCTCCTTCCCTAGTCCATAATAATAACTCTCATCTCCTTCCCTAGTCCATAATAATAACTCTCATCTCATCTCCTTCCCTAGTCCATAATAAAAAACTCTCATCTCATCTCCTTCCCTAGTCCATAATAATAACTCTCATCTCCTTCCCTAGTCCATAATAATAACTCTCATCTCCTTCCCTAGTTCATAATAATAACTCTCATCTCCTTCCCTAGTTCATAATAATAACTCTCATCTCCTTCCCTAGTCCATAATAATAACTCTCATCTCCTTCCCTAGTCCATAATAATAACTCTCATCTCCTTCCCTAGTCCATAATAATAACTCTCATCTCCTTCCCTAGTCCATAATAACTCTCATCTACTTCCTTAGTCCATAATAATAACTCTCATCTCCTTCCCTAGTCCATAATAATAACTCTCATCTCCTTCCCTAGTCCATAATAATAACTCTCATCTCCTTCCCTAGTCCATAATAATAACTCTCATCTCCTTCTCTAGTCCATAATAATAACTCTCATCTCCTTCCCTAGTCCATAATAATAACTCTCATCTCCTTCCCTAGTCCATAATAATAACTCTCATCTCCTTCCCTAGTCCATAATAATAACTCTCATCTCCTTCCCTAGTCCATAATAATAACTCTCATCTCCTTCCCTAGTCCACAATAATAACTCTCATCTCCTTCCCTAGTCCATAATAATAACTCTCATCTCCTTCCCTAGACCATAATAATAACTCTCATCTCCTTCCCTAGTCCATAATAATAACTCTCATCTCCTTCCCTAGTCCATAATAATGACTCTCATCTCCTTCCCTAGTCCATAATAATAACTCTCATCTCCTTCCCTAGTCCATAATAATAACTCTCATCTCCTTCCCTAGTCCATAATCATAACTCTCATCTCCTTCCCGAGTCCATAATAATTATAATATCCTTCCCTAGTCCATAGTAACTCTCATCTCCTTCCCTAGTCCATAATAATAACTCTCATCTCCTTCCCTAGTCCATAATAACTGTCATCTCCTTCCCTAGTCCATAATAATAACTCTCATCTCATCTCCTTCCCTAGTCCATAATAAAAAACTCTCATCTCATCTCCTTCCCTAGTCCATAATAATAACTCTCATCTCCTTCCCTAGTCCATAATAATAACTCTAATCTCCTTCCCTAGTTCATAATAATAACTCTCATCTCCTTCCCTAGTCCATAATAATAACTCTCATCTCCTTCCCTAGTCCATAATAATAACTCTCATCTCCTTCCCTAGTCCATAATAATAACTCTCATCTCCTCCCCTAGTCCATAATAACTCTCATCTACTTCCTTAGTCCATAATAATAACTCTCATCTCCTTCCCTAGTCCATAATAATAACTCTCATCTCCTTCCCTAGTCCATAATAACTCTCATCTCCTTCCCTAGTCCATAATAATAACTCTCATCTCCTTCCCTAGTCCATAATAATAACTCTCATCTCCTTCCCTAGTCCATAATAATAACTCTCATCTCCTTCCCTAGTCCATAATAATAACTCTCATCTCATCTCCTTCCCTAGTCCATAATAAAAAACTCTCATCTCATCTCCTTCCCTAGTACATAATAGTAACTCTCATCTCCTTCCCTAGTCCATAATAATAACTCTCATCTCCTTCCCTAGTTCATAATAATAACTCTCATCTCCTTCCCTAGTTCATAATAATAACTCTCATCTCCTTCCCTAGTCCATAATAATAACTCTCATCTCCTTCCCTAGTCCATAATAATAACTCTCATCTCCTTCCCTAGTCCATAATAATAACTCTCATCTCCTTCCCTAGTCCATAATAACTCTCATCTACTTCCTTAGTCCATAATAATAACTCTCATCTCCTTCCCTAGTCCATAATAATAACTCTCATCTCCTTCCCTAGTCCATAATAATAACTCTCATCTCCTTCCCTAGTCCATAATAATAACTCTCATCTCCTTCTCTAGTCCATAATAATAACTCTCATCTCCTTCCCTAGTCCATAATAATAACTCTCATCTCCTTCCCTAGTCCATAATAATAACTCTCATCTCCTTCCCTAGTCCATAATAATAACTCTCATCTCATCTCCTTCCCTAGTCCATAATAAAAAACTCTCATCTCATCTCCTTCCCTAGTCCATAATAGTAACTCTCATCTCCTTCCCTAGTCCATAATAATAACTCTCATCTCCTTCCCTAGTTCATAATAATAACTCTCATCTCCTTCCCTAGTTCATAATAATAACTCTCATCTCCTTCCCTAGTCCATAATAATAACTCTCATCTCCTTCCCTAGTCCATAATAATAACTCTCATCTCCTTCCCTAGTCCATAATAATAACTCTCATCTCCTTCCCTAGTCCATAATAACTCTCATCTCCTTCCCTAGTCCATAATAATAACTCTCATCTCCTTCCCTAGTCCATAATAATAACTCTCATTTCCTTCCCTAGTCCATAATAATAACTCTCATCTCCTTCCCTAGTCCATAATAATAACTCTCATCTCCTTCCCTAGTCCATAATAATAACTCTCATCTCATCTCCTTCCCTAGTCCATAATAAAAAACTCTCATCTCATCTCCTTCCCTAGTCCATAATAATAACTCTCATCTCCTTCCCTAGTCCATAATAATAACTCTCATCTCCTTCCCTAGTTCATAATAATAACTCTCATCTCCTTCCCTAGTTCATAATAATAACTCTCATCTCCTTCCCTAGTCCATAATAATAACTCTCATCTCCTTCCCTAGTCCATAATAATAACTCTCATCTCCTTCCCTAGTCCATAATAATAACTCTCATCTCCTTCCCTAGTCCATAATAACTCTCATCTACTTCCTTAGTCCATAATAATAACTCTCATCTCCTTCCCTAGTCCATAATAATAACTCTCATCTCCTTCCCTAGTCCATAATAATAACTCTCATCTCCTTCCCTAGTCCATAATAATAACTCTCATCTCCTTCTCTAGTCCATAATAATAACTCTCATCTCCTTCCCTAGTCCATAATAATAACTCTCATCTCCTTCCCTAGTCCATAATAATAACTCTCATCTCCTTCCCTAGTCCATAATAATAACTCTCATCTCCTTCCCTAGTCCATAATAATAACTCTCATCTCCTTCCCTAGTCCACAATAATAACTCTCATCTCCTTCCCTAGTCCATAATAATAACTCTCATCTCCTTCCCTAGACCATAATAATAACTCTCATCTCCTTCCCTAGTCCATAATAATAACTCTCATCTCCTTCCCTAGTCCATAATAATGACTCTCATCTCCTTCCCTAGTCCATAATAATAACTCTCATCTCCTTCCCTAGTCCATAATAATAACTCTCATCTCCTTCCCTAGTCCATAATCATAACTCTCATCTCCTTCCCGAGTCCATAATAATTATAATATCCTTCCCTAGTCCATAGTAACTCTCATCTCCTTCCCTAGTCCATAATAATAACTCTCATCTCCTTCCCTAGTCCATAATAACTGTCATCTCCTTCCCTAGTCCATAATAATAACTCTCATCTCATCTCCTTCCCTAGTCCATAATAAAAAACTCTCATCTCATCTCCTTCCCTAGTCCATAATAATAACTCTCATCTCCTTCCCTAGTCCATAATAATAACTCTCATCTCCTTCCCTAGTTCATAATAATAACTCTCATCTCCTTCCCTAGTCCATAATAATAACTCTCATCTCCTTCCCTAGTCCATAATAATAACTCTCATCTCCTTCCCTAGTCCATAATAATAACTCTCATCTCCTCCCCTAGTCCATAATAACTCTCATCTACTTCCTTAGTCCATAATAATAACTCTCATCTCCTTCCCTAGTCCATAATAATAACTCTCATCTCCTTCCCTAGTCCATAATAACTCTCATCTCCTTCCCTAGTCCATAATAATAACTCTCATCTCCTTCCCTAGTCCATAATAATAACTCTCATCTCCTTCCCTAGTCCATAATAATAACTCTCATCTCCTTCCCTAGTCCATAATAATAACTCTCATCTCATCTCCTTCCCTAGTCCATAATAAAAAACTCTCATCTCATCTCCTTCCCTAGTCCATAATAGTAACTCTCATCTCCTTCCCTAGTCCATAATAATAACTCTCATCTCCTTCCCTAGTTCATAATAATAACTCTCATCTCCTTCCCTAGTTCATAATAATAACTCTCATCTCCTTCCCTAGTCCATAATAATAACTCTCATCTCCTTCCCTAGTCCATAATAATAACTCTCATCTCCTTCCCTAGTCCATAATAATAACTCTCATCTCCTTCCCTAGTCCATAATAACTCTCATCTACTTCCTTAGTCCATAATAATAACTCTCATCTCCTTCCCTAGTCCATAATAATAACTCTCATCTCCTTCCCTAGTCCATAATAATAACTCTCATCTCCTTCCCTAGTCCATAATAATAACTCTCATCTCCTTCTCTAGTCCATAATAATAACTCTCATCTCCTTCCCTAGTCCATAATAATAACTCTCATCTCCTTCCCTAGTCCATAATAATAACTCTCATCTCCTTCCCTAGTCCATAATAATAACTCTCATCTCCTTCCCTAGTCCATAATAATAACTCTCATCTCCTTCCCTAGTCCACAATAATAACTCTCATCTCCTTCCCTAGTCCATAATAATAACTCTCATCTCCTTCCCTAGACCATAATAATAACTCTCATCTCCTTCCCTAGTCCATAATAATAACTCTCATCTCCTTCCCTAGTCCATAATAATAACTCTCATCTCCTTCCCTAGTCCATAATAATAACTCTCATCTCCTTCCCTAGTCCATAATAATAACTCTCATCTCCTTCCCTAGTCCATAATAATTACTCTCATCTCCTTCCCTAGTCCATAATAATAACTCTCATCTCCTTCCCTAGTCCATAATAATAACTCTCATCTCCTTCCCTAGTCCATAATCATAACACTCATCTCCTTCCCGAGTCCATAATAATTATAATATCCTTCCCTAGTCCATAGTAACTCTCATCTCCTTCCCTAGTCCATAATAATAACTCTCATCTCCTTCCCTAGTCCATAATAACTCTCATCTCCTTCCCTAGTCCATAATAATAACTCTCATCTCCTTCCCTAGTTCATAATAACTCTCATCTCCTTCCCTAGTCCATAATAACTCTCATCTCCTTCCCTAGTTCATAATAACTCTCATCTCCTTCCCTAGTCCATAATAACACTAATCTCCTTCCCTAGTCCATAATAATAACTCTCATCTCCTTCCCTAGTCCATAATAATAACTCTCATCTCCTTCCCTAGTCCATAGTAACTATCATCTCCTTCACCAGTCCATAATAACTCTCATCTCCTTCCCTAGTCCATAATAACTCTAATCTCCTTCCCTAGTTCATAATAACTCTCATCTCATTCCCTAGTCCATAGTAACTCTCATCTCCTTCCCTAGTCCATAATAATAACTCTCATCTCCTTCCCTAGTCCATAGTAACTATCATCTCCTTCCCTAGTCCATAATAACTCTCATCTCCTTCCCTAGTCCATAATAACTCTCATCTCCTTCCCTAGTCCATAATAATAACTCTCATCTCCTTCCCTAGTCCATAATAATAACTCCCATCTCCTTCCCTAGTCCATAATAATAACTCTCATCTCCTTCCCTAGTCCATAATAATAACTCTCATCTCCTTCCCTAGTCCATAATAATGACTCTCATCTCCTTCCCTAGTCCATAATAATAACTCTCATCTCCTTCCCTAGTCCATAATAATAACTCTCATCTCCTTCCCTAGTCCATAATCATAACTCTCATCTCCTTCCCGAGTCCATAATAATTATAATATCCTTCCCTAGTCCATAGTAACTCTCATCTCCTTCCCTAGTCCATAATAATAACTCTCATCTCCTTCCATAGTCCATAATAATGACTCTCATCTCCTTCCCTAGTCCATAATAATAACTCTCATCTCCTTCCCTAGTCCATAATAATAACTCTCATCTCCTTCCCTAGTCCACAATCATAACTCTCATCTCCTTCCCTAGTCCATAATAATTATAATATCCTTCCCTAGTCCATAGTAACTCTCATCTCCTTCCCTAGTCCATAATAACTCTCATCTCCTTCTCTAGTCCATAATAACAACTCTCATCTCCTTCCCTAGTCCATAATAATAACTCTCATCTCCTTCCCTAGTTCATAATAACTCTCATCTCCTTCCCTAGTCCATAATAACTCTCATCTCCTTCCCTAGTTCATAATAACTCTCATCTCCTTCCCTAGTCCATAATAACTCTCATCTCCTTCCCTAGTCCATAATAATAACTCTCATCTCCTTCCCTAGTCCATAATAATAACTCTCATCTCCTTCCCTAGTCCATAGTAACTATCATCTCCTTCCCTAGTCCATAATAACTCTCATCTCCTTCCCTAGTCCATAATAATAACTTTCATCTCCTTCACTAGTCCATAATAACTCTCATCTCCTTCCCTAGTCCATAATCATAACTCTCATCTCCTTCCCTAGTTCATAATAATAACTCTCATCTCCTTCCCTAGTCCATAATAATAACTCTCATCTCCTTCCCTAGTCCATAATAACTCTCATCTCCTTCCCTAGTCCATAATAATAACTCTCATCTCCTTCACTAGTCCATAATAACTCTCATCTCCTTCTCTAGTCCATAATAATAACTCTCATCTCCTTCCCTAGTCCATAGTAACTCTCATCTCCTTCCCTAGTCCATAATAACTCTCATCTCCTTCCCTAGTCCATAATAACTCTAATCTCCTTCCCTAGTTCATAATAACTCTCATCTCATTCCCTAGTCCATAGCAACTCTCATCTCCTTCCCTAGTCCATAATAATAACTCTCATCTCCTTCCCTAGTCCATAGTAACTATCATCTCCTTCCCTAGTCCATAATAACTCTCATCTCCTTCCCTAGTCCATAATAACTCTAATCTCCTTCCCTAGTTCATAATAACTCTCATCTCATTCCCTAGTCCATAGTAACTCTCATCTCCTTCCCTAGTCCATAATAATAACTCTCATCTCCTTCCCTAGTCCATAATAATAACTCTCATCTCCTTCCCTAGTTCATAATAATAACTCTCATCTCCTTCCCTAGTCCATAATAATAACTCTCATCTCCTTCCCTAGTTCATAATAACTCTCATCTCCTTCCCTAGTCCATAATAATAACTCTCATCTCCTTCCCTAGTCCATAATAATAACTCTCATCTCCTTCCCTAGTTCATAATAATAACTCTCATCTCCTTCCCTAGTCCATAATAATAACTCTCATCTCCTTCCCTAGTCCATAATAACTCTCATCTCCTTCCCTAGTCCATAATAACTCTAATCTCCTTCCCTAGTTCATAATAACTCTCATCTCATTCCCTAGTCCATAGTAACTCTCATCTCCTTCCCTAGTCCATAATAATAACTCTCATCTCCTTCCCTAGTCCATAGTAACTATCATCTCCTTCCCTAGTCCATAATAACTCTCATCTCCTTCCCTAGTCCATAATAACTCTAATCTCCTTCCCTAGTTCATAATAACTCTCATCTCATTCCCTAGTCCATAGTAACTCTCATCTCCTTCCCTAGTCCATAATAATAACTCTCATCTCCTTCCCTAGTCCATAATAATAACTCTCATCTCCTTCCCTAGTTCATAATAATAACTCTCATCTCCTTCCCTAGTCCATAATAATAACTCTCATCTCCTTCCCTAGTCCATAATAATAACTCTCATCTCCTTCCCTAGTTCATAATAATAACTCTCATCTCCTTCCCTAGTCCATAATAATAACTCTCATCTCCTTCCCTAGTCCATAATAATAACTCTCATCTCCTTCCCTAGTCCATAATAATAACTCTCATCTCCTTCCCTAGTCCATAATAACTCTCATCTACTTCCTTAGTCCATAATAATAACTCTCATCTCCTTCCCTAGTCCATAATAATAACTCTCATCTCCTTCCCTAGTCCATAATAACTCTCATCTCCTTCCCTAGTCCATAATAATAACTCTCATCTCCTTCCCTAGTCCATAATAATAACTCTCATCTCCTTCTCTAGTCCATAATAATAACTCTCATCTCCTTCCCTAGTCCATAATAATAACTCTCATCTCCTTCCCTAGTCCATAATAATAACTCTAATCTCCTTCCCTAGTCCATAATAATAACTCTCATCTCCTTCCCTAGTCCATAATAATAACTCTAATCTCATCTCCTTCCCTAGTCCATAATAAAAAACTCTCATCTCATCTCCTTCCCTAGTCCATAATAATAACTCTCATCTCCTTCCCTAGTCCATAATAATAACTCTCATCTCCTTCCCTAGTCCATAATAATAACTCTCATCTCCTTCCCTAGTCCATAATAACTCTCATCTCCTTCCCTAGTCCATAATAATAACTCTCATCTCCTTCCCTAGTCCATAATAATAACTCTCATCTCCTTCCCTAGTCCATAATAATAACTCTCATCTCCTTCTCTAGTCCATAATAATAACTCTCATCTCCTTCCCTAGTCCATAATAATAACTCTCATCTCCTTCCCTAGTCCATAATAATAACTCTCATCTCCTTCCCTAGTTCATAATAATAACTCTCATCTCCTTCCCTAGTCCATAATAACTCTCATCTCCTTCCCTAGTTCATAATAACTCTCATCTCCTTCCCTAGTTCATAACTCTCATCTCCTTCCCTAGTCCATAATAACTCTCATCTCCTTCCCTAGTCCATAATAATACCTCTCATCTCCTTCCCTAGTCCATAATAACTCTCATCTACTTCCTTAGTCCATAATAATGACTCTCATCTCCTTCCCTAGTCCATAATAATAACTCTCATCTCCTTCCCTAGTCCATAATAATAACTCTCATCTCCTTCCCTAGTCCATAATCATAACACTCATCTCCTTCCCGAGTCCATAATAATTATAATATCCTTCCCTAGTCCATAGTAACTCTCATCTCCTTCCCTAGTCCATAATAATAACTCTCATCTCCTTCCCTAGTCCATAATAACTCTCATCTCCTTCCCTAGTCCATAATAATAACTCTCATCTCCTTCCCTAGTTCATAATAACTCTCATCTCCTTCCCTAGTCCATAATAACTCTCATCTCCTTCCCTAGTTCATAATAACTCTCATCTCCTTCCCTAGTCCATAATAACTCTCATCTCCTTCCCTAGTCCATAATAATAACTCTCATCTCCTTCCCTAGTCCATAATAATAACTCTCATCTCCTTCCCTAGTCCATAGTAACTATCATCTCCTTCACCAGTCCATAATAACTCTCATCTCCTTCCCTAGTCCATAATAACTCTAATCTCCTTCCCTAGTTCATAATAACTCTCATCTCATTCCCTAGTCCATAGTAACTCTCATCTCCTTCCCTAGTCCATAATAATAACTCTCATCTCCTTCCCTAGTCCATAGTAACTATCATCTCCTTCCCTAGTCCATAATAACTCTCATCTCCTTCCCTAGTCCATAATAACTCTCATCTCCTTCCCTAGTCCATAATAATAACTCTCATCTCCTTCCCTAGTCCATAATAATAACTCCCATCTCCTTCCCTAGTCCATAATAATAACTCTCATCTCCTTCCCTAGTCCATAATAATAACTCTCATCTCCTTCCCTAGTCCATAATAATGACTCTCATCTCCTTCCCTAGTCCATAATAATAACTCTCATCTCCTTCCCTAGTCCATAATAATAACTCTCATCTCCTTCCCTAGTCCATAATCATAACTCTCATCTCCTTCCCGAGTCCATAATAATTATAATATCCTTCCCTAGTCCATAGTAACTCTCATCTCCTTCCCTAGTCCATAATAATAACTCTCATCTCCTTCCATAGTCCATAATAATGACTCTCATCTCCTTCCCTAGTCCATAATAATAACTCTCATCTCCTTCCCTAGTCCATAATAATAACTCTCATCTCCTTCCCTAGTCCACAATCATAACTCTCATCTCCTTCCCTAGTCCATAATAATTATAATATCCTTCCCTAGTCCATAGTAACTCTCATCTCCTTCCCTAGTCCATAATAACTCTCATCTCCTTCCCTAGTCCATAATAACAACTCTCATCTCCTTCCCTAGTCCATAATAATAACTCTCATCTCCTTCCCTAGTTCATAATAACTCTCATCTCCTTCCCTAGTCCATAATAACTCTCATCTCCTTCCCTAGTTCATAATAACTCTCATCTCCTTCCCTAGTCCATAATAACTCTCATCTCCTTCCCTAGTCCATAATAATAACTCTCATCTCCTTCCCTAGTCCATAATAATAACTCTCATCTCCTTCCCTAGTCCATAGTAACTATCATCTCCTTCTCTAGTCCATAATAACTCTCATCTCCTTCCGTAGTCCATAATAATAACTTTCATCTCCTTCACTAGTCCATAATAACTCTCATCTCCTTCCCTAGTCCATAATCATAACTCTCATCTCCTTCCCTAGTTCATAATAATAACTCTCATCTCCTTCCCTAGTCCATAATAATAACTCTCATCTCCTTCCCTAGTCCATAATAACTCTCATCTCCTTCCCTAGTCCATAATAATAACTCTCATCTCCTTCACTAGTCCATAATAACTCTCATCTCCTTCTCTAGTCCATAATAATAACTCTCATCTCCTTCCCTAGTCCATAGTAACTCTCATCTCCTTCCCTAGTCCATAATAACTCTCATCTCCTTCCCTAGTCCATAATAACTCTAATCTCCTTCCCTAGTTCATAATAACTCTCATCTCATTCCCTAGTCCATAGCAACTCTCATCTCCTTCCCTAGTCCATAATAATAACTCTCATCTCCTTCCCTAGTCCATAGTAACTATCATCTCCTTCCCTAGTCCATAATAACTCTCATCTCCTTCCCTAGTCCATAATAACTCTAATCTCCTTCCCTAGTTCATAATAACTCTCATCTCATTCCCTAGTCCATAGTAACTCTCATCTCCTTCCCTAGTCCATAATAATAACTCTCATCTCCTTCCCTAGTCCATAATAATAACTCTCATCTCCTTCCCTAGTTCATAATAATAACTCTCATCTCCTTCCCTAGTCCATAATAATAACTCTCATCTCCTTCCCTAGTTCATAATAACTCTCATCTCCTTCCCTAGTCCATAATAATAACTCTCATCTCCTTCCCTAGTCCATAATAATAACTCTCATCTCCTTCCCTAGTTCATAATAATAACTCTCATCTCCTTCCCTAGTCCATAATAATAACTCTCATCTCCTTCCCTAGTCCATAATAACTCTCATCTCCTTCCCTAGTCCATAATAACTCTAATCTCCTTCCCTAGTTCATAATAACTCATCTCCTTCCCTAGTCCACAATCATAACTCTCATCTCCTTCCCTAGTCCATAATAATTATAATATCCTTCCCTAGTCCATAGTAACTCTCATCTCCTTCCCTAGTCCATAATAACTCTCATCTCCTTCCCTAGTCCATAATAACAACTCTCATCTCCTTCCCTAGTCCATAATAATAACTCTCATCTCCTTCCCTAGTTCATAATAACTCTCATCTCCTTCCCTAGTCCATAATAACTCTCATCTCCTTCCCTAGTTCATAATAACTCTCATCTCCTTCCCTAGTCCATAATAACTCTCATCTCCTTCCCTAGTCCATAATAATAACTCTCATCTCCTTCCCTAGTCCATAATAATAACTCTCATCTCCTTCCCTAGTCCATAGTAACTATCATCTCCTTCCCTAGTCCATAATAACTCTCATCTCCTTCCCTAGTCCATAATAATAACTTTCATCTCCTTCACTAGTCCATAATAACTCTCATCTCCTTCCCTAGTCCATAATCATAACTCTCATCTCCTTCCCTAGTTCATAATAATAACTCTCATCTCCTTCCCTAGTCCATAATAATAACTCTCATCTCCTTCCCTAGTCCATAATAACTCTCATCTCCTTCCCTAGTCCATAATAATAACTCTCATCTCCTTCACTAGTCCATAATAACTCTCATCTCCTTCTCTAGTCCATAATAATAACTCTCATCTCCTTCCCTAGTCCATAGTAACTCTCATCTCCTTCCCTAGTCCATAATAACTCTCATCTCCTTCCCTAGTCCATAATAACTCTAATCTCCTTCCCTAGTTCATAATAACTCTCATCTCATTCCCTAGTCCATAGCAACTCTCATCTCCTTCCCTAGTCCATAATAATAACTCTCATCTCCTTCCCTAGTCCATAGTAACTATCATCTCCTTCCCTAGTCCATAATAACTCTCATCTCCTTCCCTAGTCCATAATAACTCTAATCTCCTTCCCTAGTTCATAATAACTCTCATCTCATTCCCTAGTCCATAGTAACTCTCATCTCCTTCCCTAGTCCATAATAATAACTCTCATCTCCTTCCCTAGTCCATAATAATAACTCTCATCTCCTTCCCTAGTTCATAATAATAACTCTCATCTCCTTCCCTAGTCCATAATAATAACTCTCATCTCCTTCCCTAGTTCATAATAACTCTCATCTCCTTCCCTAGTCCATAATGATAACTCTCATCTCCTTCCCTAGTCCATAATAATAACTCTCATCTCCTTCCCTAGTTCATAATAATAACTCTCATCTCCTTCCCTAGTCCATAATAATAACTCTCATCTCCTTCCCTAGTCCATAATAACTCTCATCTCCTTCCCTAGTCCATAATAACTCTAATCTCCTTCCCTAGTTCATAATAACTCTCATCTCATTCCCTAGTCCATAGTAACTCTCATCTCCTTCCCTAGTCCATAATAATAACTCTCATCTCCTTCCCTAGTCCATAGTAACTATCATCTCCTTCCCTAGTCCATAATAACTCTCATCTCCTTCCCTAGTCCATAATAACTCTAATCTCCTTCCCTAGTTCATAATAACTCTCATCTCATTCCCTAGTCCATAGTAACTCTCATCTCCTTCCCTAGTCCATAATAATAACTCTCATCTCCTTCCCTAGTCCATAATAATAACTCTCATCTCCTTCCCTAGTTCATAATAATAACTCTCATCTCCTTCCCTAGTCCATAATAATAACTCTCATCTCCTTCCCTAGTCCATAATAATAACTCTCATCTCCTTCCCTAGTTCATAATAATAACTCTCATCTCCTTCCCTAGTCCATAATAATAACTCTAATCTCATCTCCTTCCCTAGTCCATAATAAAAAACTCTCATCTCATCTCCTTCCCTAGTCCATAATAATAACTCTCATCTCCTTCCCTAGTCCATAATAATAACTCTCATCTCCTTCCCTAGTTCATAATAATAACTCTCATCTCCTTCCCTAGTCCATAATAATAACTCTCATCTCCTTCCCTAGTCCATAATAATAACTCTCATCTCCTTCTCTAGTCCATAATAATAACTCTCATCTCCTTCCCTAGTCCATAATAATAACTCTCATCTCCTTCCCTAGTCCATAATAATAACTCTCATCTCCTTCCCTAGTTCATAATAATAACTCTCATCTCCTTCCCTAGTCCATAATAACTCTCATCTCCTTCCCTAGTTCATAATAACTCTCATCTCCTTCCCTAGTTCATAACTCTCATCTCATTCCCTAGTCCATAGTAACTCTCATCTCCTTCCCTAGTCCATAATAATAACTCTCATCTCCTTCCCTAGTCCATAATAATAACTCTCATCTCCTTCCCTAGTCCATAATAATAACTCTCATCTCCTTCCCTAGTTCATAATAATAACTCTCACCTCCTTCCCTAGTCCATAATAATAACTCTCATCTCCTTCCCGAGTCCATAATAATAACTCTCATCTCCTTCCCTAGTCCATAATAATAACTCTCATCTCCTTCCCTAGTCCATAATAACTCTCATCTACTTCCTTAGTCCATAATAATAACTCTCATCTCCTTCCCTAGTCCATAATAATAACTCTCATCTCCTTCCCTAGTCCATAATAACTCTCATCTCCTTCCCTAGTCCATAATAATAACTCTCATATCCTTCCCTAGTCCATAATAATAACTCTCATCTCCTTCTCTAGTCCATAATAATAACTCTCATCTCCTTCCCTAGTCCATAATAATAACTCTCATCTCCTTCCCTAGTCCATAATAATAACTCTAATCTCCTTCCCTAGTCCATAATAATAACTCTCATCTCCTTCCCTAGTCCATAATAATAACTCTAATCTCATCTCCTTCCCTAGTCCATAATAAAAAACTCTCATCTCATCTCCTTCCCTAGTCCATAATAATAACTCTCATCTCCTTCCCTAGTCCATAATAATAACTCTCATCTCCTTCCCTAGTTCATAATAATAACTCTCATCTCCTTCCCTAGTCCATAATAATAACTCTCATCTCCTTCCCTAGTCCATAATAATAACTCTCATCTCCTTCCCTAGTCCATAATAATAACTCTCATCTCCTTCCCTAGTCCATAATAACTCTCATCTACTTCCTTAGTCCATAATAATAACTCTCATCTCCTTCCCTAGTCCATAATAATAACTCTCATCTCCTTCCCTAGTCCATAATAACTCTCATCTCCTTCCCTAGTCCATAATAATAACTCTCATCTCCTTCCCTAGTCCATAATAATAACTCTCATCTCCTTCCCTAGTTCATAATAATAACTCTCATCTCCTTCCCTAGTCCATAATAATAACTCTCATCTCCTTCCCTAGTCCATAATAATAACTCTCATCTCCTTCCCTAGTCCATAATAATAACTCTCATCTCCTTCCCTAGTCCATAATAATAACTCTCATCTCCTTCCCTAGTCCATAATAATAACTCTCATCTCCTTCCCTAGTCCATAATAATGACTCTCATCTCCTTCCCTAGTCCATAATAATAACTCTCATCTCCTTCCCTAGTCCATAATAATAACTCTCATCTCCTTCCCTAGTCCATAATCATAACTCTCATCTCCTTCCCGAGTCCATAATAATTATAATATCCTTCCCTAGTCCATAGTAACTCTCATCTCCTTCCCTAGTCCATAATAATAACTCTCATCTCCTTCCATAGTCCATAATAATGACTCTCATCTCCTTCCCTAGTCCATAATAATAACTCTCATCTCCTTCCCTAGTCCATAATAATAACTCTCATCTCCTTCCCTAGTCCACAATCATAACTCTCATCTCCTTCCCTAGTCCATAATAATTATAATATCCTTCCCTAGTCCATAGTAACTCTCATCTCCTTCCCTAGTCCATAATAACTCTCATCTCCTTCCCTAGTCCATAATAACAACTCTCATCTCCTTCCCTAGTCCATAATAATAACTCTCATCTCCTTCCCTAGTTCATAATAACTCTCATCTCCTTCCCTAGTCCATAATAACTCTCATCTCCTTCCCTAGTTCATAATAACTCTCATCTCCTTCCCTAGTCCATAATAACTCTCATCTCCTTCCCTAGTCCATAATAATAACTCTCATCTCCTTCCCTAGTCCATAATAATAACTCTCATCTCCTTCCCTAGTCCATAGTAACTATCATCTCCTTCCCTAGTCCATAATAACTCTCATCTCCTTCCCTAGTCCATAATAACTCTCATCTCCTTCCCTAGTTCATAACAACTCTCATCTCATTCCCTAGTCCATAGTAACTCTCATCTCCTTCCCTAGTCCATAATAATAACTCTCATCTCCTTCCCTAGTCCATAATAATAACTCTCATCTCCTTCTCTAGTCCATAATAATAACTCTCATCTCCTTCCCTAGTCCATAATAATAACTCTCATCTCCTTCCCTAGTCCATAATAACTCTCATCTCCTTCCCTAGTCCATAATAACTCTCATCTCCTTCCCTAGTCCATAATGATAACTCTCATCTCCTTCCCTAGTCCATAATATTAACTCTCATCTCCTTCCCTAGTCCATAATAACTCTCATCTTCTTCCCTAGTTCATAATAATAACTCTCATCTCCTTCCCTAGTCCAAAATAACTCTCATCTCCTTCACTAGTCCATAATAATAACTCTCATCTCCTTCCCTAGTCCATCATAATAACTCTCATCTCCTTCACTAGTCCATAATAACTCTCATCTCCTTCCCTAGTCCATAATAATAACTCTCACCTCCTTCCCTAGCTCATAATAACTCTCATCTCCTTCCCTAGTCCATAATAATAACTCTCATCTCCTTCCCTAGTTCATAATAACTCTCATCTCCTTCCCTAGACCCTAATAACTCTCATCTCCTTCCCCAGTTCATAATAATAACTCTCATCTCCTTCACTAGTCCATAATAACTCTCATGTCATTCCCTAGTCCATAATAACTCTCATCTCCTTCCCTAGTCCATAATGATAACTCTCATCTCCTTCCCTAGTCCATAATAACTCTCATCTCCTTCCCTAGTCCATAGTAATAACTCTCATCTCCTTCCCTAGTCCATAGTAATAACTCTCATCACACTTTTTGCTATAAAATCCTACAACAACAAAGAATTCATATCTTTTTGGAAAACCAATCAATAAGATAAGCAGAATAACTCTTCCATCTCATCTTCTTCCCAGTCCACCCAGTACACCCCTGAATAAACACCAAAGACTTGGCTCCATTCTTTAGTTTTTCACTGTGGAAACGACACCCTTCTGGACCTCCGTGTGAGGCTAAATAATCCCAGCAGCAACACTCGCTGAGCCACCGAGAGAGAGCGAGAGAGAGAGAGAGAGAGAGAGAGAGAGAGAGAGAGAGAGAGGGGGAAAGAGAGAGAGAGAGAGATAGAGACAGAGGAGATGGAGAGAGAGAGAGAGAGAGAAGAGAGAGAGAGAGAGAAGAGAGAGAGAGAGAGAGAAAGGCCGCCGTAGGCAGACATGGCTCTCAAGAGAAGACAGGCTATGTGCTCACTGCCCACAAAATGAGGTGGAAACTGAGCTGCACTTCCTAACCTCCTGCCCAATGTATGACCATATTAGAGAGACATATTTCCCTCAGATTACACAGATCCACAAAGAATTCGAAAACAAATCCAAATTTGAAAAACTCCCATATCTACTGGGTGAAATTCCACAGTGTGCCATCACAGCAGCAAGATTTGTGACCTGTTGCCACGAGAAAAGGGCAACCAGTGAAGAACACACACCATTGTAAATACAACCCATATTTATGCTTATTTATTTTATCTTGTGTCCTTTAACCATTTGTACATTGTTAAAACACTGTATATATATATAATATGACATTTGTAATGTCTTTACCGTTTTGAAACCTCTGTATGTGTAATGTTTACTGTTAATTTTTGTTGTTTTTCACTTTATATATTCACTTTGTATGTTGTCTACCTCACTTGCTTTGGCAATGTTAACACATGTTTCCCATGCCAATAAAGCCCTTGAATTGAATTGAATTGAATTGAATTGAGAGAGAGAGAGAGAGAGAGAGAGAGAGAGAGAGAGAGAGAGAGAGAGAGAGAGAGAGAGAGAGAGAGAGAGAGAGAAAGAGCTCTCCTTTCCTCTCATCTCTTATCTGGAACAAGAAAGACACCACACTCCAGTGTCAATAGAAGAAAAACAGAGTTTTTAGAAGAGAGAGAAATAGAGACTAGAGAGAAATAGAGACTAGAGAGAACGTTCCATTCCATTCCATAGAAAAATGCACAATGGAAAAGCCATTTAAAGGAGGAGTGAGTTTGGACGGGAAAGGAGAGGACTCCTGCTCGCAACCCAGCACTCACTTACGCACGCACACACACACACACACGCACACGCACGCGCGCACGCACGCACGCACGCACGCACACACACACACACACACACACACACACACACACACACACACACACACACACACACACACACACACACACACACACACACACACACACACACACAGGCTCCCACTGCAGCTGTGACCCGCAAAGCCCAGTGCAGCACTGTGGGCCGGCAGACTCAGGGACACTTTCCATATCACAGCCTCCATCTGCACCATACAGTATCCCTCCGCACAACAAAATAACGCTACCTCTGTGAGCAGTGTGTGGCTAGTTAGCTGCAGGCTGATGGTCTGAGGTGGAGAGCGAGAAGAGTACACAACTGGTACGCCCGCGGAAGGCTATGTGGCTAACACCGCATTCTGTGTGTGAACGCCTCAAGAAATCCAGCGTACACACACACCACACACACCACACACACACACACCACACACCACACACACACTCTGGAACTCACAGCTGGATGACCCCTGAGAACTCTTCCCAGGGAGGATTTGTGTGAAAGAGCCAGAGGCATTTCCAGAATAAATCATTAGATTTATATAATAATACAATGAGGAAGTTTTAGTTTGGGAAGCAGTTATATTATTTTATCAGTAAAGGGCTGATGAGGGCTGATGGAGGTTGATGAGGGCTGATGGAGGTTGATGAGGGCTGATGGAGGTTGATGAGGGCTGATGGAGGTTGATGAAGGGCTGATGAGGGCTGATGGAGGTTGATGAGGGCTGATGGAGGTTGATGAAGGGCTGATGAGGGCTGATGAGGGCTGATGGAGGTTGATGAAGGGCTGATGGAGGTTGATGAAGGGCTGATGAGGGCTGATGGAGGTTGATGAAGGGCTGATGAGGGCTGATGACGGGCTGATGAAGGGCTGATGGAGGTTGATGAAGGGCTGATGAGGACTGATGAAGGGCTGATGAGGGCTGATGGAGGTTGATGAGGGCTGATGATGGACTGATGGAGGTTGATGAAGGGCTGATGAGGACTGATGAAGGGCTGATGAGGGCTGATGGAGGTTGATGAGGGCTGATGATGGCTGATGAAGGGCTGATGAGGGCTGATGAAGGGCTGATGGAGGTTGATGAAGGGCTGATGAGGACTGATGAAGGGCTGATGAGGGCTGATGGAGGTTGATGAGGGCTGATGAGGGCTGATGGAGGTTGATGAAGGGCTGATGAGGGCTGATGAAGGGCTGATGGAGGTTGATGAAGGGCTGATGAGGACTGATGAAGGGCTGATGAGGGCTGATGGAGGTTGATGAGGGCTGATGATGGACTGATGGAGGTTGATGAAGGGCTGATGAGGGCTGATGAGGGCTGATGAAGGACTGATGGAGGTTGATGGAGGTTGATGAAGGGCTGATGAGGGCTGATGAAGGGCTGATGGAGGTTGATGAAGGGCTGATGAGGGCTGATGAAGGACTGATGGAGGTTGATGGAAGGCTGATGAGGGCTGATGAAGGACTGATGGAGGTTGATGAAGGGCTGATGAGGGCTGATGAAGGTTGATTGAAGGCTGATGAGGGCTGATGAAGGGCTGATGAGGGCTGATGAAGGGCTGATGAGGGCTGTTGAAGGGCTGATGGAGGTTGATGGAGGTTGATGAAGGGCTGATGAGGGCTGATGAAGGACTGATGGAGGTTGATGGAGGTTGATGAAGGGCTGATGAGGGCTGATGAAGGACTGATGGAGGTTGATGGAGGTTGATGAAGGGCTGATGAGGGCTGATGAAGGACTGATGGAGGTTGATGGAGGTTGATGAAGGGCTGATGAGGGCTGATGAAGGACTGATGGAGGTTGATGGAGGTTGATGAAGGGCTGATGAAATTTGATGGAAGGCTGATGATGGCTGATGGAGGTTGATGAAGGTTGATGAAGGGTTGATGAAGGGTTGATGAAGGTTGATGAAGGGCTGATGAAGGGTTGATGAAGGTTGATGAAGGCCTGATGAAAGGCTGATGAGGCCTGATGAAAGGCTGATGAAGGGTTGATGAAGGGTTGATGAAGGTTGATGAAGGCCTGATGAAAGGGCTGATGAGGCCTGATGAAAGGCTGATGAAGGGTTGATGAAGGGTTGATGAAGGTTTGATGAAGGTTGATGAAGGCCTGATGAAAGGGCTGATGAGGCCTGATGAAAGGCTGATGAAGGGTTGATGAAGGGTTGATGAAGGTTGATGAAGGCCTGATGAGGGCTGATGAGGGCTGATGAAGGGCTGATGAGGGCTGATGGAGGTTGATGAGGGCTGATGAAGGACTGATGGAGGTTGATGAAGGGCTGATGAGGGCTGATGAGGGCTGATGAAGGACTGATGGAGGTTGATGGAGGTTGATGAAGGGCTGATGAGGGCTGATGAAGGGCTGATGGAGGTTGATGAAGGGCTGATGAGGGCTGATGAAGGACTGATGGAGGTTGATGGAAGGCTGATGAGGGCTGATGAAGGACTGATGGAGGCTGATGAAGGACTGATGGAGGTTGATGAAGGGCTGATGAGGGCTGATGAAGGTTGATTGAAGGCTGATGAGGGCTGATGAAGGGCTGATGAGGGCTGATGAAGGGCTGATGAGGGCTGATGAAGGGCTGATGAGGGCTGATGAAGGGCTGATGAGGGCTGTTGAAGGGCTGATGGAGGTTGATGGAGGTTGATGAAGGGCTGATGAGGGCTGATGAAGGACTGATGGAGGTTGATGGAGGTTGATGAAGGGCTGATGAGGGCTGATGAAGGACTGATGGAGGTTGATGGAGGTTGATGAAGGGTTGATGAAGGTTGATGAAGGCCTGATGAGGGCTGATGAAGGGCTGATGAGGGCTGGTGGAGGTTGATGAGGGCTGATGAAGGACTGATGGAGGTTGATGAAGGGCTGATGAGGGCTGATGAGGGCTGATGAAGGACTGATGGAGGTTGATGGAGGTTGATGAAGGGCTGATGAGGGCTGATGAAGGGCTGATGGAGGTTGATGAAGGGCTGATGAGGGCTGATGAAGGACTGATGGAGGTTGATGGAAGGCTGATGAGGGCTGATGAAGGACTGATGGAGGTTGATGAAGGGCTGATGAGGGCTGATGAGGGCTGATGAAGGACTGATGGAGGTTGATGAAGGGCTGATGAGGGCTGATGAAGGTTGATTGAAGGCTGATGAGGGCTGATGAAGGGCTGATGAGGGCTGATGAAGGGCTGATGAGGGCTGATGAAGGGCTGATGAGGGCTGTTGAAGGGCTGATGGAGGTTGATGAAGGGCTGATGAGGGCTGATGAAGGACTGATGGAGGTTGATGGAGGTTGATGAAGGGCTGATGAGGGCTGATGAAGGACTGATGGAGGTTGATGGAGGTTGATGAAGGGCTGATGAGGGCTGATGAAGGACTGATGGAGGTTGATGGAGGTTGATGAAGGGCTGATGAAGTTTGATGGAAGGCTGATGATGGCTGATGGAGGTTGATGAAGGTTGATGAAGGGTTGATGAAGGGTTGATGAAGGTTGATGAAGGGCTGATGAAGGGTTGATGAAGGTTGATGAAGGCCTGATGAAAGGCTGATGAGGCCTGATGAAAGGCTGATGAAGGGTTGATGAAGGGTTGATGAAGGTTGATGAAGGCCTGATGAAAGGGCTGATGAGGCCTGATGAAAGGCTGATGAAGGGTTGATGAAGGGTTGATGAAGGTTGATGAAGGTTGATGAAGGCCTGATGAAAGGGCTGATGAGGCCTGATGAAAGGCTGATGAAGGGTTGATGAAGGGTTGATGAAGGTTGATGAAGGCCTGATGAGGCCTGATGAAAGACTGATGAAGGGTTGATGAAGGTTGATGAGGCCTGATGAAAGGCTGATGAAGGGTTGATGAAGGGTTGATGAAGGTTGATGAAGGCCTGATGAAAGGGCTGATGAGGCCTGATGAAAGGCTGATGAAGGGTTGATGAAGGGTGAAGGTTGATGAAGGCCTGATGAGGCCTGATGAAAGGCTGATGAAGGCCTGATGAAAGGCTGATGAGGCCTGATGAAAGGCTGATGAAGGGCTGATGAAGGTTAAGTGAAAGTGAGAGTGTAGCTCAAAATTGCAATTTCATAAATAATTTTCAAAGAGAGGCCTCTTTGACGTTCTCCAACCTGACAGAGAGAGCAGAAAAACAAGACCAGCTCTAGCAGGTCCATCTCCGCCTCTCATCAGGATTTCACGCCATGCAGCATATGTTGCTGTAGATCTCTCTCTGTGTGTGTGTGTGTGTGTGTGTCAGTCTCAAAGGCCTAATGATAGTCAATGCCACGCTAATCAGCATGCGTCTGCCTCTCTCTCCCATGATCCCTCTGGGCACGTCTTCCCACCTCAGGCCCCCATCCCTGACACACCCCTCCCCTGACCACGCTCGCCATCTTGTTTTTCTGGCCACGGCTCCGTAGGTCAGCCTTATGTCTGACCGGGTGGGGGATTGAAAGCCAGGAGAGGACACGACATACATAGACAGCTACACTGAACATAGGCCCACCCAGTGGGGCCTAATGAATTCCTTTACGTTTCCTGATGTCCTTCTGTCAACTGTAAAGCTTTGAAACTGCTGCATGTTGAATTTATATTTCTGTTCAGTATAGAAGACAGAGAAATCCCTGAGAGGGCACCAAAGATAGAACACACACACATGGACACACACACATGGACACACACACACACACACACACACACACACACACACACACACACACACACACACACACACACACACACACACACACACACACACACACACACACACACACACACACACACACACACACACACACACACACACACACACACATGGACACACACACATGGACACACACACATGGACACACACACACACACACACACACACACACACTCACACCCAGACAGGAGACAGCGAGAGCCTATATATCTGACACACCCATCTCTGCTGGGGGGAGAAGGGCACCAAGAGAATACCACACACCCAGACAGGAGACAGAGAGAGAACCTCTGACAAGGTGACACACCCAGACAGGAGACAGAGAGAGAACCTCTGACAAGGTGACACACCCAGACAGGAGACAGAGAGAACCTCTGACAAGGTGACACACCCAGACAGGAGACAGAGAGAGAACCTCTGACAAGGTGACACACCCAGACAGGAGACAGAGAGAGAACCTCTGACAAGGTGACACACCCAGACAGGAGACAGAGAGAGAACCTCTGACAAGGTGACACACCCAGACAGGAGACAGAGAGAACCTCTGACAAGGTGACACACCCAGACAGGAGACAGAGAGAGAACCTCTGACAAGGTGACACACCCAGACAGGAGACAGAGAGAACCTCTGACAAGGTGACACACCCAGACAGGAGACAGAGAGAGGCGTTGCCATGGAGACGGTGATCGTCCCACGGGTTGAAGTTAATGATCTGGGATGGAGGAAAATTCGTTGGTCTTCTTTCCCCCTAAATGGGAAGTGGTCGGACGGACTGCATAATTTTGAGGGCTAGTCTGGATTTTTGGTTTCCTCACATTTCTTATCTACAAGACGGTGACATTCTGGCCTGCTGAGTGCTTCCTCTTTTTCTATTTCTCTTCACATCCCTCCATCTCTTCGTCTTCAGAGTCCCCCTCTTTCTCTCTCTAAAGATGCCTGTCAAGTTAACTTTAAATAATTAAGGAAATGAAATTGAAAGGTGCCTCATGTTTTAGTGCTGCAACAGGCAGGGTTAGGGACAGTCAGTGAGAGATACTTCTCTAAAATAAGACATGTGTTTTTCAACTGAAACCCTCAACCCTCCTAACTAGCCCTGGGGGTCTCTGGAGGACAGTGCTCCTTCCTCTCGACAGACAGACAGACAGACAGACAGACAGGAGTTTATTTGAATGATAAATCTCTATTGATAAACTGGGTAAATCAAAATGTAGCCCGGTAACCGGAAAATAATACACATTTTCAAGGAACAGAAACAGACTATACTGTTTTATACTGTTCTATACTGTTCTATACTGTTTTATACTGTTCTATACTGTTTTATACTGTTCTATACTGTTCTGTACTGTTCTATACTGTTCTGTACTGTTCTATACTGTTTTATACTGTTCTATACTGTTCTATACTGTTCTATACTGTTCTATACTGTTTTATACTGTTCTATACTGTTCTGTACTGTTCTATACTGTTTTATACTGTTCTATACTGTTTTATACTGTTCTATACTGTTCTGTACTGTTCTATACTGTTCTGTACTGTTCTATACTGTTTTATACTGTTCTATACTGTTCTATACTGTTCTATACTGTTCTATACTGTTTTATACTGTTCTATACTGTTTTATACTGTTTTATACTGTTCTATACTGTTCTATACTGTTCTGTACTGTTTTATACTGTTCTATACTGTTTTATACTGTTCTGTACTGTTCTATACTGTTCTATACTGTTCTATACTGTTTTATACTGTTCTATACTGTTTTATACTGTTTTATACTGTTCTATACTGTTCTATACTGTTCTGTACTGTTTTATACTGTTCTATACTGTTTTATACTGTTCTGTACTGTTCTATACTGTTTTATACTGTTCTGTACTGTTCTATACTGTTCTATACTGTTCTATACTGTTTTATACTGTTCTATACTGTTTTATACTGTTTTATACTGTTCTATACTGTTCTATACTGTTCCGGAACAGAGACGTTATTTCAAAAGCATGAGAACCGGTTACAGTTTTTTGCGATTGCTAACACACTTGTTGCGGAATTTGGCTCATTGTGTCAAAACTCTACAAATAAGACACCAAACTTGGAGATAAACATCTCACTTCTATGTCAAAACCTAACAATCCTTTTTCAAAATGGCATTTTTGCAACAAAATTATACACACAGGCACCATTTGAATTACTCTTTCAAAGCAGCAACAACACACTGATGGACTTCCTACAAAACACTGCTTTAGGACTTTGTATGCTTTTTTAATGTTCTCATACAGGCTTCTGTGACAGATTGTTCCAGTACAGTACATCTACTCACATTTCAATTGCAGTTTTTATCGATTGCTTAAACACAAATAAATGGTCCCTTGTAACACAAAAATAGAAAAGCTTCAGAAAAAAAAAAGATTCCGTAATTTTTTTGGCCATTCTCCATTCTAAATGTCTGTATTATGGTTGCTACCGTGTAGCGACTCAGGTCGGGCTGGACTCTCTGCCTCCCTCATCGTCAGGACATGATTTATGACATGGTCCACTAAAGTGGCCCTAATGTCTTCGGAAATATGTCTCCATCTATTGCATGGCCCCCTTCTTTGTTATCGTCCTCGTCCTACTACTCTCTCTTCCTCTACCTCTTCCTCTCGCTCTCACTGCCTCTATGTTCTCACAAAAGAGGTGAGTTTACCTGAGGTCTATTTGTAGTGTTAAGGCTCATATTACTAATTGATGTTAAAATACTGTATAAGTGTTTTCGTGCATGTCTGTGTGTGTGTGTGTGTGTGTGTGTGTGTGTGTGTGTGTGTGTGTGTGTGTGTGTGGGTGTGTGTGTGTGTGTGTGTGTGTGTGTGTGTGTGTGTGTGTGTGTGTGTGTGTGTGTGTGTGTGTGTGTGTGTGTGTGTGTGTGTGTGGGTGGGTGTTGCCAATTTCAGGTATGTTTTGCATTTTGAATAGAAGTGTTTCCAGTGACTGTAAGAGATTTCATTCTTGAACAAAGTGTCTAATGTAAAAAACAGTGTGTAGTGTTTTGCAAGTGTGTTGCAGAATTGTAAAGTGCAAAGCAGAAAATGTATTTGTACTTTTTGTGCCTTTGTTTAAGGTGTGGTTAGGTTTTGGTGCCTTTGTTTGAGGCGTGGTTAGGTTTTGGTGCCTTTGTTTAAGGTGTGGTTAGGTTTTGGTGCCTTTGTTTAAGACGTGGTTAGGTTTTGGTGCCTTTGTTTAAGGTGTGGTTAGGTTTTGGTGCCTTTGTTTAAGGCGTGGTTAGGTTTTGGTGCCTTTGTTTAAGGTGTGGTTAGGTTTTGGTGCCTTTGTTTAAGGTGTGGTTAGGTTTTGGTGCCTTTGTTTAAGGTGTGGTTAGGTTTTGGTGCCTTTGTTTAAGGCGTGGTTAGGTTTTGGTGCCTTTGTTTAAGGTGTGGTTAGGTTTTGGTGCCTTTGTTTAAGGTGTGGTTACAGAAGCTAAGGTTCTGATGCTTTTATCTGACCATTCACTTTCAGTGTGTAAGCAATCGGCAAAAACTGTAATAACATTATTTTACATGCCATTTTTATCCAGTCCCACAACAAAGCGCCTATGCTAAGTCCTCCAACTAAACCTCTTCCAGCACCTTGCCAGTTGGTTGGCTACCTGCCCTTCCCCCTCAAAAACATAGGCTACTGTAGCCTACTGAAGTTACAAGATAGATTCAGAGATTTTTTATTACAGAAGAATGGATTCACTTTTTCAATGCTAGTTAAGGTACTATAGTTATAACATTTTACATTGGATTTATTAACAGCAAAAAAGTAAGATGTGTTTTTAATTCTGGTGCCGCTCGGCAGACACAAGCTTGTTGGCTAGTTAGCTTCTCTGGTCCAACGTTAAGCCAACTCTGAAGTTTAAACATTCAAAGTTCCTCCATCAAAGCTGCTCCTCCGTAGGTATAATTCAGTGGGCTTAATTCAGATAACGCATGTCTTAAAAAGCTTCCCAGCGCTTCAAGCCAAGCCTCCTCCTTTACCCTCTCTCCCCATCTGCAAAATTTCAGTTCCCCATCTCATATCCAACACTTGTCTTTCCATCACGCATGTTAACAACTCACTGAGCTGTAGCTAGCCTGCTCAATAGCAATCTTGGTGAAGAAATGTAATATCGAGCTAAATGTAATTTAAAAAAAAAAAGTATGATTTCAGAGGTTTAAAGAGGAACAGAAAGGAATGATACAAGCCGGTACTTGTTTTGTGTTCCAACCCCTGGATGAAGCCTAGGTCTATTCACAATGAGCAGTGGTGCTAAACCACTAAACAACTATTGATTTAGAACCACAGAGAGGTACCACAGAGAGGTACCACAGAGAGGTACCACAGAGAGGTACCACAAGTCGCAAAGAAAACGGGAGCTGCCTCCACAATTCCAGCACCATTTCAACTTCAACATTTCAACATCATCAAATCACTTCTTCTTATACAGTGACAACTAAAAGATACCAAAAACAATTTAGTCCAATCAACGTCAGCTAAATATGATGTGGCTGTCCATGGTTCTGATTTCTGTGACGAAACGGTCTATCACTCTGTCATACAGTACACGCTTTTAATTTTTTGTTATCCTAGGCTACCTGGCTAAAATACCTGCTCGCTAGCCTAACTTCCGTTCATGGACAACATCAGGTAGTTAACATTATCCTTCTACATCTAGCTACAAATTGAACATCCATCCTCTCAGGCCAGGGGCACAACAATCTATGAATTAATAGTTTGATCAGAATCGGCATTAGCTAGCCAGCCACCGGAGGACAACACAACAAGATGCAACAATTCAAGTTGTTTCTGTCAATGACATATGCTCTCGATTCTATTTGATAGGAGTTTAAACTGGCTTCCATTGACACTTCACAGTTGTGCTCACTCAGTTTAGCTCAACACTGATTGGCTATTATTTTATACTTTTTTAATCATGGGAGGCCAAATACTCGCTGGCTTCCCTTGCGTTCAATACTACGGGTGGCAACAATGTCATACTGTTTTGGACCAGACAGCGTCAGATAGATGGTCTACACATACAGAGACAGAGGGGGATTTGTTTCGCTCGGATGCTTACGAATTGAAGGAATATTATGAAACGCAGAGAGACAAAAGATAAATTACTGTATGTTTTTTTTCTTGGTCATTTTTTTGGGGGGAAGCCTGCCTTTCCTTGGCACCCATGAATATACGCCACTGTTTACAATACAGGTGAATGCATTTTATTCAATAGGAGCATGCGCATGGGTTGAGTTATTGAGCTTGTTTAAGCAAAATTTATGAGACTACAGATGACAAAATAATCCCTTCCATTAGGACTTATTTTAACTGTATAGGAAAACCTATTATTTTATTGTACTAATCAACAACATTTGCATAGAAGAAGCAATCTCTTCTTTTATAAAAGTGTGCGCTGTCTCTTCAAGAAAGTAATAAAGTCATTCACAAGACAAACAGACGCTGGCTGTGGAATCTGACTGTGGCAATGGAATATATTGGAAATTAGACGTGGGGCGAGAGAGACAAAGAAGTTCATCACTTTTTGGTGGCGAGGGAGATGAAGTGAATTAATACAATTTTTGGTGACAATCAGCTTTGAAATCGGCATATTTTGCTATCCCAAATAAAGTACTAAGGTCGTGAATTGATGTTTGCTTCAGCTGTGAGCTAGCAAGTAAAGTTAGCCTAGTACAATTACAGCTGGAAGTTACCGGTATCTTCTTGCATTAGGAAGTGGTCTAGCCTGTAGGGACATTGATAAGCCAACAGTAATGAACAGGATCAACATTTGTACATGTCGTGTTGCATTAATCAAGTGTGTTAAGTTCTGTGCAGTTTGAGTGGGGAGCTAACAATACAGCCAGACAGCTGTAGCAATGAATGAGGAAGTTGAGCAGACACTTTGCTCTTCACGCTATAAAAGGCTGCACTGACAGACTGACGTCTCTCAATCACACGAGACACATTTGACAGAAATACTGAACGTAGTAAGAAATACTACTACCGAACCGCTAGTTTTTTTTTGTATCAAAAAAGTACAGAAGTTTTTGATATAGTGTGCAACACACATACACACAGCTGTGGCCTGCAGTGACCTCTGTGAGAGTGATTAGTGGCCTGCAGTGAACTCTGTGAGAGTAATTAGTGGCCTGCAGTGGCCTCTGTGAGAGTAATTAGTGGCCTGCAGTGACCTCTGTGAGAGTGATTAGTGGCCTGCAGTGACCTCTGTGAGAGTAATTAGTGGCCTGCAGTGACCTCTGTGAGAGTAATTAGTGGCCTGCAGTGGCCTCTGTGAGAGTGATTAGTGGCCTGCAGTGACCTCTGTGAGAGTGATTAGTGGCCTGCTGTGACCTCTGTGAGAGTAATTAGTGTTGAACTCTGCCTACAGTTAATGTCACCCATCCCCATCATTGTCATGACAACGAGACATTTCCTGTCCCCTGTCAGTCAGTCTGTCCCACAGGCCACTGCTGCTCACCCCACTGTCCTCTATCTCCCTTTGCTGTGCATAGCCCTCCAAGAACACACACGTAGGCATATACAAAATCAGACCTGCACACAAGCACACCCACATCCTGTTGCTTCTTCTTCGTCCAACCAGGAGACCAGAACCTATTCATATGGGATTAAAGCAAAGCAGTGTACTATTGACAATAAGAAATGAAGCCTTCACAGGGTCTAATGATTAACAGTGCAGCAGCTGCTGTTTTACACACACACACACACACACACACACACACACACACACACACACACACACACACACACACACACACACAGATTATTTCAACCAAGAAATATGTCCCATCCAGGCCTCCCGAGTGGCGCAGTTGTCTAAGGCACCGCGTTGCAGCGCTGGCAAGGCCACCACAGATCCTGGTTCGATTACAGCTCTCGACCTTTGCCTCTCCCGAGTCCGTACAGGAGTTGCAGCGACGGGACAAGACTGTAACTACCAATTGGTGAGAAAATGGGTTTAAAAAAAGACCACATCAAGTTTAAAACACCACACTACCTGCTTTTCTCTCTCTATAAAACACCACACCGCCTGCCTTTCTCTCTCTATAAAACACCACACCACCTGCCTTTCTCTCTCTATAAAACACCACACCGCCTGCCTTTCTCTCTCTATAAAACACCACACCGCCTGCCTTTCTCTCTCTATAAAACACCACACCGCCTGCCTTTCTCTCTCTATAAAACACCACACCGCCTGCCTTTCTCTCTCTATAAAACACCACACCGCCTGCCTTTCTCTCTCTATAAAACACCACACCACCTGCCTTTCTCTCTCTATAAAACACCACACCGCCTGCCTTTCTCTCTCTATAAAACACCACACCACCTGCCTTTCTCTCTCTATAAAACACCACACCGCCTGCCTTTCTCTCTCTATAAAACACCACACCGCCTGCCTTTCTCTCTCTATAAAACACCACACCTCCTGCCTTTCTCTCTCTATAAAACACCACACTACCTGCTTTTCTCTCTCTATAAAACACCACACCGCCTGCCTTTCTCTCTCTATAAAACACCACACCGCCTGCCTTTCTCTCTCTATAACACACCACACCGCCTGCCTTTCTCTCTCTATAAAACACCACACCGCCTGCCTTTCTCTCTCTATAAAACACCACACCGCCTGCCTTTCTCTCTCTATAAAACACCACACCGCCTGCCTTTCTCTCTCTATAAAACACCACACCGCCTGCCTTTCTCTCTCTATAACACACCACACCGCCTGCCTTTCTCTCTCTATAAAACACCACACCGCCTGCCTTTCTCTCTCTATAAAACACCACACCTCCTGCCTTTCTCTCTCTATAAAACACCACACCGCCTGCCTTTCTCTCTCTATAAAACACCACACCTCCTGCCTTTCTCTCTCTATAAAACACCACACCGCCTGCCTTTCTCTCTCTATAAAACACCACACCGCCTGCCTTTCTCTCTCTATAACACACCACACCGCCTGCCTTTCTCTCTCTATAAAACACCACACCCCCTTTCTTTCTCTCTCTATAAAACACCACACCTCCCGCCTTTCTCTCTCTATAAAACACCACACCGCCTGCCTTTCTCTCTCTATAACACACCACACCGCCTGCCTTTCTCTCTCTATAAAACACCACACCCCCTGCCTTTCTCTCTCTATAAAACACCACACCGCCTGCCTTTCTCTCTCTATAAAACACCACACCGCCTGCCTTTCTCTCTCTATAAAACACCACACCGCCTGCCTTTCTCTCTCTATAAAACACCACACCGCCTGCCTTTCTCTCTCTATAAAACACCACACCGCCTGCCTTTCTCTCTCTATAAAACACCACACCGCCTGCCTTTCTCTCTCTATAAAACACCACACCGCCTGCCTTTCTCTCTCTATAAAACACCACACCGCCTGCCTTTCTCTCTCTATAAAACACCACACCTCCTGCCTTTCTCTCTCTATAAAACACCACACCGCCTGCCTTTCTCTCTCTATAAAACACCACACCGCCTGCCTTTCTCTCTCTATAAAACACCACACCGCCTGCCTTTCTCTCTCTATAAAACACCACACCGCCTGCCTTTCTCTCTCTATAAAACACCACACCGCCTGCCTTTCTCTCTCTATAAAACACCACACCGCCTGCCTTTCTCTCTCTATAAAACACCACACCGCCTGCCTTTCTCTCTCTATAAAACACCACACCGCCTGCCTTTCTCTCTCTATAAAACACCACACCGCCTGCCTTTCTCTCTCTATAAAACACCACACCTCCTGCCTTTCTCTCTCTATAAAACACCACACCGCCTGCCTTTCTCTCTCTATAAAACACCACACCGCCTGCCTTTCTCTCTCTATAAAACACCACACCGCCTGCCTTTCTCTCTCTATAAAACACCACACCACCTGCCTTTCTCTCTCTATAAAACACCACACCACCTGCCTTTCTCTCTCTATAAAGCCAGTGAAGGAACTGAGACAGTAAAACAAACCAAATGTAACTGTAGCTCTCACACACAACGTTCCTAGACTAAAAGGCTGAAGCTGCACTTATGGGGCTCAAAATGGGGGTTTGGATGGCTGGCAGCAGATTCATAAAAGAGGGCCATATCCCCCTTCTATTTCTCTTCCGGCTCTCTCTCAGTAGTGTCTCATGGGCTGAGGCACGGGGCCCTTGCTCTGCATGAATGGCATGCTGCTGTGCTCTGCCATGCTCCACTGTGTTCTGCTCCACTGTGTGTTGGTTCAGCTAGCAGACAAACAATACTGTCTGTGTCAACCATTAACACACTGTAGTCTCTAGACAGACTTCTCGCTCCCTCTATTTTTCTCTGCAGGCTAACACTCTCTAACTCTCTCTTTCTCAACCCCTCTATCTCTTTCCCTCCATCTGGCCAACACTGAGAAAGAGGAAGCTTATTCATCATTATAATATGAAGATAATTTGTCACTTCTTCATTTGGAGAGAATGAGAAAGTTAACCCTTTACACTTGTATCAGTATAAGGGTTGAAAATGGCTGTACAGTAAAATTACAGCAAACATGGGTAGTCCTGCGGACATTAGGCGATGTTCCCATTCGGTCCCTTAAGGTTTTCGGTGCGACGTTATCCACTGACATTCTGTGAACATTCTAATGAGAATGTTGCGTGATGGTCCCAAGGAAACGTTCTCTGGGGGGCCTTTGTCTGGTTCCCTGTATGTTCCCAGGACGTCACGGAGGACCATGGCAGGACCTTTTTAGGACGTTCTCAGGAATTTCATTTTACTAGTCCATAGGACATTGCGTGATGGTCCCAAGGGAACGTTTTATGGGGGACTTTTTAATAGCTGGTTGAGGGTTGAAGAGAGATTAACTGCTTCTCTTCTAGTTTTTATTAGAAATATTACTGTGATTCCAGATTATCTGTAAAATAAAATAATATTCAGCTCAGACCCCACAAGACATGTGATCATGGGTCTCTTCAGACACCCATACATACCCCACAAAGCATGTCACCAGGGGTCTCTTCAGACACCCATACATACCCCACAAGACATGTCACCAGGGGTACACCCATACATACCCCACAATACATACCACCAGGGGTCTCTTCACAGTCCCCAAATCCAAAACGAATTCACGGCAACGCATTGTATTATAGAGCCATGATTGCATGGAACGTCCTTCAATCTCCCATTACTCAAGGAAACAGCTAAATGACCTTCAAATACAGATTAAACAACATTTCATGGAACGGTGGAGACTGTGAGGGGACAGAAACATACGCACACACAGACACACACACAAACACACACACACACACACACAAACACACACACAAACACACACAAACACACGCACAAAAACACACACACACACAGACACACACAAACACACCAACACACACACACGCACACAGACACACACACACACACAGACACACACAAACACATCAACACACACACACACACACACACACACAGACACACACACACACACACACAAAGACATGCTCTAACACATGTATTATTAGCCACGGCATACACACCTGAATGCACTCATGACTCCTTTCTATTCTCATCAAAGTTAAGATCTGTTTGTCTGAATTGCCTTGTGTCTCTTTGTGTCTCTGTGAGACTCTGTGTGTCTCTGTGAGACTCTGTGTGTCTCTTCGTGTCTCTGTATGTCTCTGTGTGTTTCTGTGAGACTGTGTGTCTCTGTGTGTCTCTGTGTGTCTCTTCGTGTCTCTGTATGTCTCTGTGTGTTTCTGTGAGACTGTGTGTCTGCATGTCTCTGTGTGTCTCTCTGTGTCTCAGAGGGGACATATTTTGGTAGTCGTTGACTTTGATATTATCAGTCAGTTGAGTGTGAATGCACACATGCCTGTTGATAAAACGGATGAAAAAACAAGAGACCCGCTATCCCCCAGAAAGGAATCCAAGACACAGTACAGAAATATTCTTGGAGGATCCAAAAAAGAGAATGTTTTATTGCGTTTTAGTTTGAGGCGACTCCCAATCCTCCCTAATATGGTAGATGGCAGTGGTGGAAAAAGCACCCAATTGTCATACTTGAGTAAAAGTAAAGATACCTTAATAGAAAATTACTGAAGTAAAAGTGAAAGTCACCTAGTAAAATACTACTAAAGCAAAAGTCTAAAAGTATTTGGTTTTAAATATACCTAAGTATTAAAATGTAAATGTAATTGCTAAAATATACTTAAGTATCAAAAGTACAAGTATAAATCATTTCACGTTCCTTATATTAAGCAAACCAGATGGCATGATTGCATTTTTTTAAATGATATTACATCATTTACAAATGAAGCATTTGTGTTTAGTGAGTCCACCAGATCAGAGGCAGTAGGGATGACCAGGGCCCTCATTTATCAATGTGGCGTAGAAAAGCTTCTAAATTAACTCATACGAAGAACATTTAGAATGTTCGCAAGTAAAAAAAAGTTACTATTTATCAATTGCTCGTAATCCTGATTTACACACACCTGTAAGTATTGTCTTGATAAATCAGACACGTTCAGACACGTTCTAAAACGGTCACATTTACATGAAGAACCGCCCTAAATGACCAATTATGGTCACAAACCTTCCCTTTAAAGCTGCAAGAAATGTCACAAATGTATGTCCGCCAACGTGGAGAACTCAAAGAAGACAAAGAAAAACACATTTTTCAGATGCAGAAATAGAACCTTTGATTACCGAAGTGGAAGCAAAACAGCCATACTTGTTGGAGCCCTCAGCAATGGCTTGACGAATAAGATAAAACATATTGCTCCTGAGCAGGTTAGAGCTGTGGTAAATTCTGCCTCATCTGAGTGCAGAACAGTTAATGATATTGAAAAGAAATGGTTTGATTTGAAAACATATGCAAAATTGTTTAATTATGATCCACAAAAGGGATATAAGTGCCACAGGAGGAGGACATAGTGACTCTTCACTGTCTGCTATGGACCAGCACATTGGCACCATAATTGGAGAGACCTCAGTGTCTGGCATCACATTTGTGATGGTGTTACTGAGGACCCTCTCCCAGACCCTGAAGGACTACCAGACACACCAACTGATGGTGATATTGAGGACCCTCTCCCAGACCCTGAAGGACTACCAGACACACCAACTGATGGTGATACTGAGGACCCTCTCCCAGACCCTGAAGGAATACCAGACACATCAACTGATGGTGATACTGAGGACCCTCTCCCAGACCCTGAATGAATACCAGACACACCAACTGATGGTGGTACTGAGGACCCTCTCCCAGATCTTGAAGGAATACCAGACACACCAACTGATGGTGGTACTGAGGACCCTCTCCCAGATCTTGAAGGAATACCAGACACACCAACTGATGGTGATACTGAGGACCCTCTCCCAGACCCTGAAGGAATACCAGACACACCAACTGATGGTGATACTGAGGACCCTCTCCCAGACCCTGAAGGAATACCAGACACACCAACTGATGGTGGTACTGAGGACCCTCTCCCAGATCTTGAAGGAATACCAGACACACCAACTGATGGTGGTACTGAGGACCCTCTCCCAGATCTTGAAGGAATACCAGACACACCAACTGATGGTGATACTGAGGACCCTCTCCCAGACCCTGAAGGAATACCAGACACACCAACTGATGGTGATACTGAGGACCCTCTCCCAGACCCTGAAGGAATACCAGACACACCAACTGATGGTGGTACTGAGGACCCTCTCCCAGATCTTGAAGGAATACCAGACACACCAACTGATGGTGATACTGAGGACCCTCTCCCAGACCCTGAAGGAATACCAGACACACCAACTGATGGTGATACTGAGGACCCTCTCCCAGACCCTGAAGGAATACCAGACACACCAACTGATGGTGGTACTGAGGACCCTCTCCCAGACCCTGAATGAATACCAGACACACCAACTGATGGTGGTACTGAGGACCCTCTCCCAGACCCTGAATGAATACCAGACACACCAACTGATGGTGGTACTGAGGACCCTCTCCCAGATCTTGAAGGAATACCAGACACACCAACTGATGGTGATACTGAGGACCCTCTCCCAGACCCTGAAGGAATACCAGACACACCAACTGATGGTGATACTGAGGACCCTCTCCCAGACCCTGAAGGACTACCAGACACACCAACTGATGGTGATATTGAGGACCCTCTCCCAGACCCTGAAGGACTACCAGACACACCAACTGATGGTGATACTGAGGACCCTCTCCCAGACCCTGAAGGAATACCAGACACACCAACTGATGGTGATACTGAGGACCCTCTCCCAGACCCTGAAGGAATACCAGACACACCAACTGATGGTGATACTGAGGACCCTCTCCCAGACCCTGAAGGACTTCCAGACACACCAACTGATGGTGTTACTGAGGACCCTCTCCCAGACCCTGAAGGACTACCAGACACACTAACTGATGGTGATACTGAGGACCCTCTCCCAGACCCTGAAGGACTACCAGACACACCAACTGATGGTGATACTGAGGACCCTCTCCCAGACCCTGAAGGAATACCAGACAGACCAACTGATGGTGATACTGAGGACCCTCTCCCAGACCCTGAAGGACTACCAGACACACCAACTGATGGTGATACTGAGGACCCTCTCCCAGACCCTGAAGGAATACCAGACACATCAACTGATGGTGATACTGAGGACCCTCTCCCAGACCCTGAATGAATACCAGACACACCAACTGATGGTGGTACTGAGGACCCTCTCCCAGATCTTGAAGGAATACCAGACACACCAACTGATGGTGGTATTGAGGACCCTCTCCCAGATCTTGAAGGAATACCAGACACACCAACTGATGGTGATACTGAGGACCCTCTCCCAGACCCTGAAGGAATACCAGACACACCAACTGATGGTGATACTGAGGACCCTCTCCCAGACCCTGAAGGAATACCAGACACACCAACTGATGGTGGTACTGAGGACCCTCTCCCAGACCCTGAATGAATACCAGACACACTAACTGATGGTGATACTGAGGACCCTCTCCCAGACCCTGAAGGAATACCAGACACACCAACTGATGGTGATACTGAGGACCCTCTCCCACACCCTGAAGGACTTCCAGACACACCAATTGATGGTGTTACTGAGGACCCTCTCCCAGACCCTGAAGGACTACCAGACACACTAACTGATGGTGATACAGAGGACCCTCTCCCAGACCCTGAAGGACTACCAGACACACCAACTGATGGTGATACTGAGGACCCTCTCCCAGACCCTGAAGGAATACCAGACACACCAACTGATGGTGATACTGAGGACCCTCTCCCAGACCCCGAAGGAATACCAGACACACCAACTGATGGTGATACTGAGGACCCTCTCCCAGACCCTGAATGAATACCAGACACACCAACTGATGGTGATACTGAGGACCCTCTCCCAGACCCTGAATGAATACCAGACACACTAACTGATGGTGATACTGAGGACCCTCTCCCAGACCCTGAAGGAATACCAGACACACCAACTGATGGTGGTACTGAGGACCCTCTCCCAGACCCTGAATGAATACCAGACACACTAACTGATGGTGATACTGAGGACCCTCTCCCAGACCCTGAAGGAATACCAGACACACCAACTGATGGTGGTACTGAGGACCCTCTCCCAGACCCTGAATGAATACCAGACACACCAACTGATGGTGATACTGAGGACCCTCTCCCAGACCCTGAATGAATACCAGACACACCAACTGATGGTGATACTGAGGACCCTCTCCCAGACCCTGAAGGAATACCAGACACACCAACTGATGGTGATACTGAGGACCCTCTCCCAGACCCTGAAGGACTACCAGACACACCAACTGATGGTGATACTGAGGACCCTCTCCCAGACCCTGAAGGAATACCAGACACACCAACTGATGGTGATACTGAGGACCCTCTCCCAGACCCTGAAGGAATACCAGACACACCAACTGATGGTGATACTGAGGACCCTCTCCCAGACCCTGAATGAATACCAGACACACTAACTGATGGTGATACTGAGGACCCTCTCCCAGACCCTGAAGGAATACCAGACACACCAACTGATGGTGGTACTGAGGACCCTCTCCCAGACCCTGAATGAATACCAGACACACCAACTGATGGTGATACTGAGGACCCTCTCCCAGACCCTGATGGAATACCAGACACACTAACTAATGGAGATACAGAGGACCCTCTCCCAGACCCTGAAGGAATACCAGACACACTAACTGATGGTGGTACTGAGGACCCTCTCCCAGACCCTGAAGGAATACCAGACACACCAACTGATGGTAATTCAAGCTTTATTTTCACAACCATTTTCAGACATGGACCACATCTCAAAATGTTTTCTTGACAATAAATATAACAAATATATGTAACTAAATAAATGTTATAAAAGTAATATAACAAAAATAACAAAACATGAAATCTTGACAGATGTGGGTGATTTGCCAGACCCCTCATCCCCAGGCCTACCAGAAGGGTGTCCTCTGACCCCTCATCCCCAGGCCTACCAGAAGGGTGTCCTCTGACCCCTCATCCCCAGGCCTACCAGAAGGGTGTCCTCTGACCCCTCATCCCCAGGCCTACCAGAAGGGTGTCCTCTGACCCCTCATCCCCAGGCCTACCAGAAGGGTGTCCTCTGACCCCTCATCCCCAGGCCTACCAGAAGGGTGTCCTCTGACCCCTCATCCCCAGGCCTACCAGAAGGGTGTCCTCTGACCCCTCATCCCCAGGCCTACCAGAAGGGTGTCCTCTGACCCCTCATCCCTAGGCCTACCAGAAGGGTGTCCTCTGACCCCTCATCTCCAGGCCTACCAGAAGGGTGTCCTCTTTGGTCGAGCGCTTCAGCTGCTCCGCTATGTTTTGACTGACGCGGTCCTGAAACAACAACAAGAGATCAACACATCAATTCTTGGACTCAAACCGCAGCTGGAGGATGTACACAACGGCCTGAGAAATCAATCAATCATTGAAAGAACTTGTTGATTGTGTCAAACATGTGAGACAATAAATTCTGGTGCAATATAAAAGTGTTTTCCTTGTCGATTTGATTACAATATTTGGAAGAATAGATACCTAAAACCTTTGTATGATATTGACTCTTGTCCTCGGTGCCAGGGCTATGGGTGGTGGGAAACACTCCCTGTCAGGCATGGGATCACCGGGTCTGAGTGGATCATTCAGGTGGAATGACATTTTTGATTGCAATGTTGTGGAGCACACTGCCAGCCTTGACAATGTAGCAAACCTAAAAAGGAATTTGCACATTGTATTACATTCACGTAATGGCATTTGAAGGAATATCATTTCAGAGGCAAACCTTGCTAGGCTGGTATTGCAGTGTGTCTCCTGTCCCAGACAAGCACAGCCAACGCCCTTTCAGCAGGCCGATGGTGCGCTCCACTGTTGTTCTGGTGTGTGTGTGTGGGCTTGGTTGTATCTGGCCTCTTGTTGGTTTGAGGGGTTTGTGAGGGGAGTCAGCAGCCATGTTGTTCATGGGTCTCCTGCAGTTATGAACACAACATTCAGATATTGTTTCCCAGTAGAGGTCTAACAATAAAACCTTGCAAATAAAACAAGTCACTTACCAATGAGCCGTCCGTCCTCAACAGCTCCTTCCTGGAGGTTAAGGCCCAACTGAGCTGTTCTGCACAATGAATGAATCATGTGTCCCACCTGGCCATCTGGCCACTACATTCAACAAAGCCAAATGTGAATCACAGATGACCTGCACGTTGACAGAATGGAAACCTTTTCTGTTGACGAAGTTCAATTCGTTCAATGATGGTGCTTTTATTGTGATGTGGATGCAGTCAATTGTTCCTGCGACATTTGTAAATCCAGAAATCCCTTTTCACTCTGGCCTGTTGCACAGCAGTGAAGGAAACTGTATGTATTGTGGGGGTCAATGAAATAATACCACGAAGGACTGCAGGAAATATCCGGCTCATGGTTGGTTGTGAAATGCCAGATCGATCCGCAATCTACCGTTGGAATGTTCCAGTGGCCAAAAATCCCAGGGTGGAGAGGACTTGGGTTTGCACTGGGATGGTATTGGTGCGTTTCGTCTCCCTTTCTAATACTGGAGAGAGTTGGTCGCAGCGATACAATAAAACATGCCTTGGAAAACGAAATCTACTAATAAACCAAGCGTCGCAAGTCAGCAAAAATAAATCTGCACGCTCATTGAAAACACTCTCCCTGTGTAATGCAGCTTGTGTCAGATCCTCCACCAAGTCACAACGCCTCAGTGTTGCCTTTTACGTTATTTAACTGGTTTAACTAAATTGCCTCCGACCTTTACATCCCACTCTCTTTCAAATTGACTTTATTATTCAATTCGGCTTAAATGGTTTCATGTTTATGAATTCGCTAGCACCCCTGAGAAAACTATTAGTAACTTAAGTGTCTATAAAAGATACATGAATTAACTATTCATGTGATATCTTTTTTCTTCATAGTTTATGATTTGGTCCAGTATGTCAATCCTTTCTCCATTTGGTGGATGGTACTTCATTAGACGTTTGACTTTTCTACAACAAGGTGCTGTGGGTACTCATGGTCAAGAGGTGTGCTTAAATGTACGCACATTCTCAAGTATAAGTACACGCTTTGCTTAGAAATTATCGCACGCATGGTTTACAAACATGTCTGTTCATACACAACATTGATAAATGAGGGCCCTGGGATGTTCTCTTGATAAGTGAATGAATTACGACATTTTCTTGTCCTGCTAAGCATTCAAAATGTAACGAGTACTTTTGTGTGTCAAGGAAAATGTATGGAGTAAAAAACACATTTTTATATCTTTATTTAACCAGGCAAGTCAGTTAAGAACAAATTCTTATTTTCAATGACGACCTAGGAACAGTGGGTTAACTGCCTGTTCAGGGGCAGAACGACAGATTTGTGCCGTGTCAGCTCGGGGGTTTGAACTTGCAACCCTTTCGGTAACTAGTCCAACTCTCTAACCACTAGGCTACCCTGCCGCCCCTACACTCTAACCACTAGGCGACCTGCCGTCCCTACACTCTAACCACTAGGCGACCTGCCGTCCCTACACTCTAACCACTAGGCGACCTGCCGTCCCTACACTCTAACCACTAGGCGACCTGCCCTCCCTACACTCTAACCACTAGGCGACCTGCCGTCCCTACACTCTAACCACTAGGCGACCTGCCGTCCCTACACTCTAACCACTAGGCGACCTGCCGTCCCTACACTCTAACCACTAGGCTACCCTGCCGCCCCACATTATATTCTTTAGTAATGTAGTGAAGTAAAAGTAAAAGTTGTCAACAATATAAATAGTAAAGTAAAGCACAGAAACCCCCAAAAAACGCACGCACACACACACACACACGCACACACACACACACACACACACACACACACACACACACACCCTACATCTTCATCACAACAGACACATACATCACAGAAGAACGTCCCCATCACCAGTTGGCCACCCATATATCACCTGCCCTGACACTAGCCTGGCGGACACTGCAAAGCAATGGGCTATTAATACATGGACACATGCACACTATCAATATAGGGGCAGCAGCGAGAGTGGAAATGTGATCCCTCTTTGCAAGACCCCCTCAGCTCCATTAGCACCAGGCTGATTTATTAAACCTGTGTGTGTGTGTGTGTGTGTGAGTGTGTGTGTGTGTGTGTGTGTGTGTGTGTGTGTGTGTGTGTGTGTGTGTGTGTTAAAACTGTCTAGGCCGGCTTTGAGTTGGGGATGTGGATGGATGGGGTGCAGGGTTAAGGAGGGCTGAGACAGAGGTATAGGGGTGGGGTGGTGCATTGCTCCACCAGGGTCTGTCCCCTCTCACCCCTCCCTGGCTGATTGGGAGTGAGAGTGATGGAGGAGAGGAAGGTGTTGGGATGACAGTAATAGAGGAGTGAGAGGAGGAGAGGAGGAAGAGGGTGGTGGATGGGAGGCAAGTAATAGAAGTGCTGCTCTGCAGACGCTGTTTGACCTTTCAAACAGCACCATTTATCAGACACAGAGTTCCACAGGGTAGGAATCTATCATGCAGACTCCTCCACAGAGCCCCACAGGGTAGGAATCTATCATGCAGACTCCTCCACAGAGCCCCACAGGGTAGGAATCTATCATGCAGACTCCTCCACAGAGCCCCATAGGGTAGGAATCTATCATGCAGACTCCTCCACAGAGCCCCACAGGGTAGGAATCTATCATGCAGACTCCTCCACAGAGCCCCATAGGGTAGGAATCTATCATGCAGACTCCTCCACAGAGCCCCATAGGGTAGGAATCTATCATGCAGACTCCTCCACAGAGCCCCACAGGGTAGGAATCTATCATGCAGACTCCTCCACAGAGCCCCATAGGCTAGGAATCTATCATGCAGACTCCTCCACAGAGCCCCATAGGGTAGGAATCTATCATGCAGACTCCTCCACAGAGCCCCATAGGGTAGGAATCTATCATGCAGACTCCTCCACAGAGCCCCATAGGGTAGGAATCTATCATGCAGACTCCTCCACAGAGCCCCATAGGGTAGGAATCTATCATGCAGACTCCTCCACAGAGCCCCACAGGGTAGGAATCTACCATCCAGACTCCTCCACAGAGTTTCCACAGGGTAGGAATCTATCATGCAGACGCTTCCACAGAGCCCCATAGGGTAGGAATCTATCATGCAGACTCCTCCACAGAGTTTCCACATGGTAGGAATCTATCATGCAGACTCCTCCACAGAGTTTCCACAGGGTAGGAATCTATCATGCAGACTCCTCCACAGAGTTTCCACATGGTAGGAATCTATCATGCAGACTCCTCCACAGAGTTTCCACAGGGTAGGAATCTATCATGCAGACTCCTCCACAGAGCCTCACAGGGTAGGATTCGATCGTGCTGCCTTGATTGGACATTATTTGGCAAGGCACAAACCTGTCTATATAAGTTCCCAGTGCATGTCAGGTATCAGTGCATGTCAGAGCCAAATCGAAGCCATGAGGTCGAAGGAATTGTCCGTAGATCTATGAGACAGGATTGTGTCAAAGCACAGGTCTGGGGAAGGTTACCAACAAATTTCTGCAATATTGAAGGTCCCCAAGAACACAGTGGCCTCCATTACTCTTAAATTGAAGACGTTTGGAACCACCAAGACTCTTCCTAGAGCTGGCCGCCCGGCGAAACTGAGCAATCCGTGGAGAAAGGCCCTGATGGTCACTCTGACAGAGCTCCAGAGTTCCTCTGTGGAGATGGAAGAATATTCCAGAAGGACAGCCATCTTTGCAACACTCCACCAATCAGGTCTTTATGGTTGAGTGGCCAGATGGATATTGAACATAACTGGAGAGACCTGAAAATAGCTATGCAGCAACGCTCCTCATCCAACCTCACAAAGCTTGAGAGGATCTGCAGAGAAGAACGGGAGAAACTCCCCAGATAGAGATGTGCCAAGCTTGTAGCGTTATACCCAAGAAGACTGGAGGCTGTAATCGCTGCTAAAGGTGCTTCAACAAAGTACTGAGTAAAGGGTCTGAATACTTAGGTAAATGTCATATTTCAAGTTTTTTTTTATTTTTTATACATTTGCAAACAATTATAAAAACCTGTTTTTGCTTTGTCATTTACTTGGCTCATCGCGCTCTAGCGACTCCTTGTGGCGGGCTGGTCGCCTGCAAGCTGACTTCGGTCGTCAGTTGAACGGTGTTTCCTCCGACACGTTGGTAGGGTTCCCGGGTTAAACTGGAGGGTGTTAAGGAGCGAGGCTTGTCGGGTCATGTTTCAGAGGATGCATGACTCGACCTTCGCCTCTCCCGAGCCTGTTGGGGAGTTGCAGCGATGAGACAAGATCGTACTTGGATATCACGGAAAACAAGCTTCAAATACCCTCATACCGTCAAAACGTAGAAAAATATTGTGATATGATATTTTGCTCATATCGCCGAGCCCTGTCTCTCTCTCTTCTCTTTATGTCTCTGTCGATGTCTCTCCCTTCCCCCCATGGGGTTTCTTCCTTCATATTAGGCCTGGGCAAATACAACACACCTCACTAGATATGGTGAAATATGGAACCAGCGCTCTGAGGGAGCATATCAGTAGAGACAGCATGGAGGATGAAAGAGACAGCAACAGAAGACATAGAAAAATGAAATACAAATGATGGCTGCACAGAGAGAAATCCCATTGAACGTCATGCATTTAAATATTCTAACATACAGTCGTGGCCAAAAGTTTTGAGAACGACACAAATATAAATTTTCACAAAGTTTGCTGCTTCAGTGTCTTTAGATATTTTTTGTCAGATGTTACTATGGAATACTGAAGTATAATTACAAGCATTTCATAAGTGTCAAAGGCTTTTATTGACAATTACATGAAGTTGATGCAAAGAGTCAATATTTGCAGTGTTGACCCTTCTTTTTCAAGACCTCTGCAATCCGCCCTGGCATGCTGTCAATTAACTTCTGGGCCACATCCTGACTGATGGCAGCCCATTCTTGCATAATTAATGCTTGGAGTTTATCAGAATTTGTGGGTTTTTGTTTGTCTGTCACGTTCGTCATAACGATGAGACCAAGGTGCAGCGTGATTTGAAAACATTCTTCTTTATTCACGAAGAACACGAAGAACACTAAACAAACTAACAAAATAACAAAACTAACGTGAAGCTAATAATAACGAGTGCTGACATGCAACTACACATAGACAATAACCCACCAAACCAAAATGGAAAATGGCAACCCAACCCCACACATGAATGTTCTCAGGATGCTTTACTGTTGGCATGACGCAGGACTGATGGTAGCACTCACCTTGTCTTCTCCGGACAAGCTTTTTTCCGGATGCCCCAAACAATCGTACAGGGGATTCATCAGCTAAAATACTTTACCCCAGTCCTCAGCAGTCCAATCCCTGTACCTTTTGCAGAATATCAGTCTGTCACTGATGTTTTTCCTGGAGAGAAGTGGCTTCTTTGCTGCCCTTCTTGACACCAGGCCATCCTCCAAAAGTCTTCGCCTCACACCTGATGCAGATGCACTCACACCTGCCTGCTGCCATTCCTGAGCAAGCTCTATACTGGTGGTGCCCCGATCCAGCAGCTGAATCAACTTTAGGACACGGTCCTTGTCACGACTTCCGCCGAAGTTGGCTCCCCTGCCTGTTCGGGCGGTGCTCGGCGGTCGTCGTCACCGTCCTACTAGCCACCATCGATCCCTTTTTCGTTTGTCTGTTGGTTTTGTCTTATTAGTTTCACCTGTGTGTATTTTAGTTTATTGACGTCCTTATTTATAGTAGGTTGTCCCGCCCTTGTTTCGTGCGGGATTGTTTTGGTTTCATGTATTTTAGTGATTACGTATCGTGCTTTTGCTCCGATATATCTTAATCCTGTGTTGGATTATTTCACCCGTGTTTTCGGGTTTTCAGTGTTTGTTCCGGAGAATAAACTATCGACTCATTGCACCTGCTCTCTGCGCTTGATTCCACCTACCTTGTGAATACGTGACAGTCCTGGCACGTGCTGGACTTTCTTGGGTGCCCTGAAGCCTTCTTAACAACAATTGAACCGCTCTCCTTGAAGTTCTTGATGATCCAATAAATGGTTGATTTAGGTGCAATCTTACTGGCAGCAATATCCTTGCCTGTGAAGCCCTTTCTGTGCAAAGCAATGATGACGGCACGTGTTTCCTTGCAGGTAACCATGTTTGACAGAGGAAGAACAATGATTCCAAGCACCACCCTCCTTTTGAAGCTTCCAGTCTGTTATTCGAACTCAATCAGCATGACAGAGTGAACTCCAGCCTTGTCCGCGTCAACATTCACACCTGTGTTAACGAGAGAATCACTGACATGATGTCAGCTGGTCCTTTTATGGCAGGGCTGAAATGCAGTGGGAATGTTTTGGGGGGGATTCAGTTCATTTGCATGGAAAAGAGGGACTTTGCAATTATTTGCAATTCATCTGATCATTCTTCATAACATTTTGGAGTATATGCAAATTGCCATTGCAAATTGCCATCATACAAACTGAGGCAGCAGACTGTGAAAATTTATATTTGTGTCATTCTCAAAACTATGACTGTAGGTTATAGATAGAGGATGTAGTTATAATGTAGCTATAGTTATAGTGTAGCTGTAGTTATAATGTAGCTGTAGTTATAATGTAGCTGTAGTTATAATGTAGCTGTAGTTATAATGTAGCTGTAGTTATAGTGTAGCTGTAGTTATGACGTAGCTGTAGTTATAATGTAGCTGTAGTTATAACGTAGCTGTAGTTATAATGTAGCTGTAGTTATAATGTAGCTGTAGTTATAACGTAGCTGTAGTTATAATGTAGCTGTAGTTATAGTGTAGCTGTAGTTATAATGTAGCTGTAGTTATAATGTAGCTGTAGTTATAATGTAGCTGTAGTTATAACGTAGCTGTAGTTATAATGTAGCTGTAGTTATAATGTAGCTGTAGTTATAATGTAGCTGTAGTTATAACGTAGCTGTAGTTATAATGTAGCTGTAGTTATAATGTAGCTGTACTTATAACGTAGCTGTAGTTATAATGTAGCTGTAGTTATAATGTAGCTGTAGTTATAATGTGGCTGTAGTTATAATGTAGCTGTACTTATAACGTAGCTGTAGTTATAATGTAGCTGTAGTTATAATGTAGCTGTAGTTATAATGTAGCTGTAGTTATAATGTAGCTGTAGTTATAATCAGAACAGAGTGAGTGAGCCAACTGTGTGCATCAGAGCAGCAGATATAGAGCTGTTGGCAAATCTGTTGAAGTCACAGAGGCTTCCACTGGAATCTGAATAGAAATGAGCCAATTAGCAGGTGGTGTGTGTGTCTGTCTGTCCGCAGACACAGCTGACATTTCCAAGGTGCCCAACATCGCTGTAGGCAAATCCCTTCTCCCACTGATAATCTGGTGTGGAGCAGAGATGGAAGGAGGTGTCACTCAAACGCAGTATCCACAACGGTGGTTAAAGTGTCTGACAGACCACACACACACACAAACACACACACACACACACACACACACACACACACACACACACACACACACACACACACACACACACACACACACACTACACCCTGCTCCTCTCTATCTCTGTTATAGCTGCCATCCCATAATATTCTCCACTCTAAGTGTTTGGTCTGGACTAGAGTTATCGCTGTGTTCCCCCTAGATTGCCTTGTTAAAAACCCAGCCTCCATTACAGTCAATTAGCTCTCAATCTCCTGCTTCATGTCACTTGTTAAACCATTAAACTCCTGGACACTTCACACACTTTACACAGTGCTGGTTAGAGTGGCAACAACCTTTGCTATCATACTGCACTTCTACAGTCATTCATGTTGACTCGAATGCTACCGTACTCCACTTGTATTCATGAACTGTACAGTACATATCACGGGAGCTCATCACTCTGTTTATTTGAGCCAAAGAGTCTCTGTCATTCAAATTATGTGAAAGCGTTGTGCT
>NC_092178.1:10762567-10917567 GCF_045791955.1 Oncorhynchus clarkii lewisi | reverse complement strand
ACCTAGGATCAATGGACACACTCAAGTTGTTAATCATGTATCTCTTGACACATTCATGAAAATAGTTGTGATCTCTAAACCTTCCAGTTGTCTACTGGACCCTATTCCAACTAAACTACTGAAAGAGCTACTTCCTGTCGTTGCCCCTGCTTCGTTGAACATAATAAACGTCTCTCTATACACCGGATGTGTACCAAACTCCCTAAAAGTGGCAGTAATAAAGCCTCTTGAAAAAAAGTCAAACCTTGACCCAGAAAATGTATACAATTATCGGCCTATATCGAATCTCCCATTCCTCTAAATATTTTTTTGAAAAACTCACTGGCTTCCCGAAGACAAATAATGTATATGAAATGCTTCAGTCTGGTTTTAGACCCCATCATAGCGCTGAGACTGCACTCGAGAAGGTGGTAAATGACCTTTAAATGGCATCAGACCAAGGCTCTACATCTGTCCTCGTGCTTCTCAACCTTAATGCTGCTTGAACACCATCGATCACCACATCCTTTTGTAGAGATTAGAAATTCTAATTAGTTCCCAAGAAACAAAGAAATCTGACAATTAATCTTGATGGTTGTACAGTCGTCTCAAATAAAACTGTGAAGGACCTTGGTGTTACTCCTGATCCTGATCTCTCTTTTGAAGAACATATCAAGACTGTTTCAAGGACAGCTTTTTTCCATCTATGTAACATTGCAAAAACCTGAAACTTTTTGTCCAAAAATGATGCAGAAAAGCTATTCAATGCTTTTGTCACTTCTAGGTTAGACTACTGCAATGCTCTACTTTCCGGCTCCCCGGATAAAGCACTAAATGAACTTCAGTTAGTGCTAAATACGGCTGCTAGAATCCTGACTAGAACCAAAACGTGATCATATTATTCCAGTGCTAGCCTCTCTACACTGGCTTCCTGTGAAGGCTAGGGCTGATGTCAAGGTTTTACTGCTAACCTACAAAGCATTACATGGGCTTGCTCCTACCTATCTCTCCGATTTGGTCCTGCCGTACATACCTACACGTACGCGTCAAAAGACGCAGGCCTCCTTACTGTCCCTAGAATTTTCGAACCAAACAGCTGGAGGCAGGGCTTTCTCCAATAGAGCTCCATTTTTATGGAGTGGTCTGCCTATCCATGTCAGAGACGCAGACTCTCAATCTTTAAGTCTTTACTGAAGACTCATCTCTTCAATGGGTCCTATGACTGAGTGTCGTCTGGCCCAGGGGTGCGAAGGTGAACGGAAAGGCACTGGAGCGACGAACCACCCTTGCTGTCTGTTCCTGGCCGGTTCCCCTCTCTCCTCTGGGATTTTCTGCCTCTAACCCTATTACAGGGACTGAGTCACTGGCTTACTAGAGCTCTTCCATGCCGTCCCTAGGAGGGGTGCGTCACTTGAGTGGGTTGAATCACAGACGTGATCTTCCTGTCCGGTTTGGCGCCCCCTCGGTCTCGTGCGGTGGGGGAGATCTTCGTTGGCTACACTCAGCCTTATCTCAGGGTAGTAAGTTGGTGATCTGTTGATAATCCTCTTGTGAAATGGGGGCTGTGCTATCCTGCCTGGTTGGCCCTGTCCGGGGGTATCGTCAGACGGGACCACGGTGTGATTATTATTTGACCCTGCTGGTCATCTATGAACGTTTGAACATCTTGACGAATGATCTGGCCTTAAATGGCCATGTACTGTTATAATCTCCACCCAGCACAGCCAGAAGAGGTCTGGCCACCAGAGTCTGGTTCATCTCTAGGTTTCTTCCTAGATTCCTGCCTTTCTAGGGAGTTTTTCCTAGCCACTGTGCTTCTACATCTGCATTGTTTGCTGTTTGTGGTTTTAGGTTGGGTTTCTGTATAGCACTTTGTGACATCTTATGATGTAAAAAGGGCTTTATAAAAACATGTGATTGATTGCCTCTGTAACGACATCCCACCACCACCAAAGCTACAAAAAGCTTACTGGCGTTTGAAGTTGTCGGTGCCGGGGGTCCCATTGTTTGAGGTCTGAGAATACGAGGCTATTCAAATAGTGGGATCCCAGTTGGCTAGGACTAGCAGCTTCCTTCACACACACACACACACACACACACACACACACACACACACACACACACACACACACACACACACACACACACACACACACACACACACACACACACACACACACACACACACACACACACACACACTCAAGACAAGACAACTTTACCCTCAGCTCAGGCAGGCAGACCTGTATAGTGACTTTCTGTCTCCTCAGAGATTCCAGGTTTATGCGTCCCTCTGAGTCCTTCTGCGCCCTCCTGAGTCCCTATGCGTCCTCCTGAGTCCCTATGTGTCCTCCTGAGTCCCTATGCGCCCTCCTGAGTCCCAACGTTTCCCCCTGAGTCCCTACCCGTACCCCTGAGTCCCTACCCTTCCTCCTGAGTCCCTATGCATCCTCCTGAGTCCCTATGCGTCCTCCTGAGTCCCAACGTGTCCTCCTGAGTCCCTATGCATCCTCCTGAGTCCCTATGCGTCCTCCTAAGTCCCAACGTGTCCTCCTAAATCCCTATGCATCCTCCTGAGTCCCTATGCATCCTCCTGAGTCCCTATGCATCCTCCTGAGTCCCTATGCATCCTCCTGAGTCCCTACGCGTCCTCCTAAGTCCCAACGTGTCCTCCTGAGTCCCTATGCATCATCCTGAGTCCCTATGCGTCCTCCTAAGTCCCAACATGTCCTCCTGAGTCCCTATGCATCATCCTGAGTCCCTATGCATCCTCCTGAGTCCCTATGCATCCTCCTGAGTCCCTATGCATCCTCCTGAGTCCCTATGCGTCCTCCTAAGTCCCAACGTGTCCTCCTGAGTCCCTATGCATCATCCTGAGTCCCTATCCATCCTCCTGAGTCCCAACGTGTCCTCCTGAGTCCCTATGCATCATCCTGAGTCCCTATCCATCCTCCTGAGTCCCTATGCGTCCTTGTCGTTTCATCTCCTACTCCTTAGAATAACCACTACTGTATGGAGGAGTAATGTCCCCACCATTCTGCCCTACCCTGTCAGGTCCTGTACAATAAACCCCCATGGAGAGGAGGACAAGAGAGAAGGAAGTTATTCAAGATGGTTTGGATTGAGCCAAAGAGCCCCCACCTACAGCTGCATATGCCCACTACTGTATAGTGTTTCAGAAAACGAAAGAGAGGAGAAGTATAAAATAACAGACTTGAAACTACTTTAGTAAGGAGACTACTGTAGAAAGGAGACTACTGTAGAAAGGAGACTACTACAGAAAGGAGACTACTGTAGAAAGGAAACTACTGTAGAAAGGAGACTAATATAGAAAGGAGACTACTGTAGAAAGGAGACTACTGTAGAAAGGAGACTACTGTAGAAAGGAGACTACTGTAGAAAGGAGACTAATATAGAAAGGAGACTACTGTAGAAAGGAGACTACTGTAGAAAGGAGACTACTATAGAAAGGAGACTACTGTAGAAAGGAGACTACTACAGAAAGGAGACTAGTGTAGAAAGGAGACTACTGTAGAAAGGAGACTACAGTAGAAAGGAGACTACTACAGAAAGGAGACTACTGTAGAAAGGAGACTACTGTAGAAAGGAGACTACTATAGAAAGGAGACTACTGTAGAAAGGAGACTACTGTATTAAGGAGACTACTGTAGAAAGGAGACTAATATAGAAAGGAGACTACTGTATTAAGGAGACTACTGTAGAAAGGAGACTAGTGTACAACAGAGAATACTGTATTAAGGAGACTACTGTAGAAAGGAGACTAGTGTATTAAGGAGACTACTGTAGAAAGGAGACTACTGTAGAAAGGAGACTACTGTAGAAAGGAGACTAATATAGAAAGGAGACTACTGTAGAAAGGAGACTAATATAGAAAGGAGACTACTGTAGAAAGGAGACTACTGTAGAAAGGAGACTACTGTAGAAAGGAGACTAGTGTACAACAGAGAATACTGTATTAAGGAGACTACTGTAGAAAGGAGACTAGTGTATTAAGGAGACTACTGTAGAAAGGAGACTACTGTAGAAAGGAGACTACTGTAGAAAGGAGACTAATATAGAAAGGAGACTACTGTAGAAAGGAGACTAATATAGAAAGGAGACTACTGTAGAAAGGAGACTACTGTAGAAAGGAGACGACTATAGAAAGGAGACTACTGTAGAAAGGAGACTACTGTAGAAAGGAGACTACTGTAGAAAGGAGACTACTATAGAAAGGAGACTACTGTAGAAAGGAGTCTAATAATTTCCCATATAGGGTACTGCCTTTGACCAGAGAAAGTAGAGCACTAGATACAAAATAGGGTGCCATTTGGACCGCAGAACATAGTGTTCCATTTGTAATTTTTAATTTAACCTTTATTTAACTAGGCAAGTCAGTTAAGAACAAATTATTATTTAAAATGACAGCCTAACGGGGAACAGTGGGTTAAATGCCTTGTTCAGGGGCAGGACGACAGATTTTTACACCTTGTCAGCTCAGGGATTCAATCCAGCAACCTTTCGGTTACTGACCCAACGCTCTAACCACTAGGCTACCTGCCGCCCCGATTTAAACCCATTTGAAAGAAATCTGTGGAGGAGTAACAGCAGTCTACAAAGTTGTTGTTTCTAAACTACATGATTTGTTATTTTAATTGAACTGATGTAAGACCCTTGACGATAGTAGTAGGTTAAGGCCCAGTTCTCTGTGACATACGCCCATACACACACTCACGAAAGAAGTTTCCCTCATGCACGGAGCACAAAGAAGAATGAACATTGAGAGAGAATTGACACTGATTTCAAATAAAAGAAGAAAAAGGAATAAGAAATGAATTGAAAAGATTTAAGGTTGAATTTGGTAAATGTTAACTGTTGAACGCATGGAGAAACATACAGTGGGGCGATATTAAATGGTGATTCAAGTGATTCAGTGAAAGGGTATTAGAATGTTATAAAATGCATTTAGACTATGTTCGTTAGGTTGAAAGGACAGGGCACCGTGCATGGCCTGTAGGAGGTTGATAATTAAGCATTCAGGACCGAGAGGGTGTACTATATGGCCAATATACCACGGCTAAGGGCTGTGTTGTGCCTGGATACAGCCCTTAGCCGTGGTATTCTGGCCATATTTCACAAACCCCCAAGGTGACTTATTGCTGTTATAAACTGGTTACCAACGTAATTAGAGCAGTAAAACTACATGTTTTGTCATACCCGTGGTATACCACTGATATACCACGGCTGTCAGCCAATCGTCTTTTCAGTTTGCTGCAGCTAGCGACTGAAACGAGCTGCAACAAACACTCAAACTGGACAGTTGTAACCCTCAATCTCTTCATTCAAAGACTCAATCACAGACACTCGTACTGACAGTTGTGGCTCCTTTGCGTGGTGTATTGTTGTCTCTACCTTCATGCCGTTTGTGCTGTTGTCTGTGCCCAACAATGCTTGTACCCTGTTTTGTACTGCTACCATCTTGTGCTGCTACCATGTTGTGTTGCTACCATGTTGTTGTCATGTTGTGTTGCTACTATGCTGTGTTGTCATGCGTTGCTGCTATGCTATATCGTCGTCTTTATGTAGTGTTGTGTTGTCTCGTTGTGATGTGTGTTTTGTCCTATATTCATTTTATATTTTTAATCCCAGGCCCCGTCCCCGCAGGAGGCCTTTTGCCTTTTGGTAGGCCGTCGTTGAAAATAAGAATTTATTCTTAACTGACTTGGCATAGTTCAATAAAGGTTCAATAAAAACAAATACAAATGAAATCCCCATTTAAGGCTCAACCCACCCAGTTTATAATGAAAGATTCTAATGTTGAAATGTTTAAGTTGTGGGATATCTAAGAGGTTAGGGGAGTAATTAGTTAGGTTAGAGTGGGATTATAATGGAGTGGTGTAGGGAAATGGTCATGTTTAAAAATTAAAGTTGAAGAATTAATGGTTAAAAATGTCATGATAATGGAGTGTACTAATAAGGCTGCTAGCTTGCATTGGAAATTCCCCAGCCAGGAGGCGGGCCTACTGAAGGAGGGCCTACTGAAGGCGGGCCTACTGAAGACGGGCCTACTGAAGGCGGGCCTACTGAAGGAGGGCCTACTGAAGGAGGGCCTACTGAAGGAGGGCCTACTGAAGGCGGGCCTACTGAAGGAGGGCCTACTGAAGGAGGGCCTACTGAAGGAGGGCCTACTGAAGGCGGGCCTACTGAAGGAGGGCCTACTGAAGGAGGGCCTACTGAAGGCGGGCCTAATGTGAAAGTGAATGTTCTTCCTAGGCGAGGAAAGGTAGGGGTTAGTGGGTGCTGAAAATAGCACCTTTTGAGCGATGGCCGCATTAGGTGTTAACCATTGAATGCATCATCAGAGCGGGTGTTAGTCACAAGATGGAGGGTATAGCAGAATTATCAGAAAAGATGGAGGGCATAGCAGAATTATCAGAAAAGATGGAGGATATAGCAGAATTATCAGAAAACATGGAGGGCATAGCAGAATTATCAGAAAAGATGGAGGGTATAGCAGAATTATCAGAAAAGATGGAGGATATAGCAGAATTATCAGAAAACATGGAGGGTATAGCAGAATTATCAGAAAACATGGAGGGTATAGCAGAATTATCAGAAAACATGGAGGGTATAACAGAATTATCAGAAAACATGGAGGGTATAGCAGAATTATCAGAAAACATGGAGGGTATAGCAGAATTATCAGAAAACATGGAGGGTATAGCAGAATTATCAGAAAACATGGAGGGTATAGCAGAACTATCAGAAAACATGGAGGGTATAGCAGAATTATCAGAAAACATGGAGGGTATAGCAGAATTATCAGAAAAGATGGAGGGTATAGCAGAATTATCAGAAAAGATGGAGGGTATAGCAGAATTATCAGAAAAGATGGAGGGTATAGCAGAATTATCAGAAAAGATGGAGGGTATAGCAGAATTATCAGAAAAGATGGAGGGTATAGCAGAATTATCAGAAAAGATGGAGGGTATAGCAGAATTATCAGAAAAGATGGAGGGTATACAGGAAGCATGATTTTAGAGAAGGGTACGACTCTTTTTCAGCTTGCCAGAAGAACCTGTCGACTGCTGGAAGAATATGTTTTCTTTTTAGCTTAAAATATATTTACATTTTTATTTTACTTAAGTCAAAGTTAAATTCTAGGAGGAATCCTACAGGTTACCTCATGAACAGAGAAGTGTGTTAAAGTAGCTGTTAGAGTTGTTAGACGCCATCTGAGGGACAACAAAAAACTATTTATAAAGTTGTAATAAACCGTTTTTCTTCTTATTAAATATTGTGCTTCTCATAAAATTGTAATTGACAAAGACCATTTTGTTTTGGCACCCCAATAGGGGTTTAGTTAAGGGCGCTGAAGGAGTCTATCACTTTGAATTTACTGTTGATGTTCGCTTATCCTTGAAAGGTGGCATTCAATTTGTAATTGATCCTGCAGAGGTGGTATTTTAGCTTTGACAACCTAACACCATTACAGCTAGTTGATAAACACTTGTATCTGTCTCAATGACGCTGCCCTTCGCTCACAGAGGCAATAATGAGACAAATACAATGTTGCACTCTCTATACATCTCTATGTGACAGCGGGACAGAGAATGAGGAAGTGGATAGAATCACATTTTTTATGATTAAACTGAAGAAAATGTTTAACGCAATGTAAAGTGTCGGTCCCATGTTTCATGAACCTGAAATAAAAGATCCCCGAAATGTTCCATACACACAAAAAAGCTAATTTCTCTCAAATGCTCAAATTTGTCCGTGCGTGTGGGTGTTTTTGTGTGAGAGTGTGTTTATACTTGCAGGTATCTGCACTGCTGTAGCTGTGTGACTAACCAGGACCCAGCTGTTGCAGATTCTCACACAGACACACACACACACACACACACACACACAAAGCCTACTGGGAAAGCTGTGGGTCAGAGTACTGCTGCTCATCTCCCATAATCCTTTACTCCGTCAATACCACAGCTGCTGAGGATATCCCAGGGGTTGACATGCCACAGACTTCATACAAACTGTCGCTCTCTTTAGCTCTCTCTGTCTCTCTCTTTCTTTTTCTCCTTCCCTCTCGCTCTCTTTCTCTCCTTCCTTCTATCTCTCTCTTTCTTTTTCTCCTTCCCTCTCGCTCTCATTCTCTCCTTCCATCCCTCTCTTTCTTTTTCTCCTTCCCTCTCGCTCTCTATCTCTCCTTCCATCTCTCTCTTTCTTTTTCTCCTTCCCTCTCGCTCTCTATCTCTCCTTCCTTCCATCTTTCTTTTTCTCCTTCCCTCTCGCTCTCTATCTCTCCTTCCATCTTTCTTTTTCTCCTTCCCTCTCGCTCTCTTTCTCTCCTTCCTTCCATCTCTCTCTTTCTTTTTCTCCTTCCCTCTCGCTCTCTATCTCTCCTTCCATCTTTCTTTTTCTCCTTCCCTCTCGCTCTCTTTCTCTCCTTCCTTCCATCTCTCTCTCTCTTGCTCTCTCTCTCTGAATTCTTAGTGGTTTTAATGGGATTTCTGGATTCTGATGGTTTTAGACTGAACGAAAATATAAAAGCAACATGTAAAGTGTTGGTCCCATGTTTCATGAGCTGAAATAAAAGATCCCAGAAATGTTCCACACACACAACAAGCTCTCAAATGTTGTGAACATATCTGGTTTACATCCCTGTTAGTGAGCATTTCTCCGTTGCCAAGATAACCCATCCGCCTGACAGGTGTTGCATATCAAGAAACTAATTAAACAGCATGATTGTTACACAGGTGCACCTTGTGCAGGGGTCAATAAAAGGCCACTCTAAAATATGCAGTTTTGTCACACAACACAATGCCGGAGATGTCTCAAGTTTTGAGGGAACGATGACTGCAGGAATGTACAGGAATGTACACCAGAGTTGTTACCAGATAATTGAATGTTAATTTCTCTTCCATATGCCGCCTCTAACATTATTTTAGAGAATTTGGCAGTACGTTCAACCGGCCTCACAACCGCAGGCCGTGTGTAACCACGCCAGCCCAGTATTTCTGTCTGTAATTAAGTCCTTTTGTGGGGAAAAACTCATTCTGATTGGCTGGCCTGGCTCCGAAGTAGGTGGGCCTATGCCCTCCCAGGCCCACCCATGGCTGCGCCCCTGCCCAGTCATGTGAAATCCATAGATTAGTTCAATTTATTTCAATTGACTGATTTCCTTATATGAACTGTAACTCAGTAAAATCGTTGAAATTGTTGCATGTTGCGTTTATATTTTCGTTGAGTATATACCGATACATATCACCAAAATCTGACATTTTTTATCTGCAACAGAAAAAGTAGCTCGATTTATAGAGACGGTTTTCTATTAAGCGTTATTAATTGTTCGATTGGAAGACAGAGAAATGAAACTGTTAACTTCCCCTCTCTCATGGTCTCTCTCCTTCTCTCTTCCTCTCTTTGTCTCCCCCCTCCCTCTTTCTCTGAGACAGAGTACCCTGCCATGATACTGAGTGACCTGCTGGCACACAGTTTCGCCATGCCAACCTGTCCATCCATCACCTAGCAACCACGTCACCCATGGAAACAGAATAGAGGAAGGATAGACAGTCTGGACAGACCCCAACCTCCCTTACCAAGAGACCAAGAGTTTCCTGAAGCCCGCACAGAGAGAAAGAAAGAGAGAGAGAAAAAGATAGACAGAGAGAGAGAGAGAGAAAGAGAGAGAGAAAGAGACAGAGAGGAGAGAGACAGAGATGAGCAGAGAGACTTGCCTGAGAGAGAGAGAGAATCTGAGAGGACAGCACAGGAAGGTCGTGGGCTTCCCAACTCATCAGCATCAAACACATTAGAGAAATGCGATGTGAAGTTTTTAGAGCACTGTGCCCCCGTGACTCTCTCTTTCTCAACACACCACTGGCACTGAGGCCAAGGAACCAACCAACCAATGCTACCGTCCATCCCCCCAGCCACTGGAGAGGCCTGTTAGAGTAGGAATACAGCTAGAGTAGGAATACAATATCTGGTTAGAGAGAGGCCTGTTATAGTAGGAATACAGTATCTGGTTAGAGAGAGGCCTGTTATAGTAGGAATACAGTATCTGGTTAGAGGGAGGCCTGTTTAGAGTAGGAATACAGTATCTGGTTAGAGAGAGGCCTGTTTAGAGTAGGAATACAGTATCTGGTTAGAGAGAGGCCTGTTATAGTAGGAATACAGTATCTGGTTAGAAAGAGGCCTGTTAGTGTAGAAATACAGTGTCTGGTTCAGCTGTGTTTGGTTAGAGAGGCCCAGCTTTCAGTCCCAGTCCCTGCAACACAGACATAGTCCAGGCCTTGCCCCAGACACACAGCCAAATCCTAGCCAACTCTCTCTCTCTCAGAGTTACAGAGGCACTCTGGAACTTTCTGTGTTAATTAATTATAGTTCAAGGCACCGGAGCAGCTGGAACAGATGGGTTGGAATGGAGTTGTTATTCTCTCTCTCATCTCCCCTTCTCCCTCATCTATCTCTCCCTAATCTCCCCTTCTCTTCTCCCTCATCTATCTCTCCCTCATCTCCCCTTCTCCCTCATCTATCTCTCCCTCATCTCCCCTTCTCCCTCATCTATCTCTCCCTAATCTCCCCTTGTTCATTCTACAGAGAGCGAGATGGTAGGGAGAGTGAAAGAGAGAGAGAACATAACAGAACCGAGAGAGTGATTTGTTGAGCAGCTTTTATAGTAGCGTAGTGGCTTGCTAATGAGAGACCTGGTCTGCTGGCTGTGTGGTTACCGTGGTGGACTGGGTTCCCACAAATATGGTCTCATAAAATAAAAGAAAACTTAGAGGGGGGCCGTGTGGCCGTGGGGAACAGCCGAAGAGGACTGTGGTGGTCTGAGGGGGGGGGGGGGAGATCAGGATCAACATACACCTCCAAGGGGTGAGACACTCCAGAAACACCTAGAACGGAACACCTAGAACAGAACACCTAGAACAGAACACCCAGAACAGAACACCTAGAACAGAACACCTAGAACAGAACACCTAGAACGGAACACATAGAACAGGTCTATGGAGCTAAAAACATAAGCTGCTTCCTATTTGAGGTACAGTTTCTGTGTTTTTTTTACAGTTTTGGTTGAAAAAACAAAGAAAATATATTGATGGTTGACAGCTCAAATTGAATCCACCTCCCATGAGCTGCTGTCAGTGTTATAGCAGCAGGAAGCATTATAACTATAGCTGTGTGAAAGAGGGGACAGAGAGGGGACATCAACTGAAGTTCCTGGAATCACAGCGTCCCTGATGAGTGTGAAAGTGTCCCTACTACACCCAGAGTCACAAGACACCACACACACACACACACACACACACACACACACACACACACACACACACACACACACACACACACACACACACACACACACACACACACACACACACACACACACACACACACACACACACACACACATACACACACACACAGTGACCAAATAATTACTGGATAATGTTGTTTCACATTCCCAAGCACGTGTTGCAGAAACAGCAGTGGGATCCAAGGTCTCTTGTTGTCCTTATCCAATCATCATGCAGCATGTTTGATTACAACTGGGATTTCCTCTACTCACTTCCTGTCCAAGTAGTTCCCATTGGATCCTTTCCCGCCATCCTCATCATAACCTTTCTTCCTGAATGATCCTGCATTCCCAAACTAGAACAGTCCCATTCCCTAACATTCCTAAACTAGAACAGTCTCATTCCCTAACATTCCCAAACTAGAACAGTCCCATTCCCTAACATTCCCAAACTAGAACAGTCCCATTCCCTAACATTCCCAAACTAGAACAGTCCCTCCCCCTAACTTTCACAAACTAGAACAGTCCCATTCCCTAACATTCCCAAACTAGAACAGTCCCATTCCCTAACATTCCCAAACTAGAACAGTCCCATTCCCTAACATTCCCAAACTAGAACAGTCCCTCCCCCTAACATTCACAAACTAGAACAGTCCCATTCCCTAACATTCCCAAACTAGAACAGTCCCATTCCCTAACATTCCCAAACTAGAACAGTCCCATTCCCTAACATTCCCAAACTAGAACAATCCCATTCCTTAACATTCCCAAACTAGAACAGTCCCATTCCTTAACATTCCCAAACTAGAACTGTCCCTCCCCCTAACATTCCCAAAATAGAACAGTCCTATTCCCTAACATTCCCAAACTAGAACAGTCCCATTCCCTAACATTCCCAAACTAGAACAGTCCCATTCCCTAACATTCCCAAACTAGAACAGTCCAATTCCTTAACATTCCCAAACTAGAACAGTCCCATTCCTTAACGTTCCCAAACTAGAACAGTCCTATTCCCTAACATTCCCAAACTAGAACATTAGAATGCTTTAGAATGTATTAGAATGCTCTACAATTCACTAGAATGCATTAGAATGCACTAGAATGCTCCACAATGCATTAGAATGCACTAGAACGCTCTACAACACATTGTAATGCATTAGAATGCACTCGAATGCTCTACAATTCACTAGAATGCATTAGAATGCACAAGACTGCACTAGAATTCTCTACAATTCACTAGAATGCATTAGAATGCACTAGAATGCACTAGAATGCTCTACAATTCACTAGAATGCAGTAGAATACACTAGAATGCACTAAAATAGTATATTCTTCAGTTTTGGCCTCTTCTCTCCTTATCTCCTCAGTTGTTCAGTATCCTGAGAAGGTTTTTCTAGCTGGCTTGAGTTCAGAACATTATTGTTGCTGCCCACTGCTGCACAGTCTCCTCCCTGCTGCACAGTCTCATCCCTGCTGCACAGTCTCCTCCCTGCTGCACAGTCTCCTCCCTGCTGCAGTCCCCTCCCTGCTGCACAGTCTCCTCCCTGCTGCACAGTCTCCTCCCTGCTGCACAGTCCCCTCCCTGCTGCACAGTCTCCTCCCTGCTGCACAGTCTCCTCCCTGCAGCACAGTCTCCTCCCTGCAGCACAGTCTCCCTCCCTGCAGCACAGTCTCCTCCCTTCAGCACAGTCTCCTCCCTTCAGCACAGTCTCCTCCCTGCTGCACAGTCTCCTCCCTGCAGCACAGTGTCCTCCCTGCTGCACAGTCTCCTCCCTGCAGCACAGTCTCCTCCCTGCTGCACAGTCTTCTCCCTGCTGCATGCTGCTTCTTTTTAAATCTCTCCCTCCTCTTTCTCAATCTCTCTCCCTCCTCTTTCTCAATCTCTCTCTCTCCTTCCAGCACAACCTCCATCTCCAGTCCTGAGAGATCGCCCACATTATCGGCACACACACACAACCACCCACCCACACACACACACCCACACACACACCCACCCACACACACACACACCCACACACCCACACACACACAGACCCAAACACACACACACACCCACACACACATACACACAGACCCAAACACACACTACATATTTTATTTAATTCCACTACATTTTCTTTCCTTTATGCTCCAGACTCCTCTCCTCTCCTCACTGGGCCTACCCTGTGGTGGTAGAGGTTGCAGTTAAATACCGACTCCTCTCCTCTCCTCACTGGGCCTACCCTGTGGTGGTAGAGTTTGCAGTTAAATACAAACTCCTCTCCTCTCCTCACTGGGCCTACCCTGTGGTGGTAGAGGTTGCAGTTAAATACAAACTCCTCTCCTCTCCTCACTGGGCCTACCCTGTGGTGGTAGAGGTTGCAGTTAAATACAAACTCCTCTCCTCTCCTCACTGGGCCTACCCTGTGGTGGTAGAGGTTGCAGTTAAATACAAACTCCTCTCCTCTCCTCACTGGGCCTACCCTGTGGTGGTAGAGGTTGCAGTTAAATACAGACTCTGCTCCTCTCCTCACTGGGCCTACCCTGTGGTGGTAGAGGTTGCAGTTAAATACAAACTCATCTCCTCTCCTCACTGGGCCTACCCTGTGGTGGTAGAGGTTGCAGTTAAATACAAACTCCTCTCCTCTCCTCACTGGGCCTACCCTGTGGTGGTAGAGGTTGCAGTTAAATACAAACTCCTCTCCTCTCCTCACTGGGCCTACCCTGTGGTGGTAGAGGTTGCAGTTAAATACAAACTCCTCTCCTCTCCTCACTGGGCCTACCCTGTGGTGGTAGAGGTTGCAGTTAAATACAAACTCCTCTCCTCTCCTCACTGGGCCTACCCTGTGGTGGTAGAGGTTGCAGTTAAATACATTCCTAAGTTCTGACATAGTTGGCTAAGCGTTAAAGGGACTTTTGTGACCAAGGACAATTCGATTTTTGTAGGTATTTTTCTAATGTGAAAAACCTAGCAATGGAGAATGTTCTGTAGTGCTTCTACAAGAGCGTTATACCAGTCAACAACTAACTGGAGTTTCCAAGGAAACTGAAGTTCCTAAGGCAACTGAAGGATATGACAACAGGTATTAAACTGTAGAAGGATATGGTGTAGAAGGATATGGTAACAGGTGTTAAACTGTAGAGGGATATGATGTAGAAGGATATGGTAACAGATATTCAACTGTAGAAGGATATGGTGTAGAAGGATATGGTAACATGTATTAAACTGTAGAAGGATATGGTAACATGTATTAAACTGTAGAAGGATATGGTGTAGAAGGATATGGTAACAGGTATTAAACTGTAGAAGGATATGGTGTAGAAGGATATGGTAACAGGTATTAAACTGTAGAAGGATATGGTAACAGGTATTAAACTGTAGAAGGATATGGTGTAGAAGGATATGGTGTAGAAGGATATGGTAACATGTATTAAACTGTAGAAGGATATGGTAACAGGTATTAAACTGTAGAAGGATATGGTGTAGAAGGATATGGTAACAGGTATTAAACTGTAGAAGGATATGGTAACAGGTATTAAACTGTAGAAGGATACGGTGTAGAAGGATATGGTAACATGTATTAAACTGTAGAAGGATATGGTAACATGTATTAAACTGTAGAAGGATATGGTGTAGAAGGATATGGTAACAGGTATTAAACTGTAGAAGGATATGGTGTAGAAGGATATGGTAACAGGTATTAAACTGTAGAAGGATATGGTAACAGGTATTAAACTGTAGAAGGATATGGTGTAGAAGGATATGGTGTAGAAGGATATGGTAACATGTATTAAACTGTAGAAGGATATGGTAACAGGTATTAAACTGTAGAAGGATATGGTGTAGAAGGATATGGTGTAGAAGGATATGGTAACAGGTATTAAACTGTAGAAGGATATGGTGTAGAAGGATATGGTAACAGGTATTAAACTGTAGAAGGATATGGTAACAGGTATTAAACTGTAGAATGATATGGTGTAGAAGGATATGGTGTAGAAGGATATGGTAACATGTATTAAACTGTAGAAGGATATGGTAACATGTATTAAACTGTAGAAGGATATGGTGTAGAAGGATATGGTAACAGGTATTAAACTGTAGAAGGATATGGTGTAGAAGGATATGGTGTAGAAGGATATGGTAACATGTATTAAACTGTAGAAGGATATGGTAACATGTATTAAACTGTAGAAGGATATGACAACAGGTATTAAACTGTAGAAGGATATGGTGTAGAAGGATATGGTAACAGGTATTAAACTGTAGAAGGATATGGTAACAGGTATTAAACTGTAGAAGGATATGGTAACAGGTATTAAACTGTAGACGGATATGGTGTAGAAGGATATGGTAACAGGTATTATTAAACTGTAGAAGGATATGGTGTAGAAGGATATGGTAACAGATTTTCAACTGTGGAAGGATATAGTGCAGAAGGATATGGTAACAGATATTCAACTGTAGAAGGATATGACAACAGGTATTAAACTGTAGAGGGATATGGTGTAGAACGATATGACAACAGGTATTAAACTGTAGAAGGATATGGTGTAGAAGGATATGGTAACAGGTATTAAACTGTAGAAGGATATGGTGTAGAAGGATATGGTAACAGGTATTAAACTGTAGAAGGATATGGTAACCGATATTCAACTGTAGAAGGATATGACAACAGGTATTAAGCTGTAGAAGGATATGGTGTAGAAGGATATGGTAACAGGTATTAAACTGTAGAAGGATATGGTGTAGAAGGATATGGTAACAGGTATTAAACTGTAAAAGGATATGGTGTAGAAGGATATGGTAACAGATATTCAACTGTAGAAGGATATGGTAACAGGTATTAAACTGTAGAAGGATATGGTAACAGATATTCAACTGTAGAAGGATATGGTAACAGGTATTAAACTGTAGAAGGATATGGTGTAGAAGGATATGGTAACAGGTATTAAACTGTAGAAGGATATGGTGTAGAAGGATATGGTAACAGGTATTAAACTGTAGAAGGATATGGTGTAGAAGGATATGGTAACAGGTATTAAACTGTAGAAGGATATGGTGTAGAAGGATATGGTAACAGGTATTAAACTGTAGAAGGATATGGTAACAGGTATTAAACTGTAGAAGGATATGGTGTAGAAGGATATGGTAACAGGTATTAAACTGTAGAAGGATATGGTGTAGAAGGATATGGTAACAGGTATTAAACTGTAGAAGGATATGGTAACAGGTATTAAACTGTAGAAGGATATGGTGTAGAAGGATATGGTAACAGGTATTAAACTGTAGAAGGATATGGTGTAGAAGGATATGGTAACAGGTATTAAACTGTAGAAGGATATGGTAACAGGTATTAAACTGTAGAAGGATATGGTGTAGAAGGATATGGTAACAGGTATTAAACTGTAGAAGGATATGGTAACAGGTATTAAACTGTAGAAGGATATGGTAACAGGTATTAAACTGTAGAAGGATATTGTAACATGTATTCAGCTGGGCAAAACAGCCAAACACGAAGCAACAAAAAAACCCATCAGTAATGTGTTTAGTCCTCCCACTCTCACCATGTTTATCTTACATCAACATGAGAACCACACAGTCTCAAGGTTAAAAAGAAAAGCTCTCGAGGAAAGACCCACAAATATGCATTTCTTCTCTTTACGTGGCCAGAATTTTTTTTATCCTAATGTAGCCTACTATTGACTCACTCAGGGGTCCTCCCCCCTACTCTAACTCTCAGCCCCCGCTGTCAATACCCATGGCCAAGTCCTCTATGAGTGTCATTGTCCAGCTATGGATAGTGCAGCATATTTACCGATTGTTCGCTTTGGCAAACGACCAGACACAGATTTACTCAATGAGCCCTATGTGTTTTGGAGAGGGAGGGAGGGAAGGAGGGAGAGAGAGAGAGGGAGGGAAGGAGGGAGAGAGAGGGAGGGAAGGAGGGAGAGAGAGGGAGGGAAGGAGGGAGAGAGAGTGAGGGAAGGAGGGAGAGAGAGGAAGGGAAGGAGGGAGGGAGGGAGAGAGAGTGAGGGAAGTAGGGAGAGAGAGGGAGGGAAGGAGGGAGAGAGAGGGAGGGAAGGAGGGAGAGAGAGTGAGGGAGGGAGAGAGAGGGAGGGAAGGAGGGAGAGAGAGGGAGGGAAGGAGGGAGAGAGAGTGAGGGAAGGAGGGAGAGAGAGGGAGGGAAGGAGGGAGAGAGAGGGAGGGAAGGAGGGAGAGAGAGGGGGGGAAGGAGGGAGAGAGAGTGAGAGTGAGGGAAGGAGGGAGAGGGAGGGAAGGAAGGAGAGAGAGGGAGGGAAGGAGGGAGAGAGAGGGAGAGAAAGTGAGGGAAGGAGGGAGAGAGGGAGGGAAGGAGGGAGATGGAGGGAAGGAGGGAGAGAGAGTGAGGGAAGGAGGGAGAGAGAGAGGGAGGGAAGGGGGAGAGAGAGGGAGAGAGAGAGGGAAGGAAGGAGAGAGGGGGGAAGGAGGGAGAGAGAGGGAGGGAAGGAGGGAGAGAGAGGGAGGGAGGGAAGGAGGGAGAGAGAGGGAGGGAGGGAAGGAAGGCGGGAGAGAGAGGGAGGGAAGGAGTGAGAGAGAGTGAGGGAAGGAGGGAGAGAGAGGGAGGGAAGGAGGGAGAGAGAGGGAGGGAAGGAGGGAGAGAGAGTGAGGGAGGGAAGGAGGGAGAGAGAAGGAGGGAAGGAGGGAGAGAGAGGGTGGGTGGGAGGGAAGGAGGGAGAGAGAGGGAGGGAAGGAGGGAGAGGGAGGGTGGGAGAGAAGGAGGGAGAGAGAGGGATGGAAGGAGGGAGAGAGAGTGAGGGAAGGAGGGAGAGAGAGGGAGGGAAGGAGGGAGAGAGAGTGAGGGAAGGAGGGAGAGAGAAGGAGGGAAGGAGGGAGAGAGAGGGTGGTTGGGAGGTAAGGAGGGAGAGAGAGAGAGGGAGGGAGGGAGGGAGGGAGGGAGGGAGGGAGGGAGGGAGGGAGGGAGGGAGGGAGCTAGGGGGTGGGAGAGAAGGAGGGAGAGAGAGGGAGGGAAGGAGGGAGGGAGGGAGAGGGAGGGAGGGAAGGAGGGAGAAAGAAGGAGGGAAGGAGGGAGAGAGAAGGAGGGAAGGAGGGAGAGAGAGGGAGGGAAGGAGGGAGAGAGAGGGAGGGAAGGAGGGAGAGTGATGGAGGGAGGGAAGGAGGGAGAGAGAGTGAGGGAAGGAGGGAGAGTGGGGCGGTAATATAAAAGAAAACACCAACATAATAAACTAACAGTGGATAATTAGCATAATTGCATCATTCTCTATCCCCCTGCTGTTGTTCTCATGTTACTGCTGCACTTTGAGGAGAAACACAGAGATAAAAGCTCTCTCCGGTGACATGGGCTCCATCCTATTACCAGGCCCATTATCAATATGAAGGCCTGTTAGAATACAGTTCCAGTAACTCTTTATCAACATGACTCATACAGTCGCAATGGAGAGACACGAAGCAGGAACAGTCGGCATTATCAATATGGAAGCCTGCCTGTCTCTTCATTTCTAATCAAAATGGACTGGCCTCAGCCTCTATGGAAGGACTGTAGTATCAGGAATGGAGAGCAAAAGATAATGGAGTCTGAACTCCGGAGAAGGAGGGTTGGAGTCTGGCCTCTGGAGTAGGAGGGTTGGAGTCTGGCCTCCGGAGAAGGAGGGTTGGAGTCTGGCCTCCGGAGAAGGAGGGTTGGAGTCTGGCCTCCGGAGAAGGAGGGTTGGAGTCTGGCCTCCGGAGTAGGAGGGTTGGAGTCTGGAATAGGAGGGTTGGAGTCTGGCCTCCGGAGAAGAAGGGTTGGAGTCTGGCCTCCGGAGAAGAAGGGTTGGAGTCTGGCCCCCGGGTAGGAGGGTTGAAGTCTGGTGTCCGGGATAGGAGGGTCTCTGCCCATGTCTGGTCAGAGTCCGGTCAGAGTCCGGTCAGAGTTTGCCCATGTCTGGTCAGAGTCCGGTCAGAGTCCGGTCAGAGTTTGCCCATGTCTAGTCAGAGTCCGGTCAGAGTCCGGTCAGAGTTTGCCCATGTCTGGTCAGAGTCCGGTCAGAGTCCGGTCAGAGTTTGCCCATGTCTGGTCAGAGTCCGGTCAGAGTCCGGTCAGAGTTTGCCCATGTCTGGTCAGAATCCGGTCAGAGTCCGGTCAGAGTTTGCCCATGTCTGGTCAGAGTCCGGTCAGAGTCCGGTCAGAGTTTGCCCATGTCTGGTCAGAGTCCGGTCAGAGTCCGGTCAGAGTTTGCCCATGTCTGGTCAGAGTCCGGTCAGAGTCCGGTCAGAGTTTGCCCATGTCTGGTCAAAGTCTGGTCAGAGTCCGGTCAGAGTCCGGTCAGAGTCCGGTCAGAGTCCGGTCAGAGTTTGCCCATGTCTGGTCAGAGTCCGGTCAGAGTCCGGTCAGAGTTTGCCCATGTCTGGTCAGAGTCCGGTCAGAGTCCGGTCAGAGTTTGCCCATGTCTGGTCAAAGTCTGGTCAGAGTCCGGTCAGAGTCCGGTCAGAGTCCGGTCAGAGTCCGGTCAGAGTTTGCCCATGTCTGGTCAGAGTCCGGTCAGAGTCCTGTCAGAGTTTGCCCATGTCTGGTCAAAGTCCGGTCAGAGTCCAGTCAGAGTCCGGTCAGAGTCCGGTCAGATTCCGGTACAGCTTTTATAAGATGGGAAACTGATGGTGTGTTGTACTATGCAGTCATTGTTACTCTTAATGTGGTTCTCACAGAACAGGGAAGACTTTCTTTCTCTCTTACACATACACGCACACGCACAAGCACACACACACGCACACCGTACAATACACTACTTACAGTAAATAGACTGTTGGCCCAGCGATGACCACCTAGAAGTCTTCCTGTTCCTGCTCACACAGAAATAGAACATAAACAGATATGACAGAGCCAATGAAAAGACCTGATACAGATACAGACCGCTTGTTGCTCTAGACCAGACTCGCCTCAAATCAGATCCAGCCTGGACAACCAGGTGAGCTACATTGTTGCCCATATCATATCATTGATTTTCCATCAATGATATCAAGCTTCTTGTTTTTAGTGTTTGATATGGAGTTTGTGTGCTTCTACGGTTTAACTATAAAAAGAGGTGGACTAGCACTGCCTAACTGAACTGGGACTGGGGTTGAGACTACAGCAGGCCTTTGTTACACTAAATGTTGTATCAATCAGCCCCAGCTAGATAACGTAACCTTTTCCCCAGCCAGGCCAGCCATTAGGAAGAGGAAGGTCCCCCTTTAATTGTGAAAAGTACAAGAGCTACATGGTGTGGTGCACTGTGGGTAATTAGGATGAAAAATATCAGACAAACACAGCTCCATGTCCCCGTCCCTCTGCCCACGCAAGGCTACCGACAGACAGGACACCAGATCCTGCTCCTTGGGAGGTTTCCATCCAGAGAGAGAGAGGGAGAGGGTGGGGAGGGGGGGAGAAAGAATGAGGAGGGAAGGGGGGGAACTAGCGAGAAGGGGAGAGAGAGAGAGGGAGAGGGTGGGGAGAGGGGAGAAAGAATGAGGGATGAGGAGGGAAGGGGGGGAACTAGTGAGAAGGGGAGAGAGAGAGAGGGAGAGAGAGAGGGAGAGGGTGGGAGAGGGAGAGAGAGAGAGAGAGAGAGAGAGAGAGAGAGAGAGAGAGAGAGAGAGAATAGGGTGGGAGAGGGGGAGAGAGAGAGAGAGACTCAGTGAGCATAGCCTTGCTATTGAGAAAGGCCACCGTAGGCAGACATGGCTCTCAAGAGAAGACAGGCTATGTGCTCACTGCCCACAAAATGAGGTGGAAACTGAGCTGCACTTCCTAACCTCCTGCCCAATGTATGACCATATTAGAGAGACATATTTCCCTCAGATTACAAAGATCCACAAAGAATTCGAAAACAAATCCAATTTTGAAAAACTCCCATATCTACTGGGTGAAATTCCACAGTGTGCCATCACAGCAGCAAGATTTGTGACCTGTTGCCACGAGAAAAGGGCAACCAGTGAAGAACACACACCATTGTAAATACAACCCATATTTATGCTCATTTATTTTATCTTGTGTCCTTTACCATTTGTACATTGTTAAAGCACTGTATATATATAATATGACATTTGTAATGTCTTTATTGTTTTGAAACTTCTGTATGTGTAATGTTTACTGTTAATTTTTATTGTTTATTTCACTTTATATATTCACTTTATATATTATCTACCTCACTTGCTTTGGCAATGTTAACACATGTTTCCCATGCCAATAAAGCCCTTGAATTGAATTGAATTGAGAGGGTGGGGAGAGGGAGAAAGAGAGAGAGAGAGGGATGAGGAGGGAAGGAGAGAGAGAGAGAGAGAGAGAGAGAGAGGGAGAGAGCGGGAGAAGACAGGGGGAGATGAAGAGAACAGCAGGTATATAAGGTCTTTCTCAGACTGGTAACAAGGTGTCCCCTCTCTGCAAGGAGACTCCACCTTCAATCACATTTCTAATCACATTCCTCCTCGAGGAAGATAGATCATTGATGAATCTCCTCTTGATATCTCCTCAGGGACCATAAACCATTGATGAATCTCCTCTTGATATCTCGTCAGGGACCATAAACCATTGATGACCCTTCTTGATAGCCCCTCAGGGACCCTAAACCATTGATGACTCTCCTCTTGATAGCCCCTCAGGGACCATAAACCATTGATGACCCTTCTTGATAGCCCCTCAGGGACCATAAACCATTGATGACTCTCCTCTTGATTGCCCCTCAGGGACCATAAACCATTGATGACCCTTCTTGATAGCCCCTCAGGGACCATAAACCATTGATGACCCTTCTTGATAGCCCCTCAGGGACCATAAACCATTGATGAATCTCCTCTTGATATCTCGTCAGGGACCATAAACCATTGATGACCCTTCTTGATAGCCCCTCAGGGACCCTAAACCATTGATGACTCTCCTCTTGATAGCCCCTCAGGGACCATAAACCATTGATGACCCTTCTTGATAGCCCCTCAGGGACCATAAACCATTGATGACCCTTCTTGATAGCCCCTCAGGGACCATAAACCATTGATGACCCTTCTTGATAGCCCCTCAGGGACCATAAACCATTGATGACCCTTCTTGATATACAAATAGACAAACGGTTGTTTGTTTGTGTTCATTATCTTGTGTCTCGTGTTCATTATCTTGTGTCTATGGTTCATTATCTTGTGTGTCTAGGGTTCATTATCTTGTGTCTAGGGTTCATTATCTTGTGTCTAGGGTTCATTATCTTGTGTTGATGAGCCCTATGCATAAGGCCTCCAGGGATGTTGGGTGGTGTTTGCTGTTGAATGAAGGTCCTGTTTCCCATCAACACCTGACACCACCACACTGCCTCTCAGTGAGACCTGCTTTAAAAACACAGATAATGCCTTCCTCTACAGGAAGTGTTACGACAACACCCATTTCTTTTTACAGCGCCACCTAGTCAAAGGGCGGCAGAGCTGCAGTGTGTGTGTGTGTGTGTGTGTGTGTGTGTGTGTGTGTGTGTGTGTGTGTGTGTGTGTCTGCAGTGCTGTTATCCAGTGGTGTGAGATGAGGTTATTCCCTCCGTCACATTATACAGGAGCAGGAGCAGCAGCGGCAGCAACACGCACACGCACACGCACACGCACACACACACACACATACACACACACACACTGCAGTGCGCTGACCTGGGGCTGGACTGGCAACTAGGGCTCTGCTGTGTCAGCACCATTACATGACCAAGGGACCGGGAACACACACACACACACACACACACGGTCCTATCCTATCCTATCAGACTCCATACTGCTGACCGAAGCCACAGCAGTCCAGCAAGTCATCTCCCCAAAAAATAGTCAGCCTCAAGCTGGAGTCAACTACGTAGCTCTATGTTAGTGTCACATGACTTACAGCAGGAGTCAACTACGTAGCTCTATGTTAGCGTCACATGACTTACAGCTGGAGTCAACTACGTAGCTCTATGTTAGTGTCACATGACTTACAGCAAGAGTCAACTACGTAGCTCTATGTTAGTGTCACATGACTTACAGCTGGAGTCAACTACGTAGCTCTATGTTAGCGTCACATGACTTACAGCTGGAGTCAACTACGTAGCTCTATGTTAGCGTCACATGACTTACAGCTGGAGTCAACTACGTAGCTCTATGTTAGTGTCACATGACTTACAGCAGGAGTCAACTACGTAGCTCTATGTAAGTGTCACATGACCCAGTTCATCTGGAGAGAAAACATGACTTATAGCTGGATGCACACAGCTTTGTTTTCTCATCAGGGATCTGTAGTAATGACACGAGGGGAATAAGTGCACACCTGTTGTATTCGGCGCACGTGACAAATAAACTTTGATTTGGTTTGATGTGTCAGGATTAACCACAATCCTGATGGAGACTTCTGACTTCACATCACACCTGTATTCATTTAACAGAAGCTCTTCTCCAGACAGACTTACAATCAGTGCATTTATTTGAAGATAGCGAGGTGAGACAATCATATATCACAGTGGTAGTATGTACATTTTTCCTCAATAAAGATGGGCAAACCTGTTTTGGTGATTTCTGGTACATCATCAAAATAAATCAATCACAGCGTGTTTTTGGACTCATTCAGCTGTTTATCCTGATTAAGTACAACACCATTGGAAATTAATGTTAATATACTTAGAGTGTAATATATTAATTCATTAAATATGGTGAAATAATTCAATATCAGAATATATATTTTTATAATCACATATATTTCTCACTAGTTTAGCCATTTAGAGATTTTAAAAAAATGCTCCTATGTACAATTGAACTGGGCGCTTTAGAAAGAGCTCCCTTAGTGATTGTGCAGAAGCTCGTTCATCTGTCTTCCCAGAATTCTAATAATAATATAAGCCGTTTAACAGTCTCTTTTATCCAAAGCAACTTACAGTCATGCGTGCATAGATTTCACAGCAATATCAGTCCTATTAGGAAAAGGCAAGTGAAAATAAAAAGTAAGAGATGTCTTCCTTAAGATAGTCTTTGAAGAGGTAGGGTTTCAGAGTAAGACGTTTTTGGAAGAATGGCGGGGACTCCTAGCATCACGGGAAGTTGGTTCCACCATTGGGGTGCCAGGACAGTGTTTACTCTGAAATGGCCGGTCACCAGGTGATACCTGGGAAATGTTTATTTCAGCATTGGGGTGCCAGGACAGTGTTTACTCTGAAATGGCCGGTCACCAGGTGATACCTGGGAAATGTTTATTTCAGCAGTGCAGCAGCCGAGACGCAACACAGGCAGCCCAACAACACCACAACTATCAGACACCAGCCCAAATCTCCCTCCTTCCTGTTAGCCTGAGAAAATTGCTAAGGGCCCCCGGTTGGATAACAGTGTGTGTGAGTGTGTGAGTGAGAAAGTGAGTGTGTGAGTGAGTGAGTGAGTGAGTGAGTGAGTGAGTGAGTGAGTGAGTGAGTGAGTGAGTGAGTGAGTGAGTGAGTGAGTGAGTGAGTGAGTGAGTGATGAGTGAGTGAGTGAGTGAGTGAGTGAGTGAGTGAGTGAGTGAGTGAGTGAGTGAGTGAGTGATCTGGACGGGCAAGATCAGACACGACGTGATGTGAGGTGTGTCTGGAGTCTGGACAAAGACGGCTGGCAGTAGTAATACTGTGTGTACAGTAGGGACTAAACACCAATCTGAGACCTGCAATCAGACAATGGTGAGCCAACATTCCAAAGCCTAGAAAACACTGACAGGCCAAGAGTGACAACATGTTTTAAAGGCGTTGCCTACCTGACAACCAGGTGTCTGATATGTGTCTGGGCGTCATTAGATTATTATACAGTCTTGATTGTAGAGGAACAGGGTGTAGCTAGTATTCTGTATGCCCGGTGTTCACTACCCTGTACCCTGCTGTGGCCTATACTAAACCACTACCCTGTACCCTGCTGTGGCCTATACTAAACCACTACCCTGTACCCTGCAGGGGCCTTTACTAAACCACTACCCTGTACCCTGCTGTGGCCTATACTAAACCACTACTCTGTACCCTGCTGTGGCCTATACTAAACCACTACCCTGTACCCTGCTGTGGCCTATACTAAACCACTACCCTGTACCCTGCTGTGGCCTATACTAAACCACTACCCCTTACCCTGCTGTGGCCTATACTAAACCACTACCCTGTACCCTGCTGGGGTCTATACTAAACCACTACCCTGTACCCTGCAGGGGCCTATACTAAACCACTACCCTGTACCCTGCTGGGGCCTATACTAAACCACTACCCTGTACCCTGCTGTGGCCTATACTAAACCACTACCCTGTACCCTGCTGTGGCCTATACTAAACCACTACTCTGTACCCTGCTGGGGCCTATACTAAACCACTACCCTGTACCCTGCTGGGGCCTTCACTAACACCACTACCCTCACTGCTGTGTTCACAGTGGTGTACAGGGCACTATTCCCTATATAGTCTACTATGGCCCATAGGGTTCTTGTCAAAAGTAGTGCACTCTGTAGTATGGCTGGGAATTGCCAGGGACCTCACGATACAATATTATCCCCATACTTAGGTGCCGATACGATATGTACATGTGATTGTCACGATACGATATGTACATGCGATTGTCACGATACGATATGTATTGCTATTTGACACTGCGATTTTATTGCGATTCATCGTTTTAAACATATCGCTCACCATGTGTCTGCTGCAGAAGGACAAGAGAGAGACATGAGAAAACCAGTGTCGATCAGTCACGGAAATAAAAGTGCCTAAAACAAAACTGGCTCCCTATTTAAAAAGAAGATGGAGAACAAGCTATGAAAGACACATCCCGACCTTTGACCTCCCCCCCTTCCCCATCGATACTACAGTATATAGGGAACAGGATTCCATTTGAGATGCATATCCCAGGAGAATATCGCTGTTATGACGTGACGTGAAAACCCGATGAATCATCAGAAACAGACAAATGACACACTTCCTCATAACACAACTGTATGAGTTGCAGTCTGTCACAATCGATTGCAGTGCCTTGACGGGAAACTAACAACCAAAACAAAACCTGAGCTAATGAGATGTGTGAGGTCGTAGCAGGGTGGACAGGGACCTGGATAACCATATCAATCATATGGTTGGAGTACAGAGACTGTGATCATTAAGGAAACATGTTCAAGATGGCATGTTCAAGATTGAGTGATCTTGATCTGAAAGGTGTTTTACTTGGTCAGTGTGTCACGGAATAACTAAGCCTGTATTATAATTCATTAGTCAATCAGAATAACTAAGCCTGTATTATAATTCATTAGTCAATCAGAATAACTAAGTCTGTATTATAATTCATTAGTCAATCAGAATAACTAAGCCTGTATTATAAATGGTATGTAACACCAGTCACATAACAATAATACATGACTGAACATAAACTCTTTAATCCCACCCCCTCAGCCACTCTCAGCCCATCCCACCTATCACCATAGACCTCAGCTCTGTAATCCCACCCCCTCCGCCACTCTCAGCCCATCCCACCTATCACCATAGACCTTAGCTCTGTAATCCCACCCCCTCCGCCACTCTCAGCCCATCCCAAATATCACCATAGACCTCAGCTCTGTAATCCCACCCCCTCCGCCACTCTCAGCCCATCCCACCTATCACCATAGACCTCAACTCTGTAATCCCACCCCTCAGTCCATCCCACCTATCACCATAGACCAACCCTCAGCCACTCTCAGGCCATCCCACCTATCACCATAGACCACCCTCCTTCGGTTTCCACGTGCCATATATGTTTTAATTGTGCTGTGATGTTTTACATACAATGACCTTTGAGAAGTGTACCAGTCTGCTACAGCTCTTTAGTTGTTCTTGTTCCAATCATTGCCAGTATTAACATGCTCTGAAAGCCATGACAACTAGCAGTCTAACAATGTTCACATCCAAATGGAAAATCATTTTGGCCAGGGTCAATAGCAGTGAGGAGGTTTTAAATAGCACCAGCAACGGTCCGACGAACAGAGATCAATACCTTCATTATATGATTAGCATTTCATCTCTCCCTCTTTCTTTCTTCTCTTTGTGTGTATAGTGTGTATATATTTTTACATCCCTCTTATTAAGTTTGTCCTTTGCTTCGCCCTCCCTCCCTCCCTCCCTCCCTCCCTCCCTCCCTCCCTCCCTCCCTCCCTCCCTCCCTCCCTCCCTCCCTCCCTCCCTCCCTCCCTCCCTCCCTCCCTCCCTCCCTCCAGCCCTCCCTCCCTCCCTCCAGCCCTCCCTACCTTTTTCTGCCATCTTCAAGGGGTTTTTAAGCATTTAAAAGTGAAACACATGGATAGTATTAAACTAGAATAAGCAAGCATTTACAGTTACTGGTGAGTCAATTGTGAATTCCATGGCTATTTGGGAAATGATGAACATTGGAAATGGTTTTGTAGTCTAAACTGAAGAAAAAATGTATCTCCGCTCCTTCAATAATTTAGGCTTGCATGAGGGAAAGGAATGGAAGTTCTCTGAAGATAGAGGCTTTTGATGCCAGGAAATTAGAATACGTAAGAAGTTTTAGAGCCAGCCAAGCCTTTTAACTATAACCACAGTTGCCAAAACACCTTCTGGCAGAGGCTTGCTGACAGTGTGACTCAGGGAGAGAAACGGCTCTGAGGTGGCTCAAGAGTACTTCCTGTTTCCTAAACTACTTTATGGAGCCTGTGAGGTTAAAATCATAATCTCATATAAACACACTCACAGACACATGCAAAGCATGCACACAGACACAAGGACATGCAAACACACGCACGCACACACACAGGATTTAACTCTCAGCCCGAGGTGAACCAGTTTAATGGTAAAGTTGTCAAATGGAGCATATTGCAGTAATTGCCTCAGAGTGTCCGTGTAGAACCAGACACCTCGCTGTTTACATCCCCAGTGATTGGAAGCAAACATGTCTCAAGCCTCTGAAGTGGATTCTAGCCACCGATATACACAAGCCTAGATCTGTAAGGACTATTGGAAGAAATTGCTCTGCCAAAAAATTCTTACATATTGCAGCTTTAAATCATACAATATTGTAAGAAATGATGGTATCAGTTTACAGCATCACTAAGGCCCAGGTGTCTGTGTCATCGGGATTGAGAGGCCCAGTTGGTGCAGTGCAGACAACTTCACACATGGTTCCTTCTCCCAGCTGTAGAAACACTTGTCCATAGTTCATGTTAAGAGTATATATTTTTTTTTAAATAAATTAAGGCATATATACATTTTTCAACCATTTTCCATCTTTCAACATCAGGCTTCGATTTCTGGTCAAACAGATAGCATCTACTAGAAAAAGTCTTAAAAGGTATTATAAATATATCAACACAATGTAGAAGTAAAGACCCCTGTGAAGACTAATAGCAACATTTATATTTTTAAAAAAAAATGTTTTTAAAGAAACATTACCAAAAACCCACACATACGTTCTAGTTTCTCTCCCCAATGAGAACAGAGGATAATGAAAGTTCATAAAAGTAACAAATAAAGGAAGACCTATAAATGAGTTATAGTGTTTTTACTGTTATTAATTAAATTATTAAGTGGATTACCAAATAGGTAACAGGGTTTTCAGAAACTAAATCGGTAACGGAATTTCTGCAATTGAATGGGCTACAATGAGAAATCATAGTAGTCACAAATCACAGTTGGGTTCACAAGTTTGGACAGCACAGCACAGTAAAGAAAAGTTTAGTATAGTTCAACACAGTGCAATACAGTAGAGCACACTAGAGTTGAGTACACTATAATGTACTCTACTGACCTGAACTATACTATACTCCACTGAGCTCTACTGTACTGAACTGAACTACACTATACTCTACTGAGCTCTACTGTACTGAACTGAACTACACTATACTCTACTGAGCTCTACTGTACTGAACTGAACTACACTATACTCTACTGAGCTCTACTGTACTGAACTGAACTACACTATACTCTACTGAGCTCTACTGTACTGTACTGAACTATACTATACTATACTCTACTGACCTGAACTATACTATACTCCACTGAGCTCTACTGTACTGAACTGAACTACACTATACTCTACTGAGCTCTACTGTACTGTACTGAACTGAACTACACTATACTCTACTGAGCTCTACTGTACTGTACTGAACTGAACTACACTATACTCTACTGAGCTCTACTGTACTGTACTGAACTATACTATACTATACTCTACTGACCTGAACTATACTATACTCCACTGAGCTCTACTGTACTGAACTGAACTACACTATACTCTACTGAGTTCTACTGTACTGTGCTGAACTATACTCTACTGAGCTCTACTGTACTGAACTATACTCTACTGACCTGAACTATACTTTACTGAGCTCTACTGTACTGTACTGAACTATACTCTACTGAGCTCTACTGAACTGTACTGAACTATACTATACTCTACTGAGCTCTACTCTACTGAACTATACTATACTTTACTGAGCTCTACTGTACTGAACTGAACTATACTCTACTGAGCTCTACTGTACTGAACTGAACTATACTCTACTGAGCTCCACTGAACTGTACTGAACTATACTATACTCTACTGAGCTCTACTCTACTGAACTATACTATACTCTACTGAGCTCTACTGTACTGAACTATACTCTACTGAGCTCTACTGTACTGTACTGAACTATACTCTACTGAGCTCTACTGAACTGTACTGAACTATACTATACTCTACTGAGCTCTACTCTACTGAACTATACTATACTCTACTGAGCTCTACTGTACTGAACTATACTATACTCTAGTGAGCTCTACTGTATATTCTACTGAGCTCTACTGTACTGAACTATACTATACTCTACTGAGCTCTACTGTACTGAACTGAACTATACTATACTCTACTGAGCTCTACTGTACTGAACTGAACTATGCTATGCTCTACTGAGCTCTACTGTACTGAGCTGAACGATGCTATACTCTACTGAGCTCTACTGATCTGAACTGAACTATACTCTACTGTACTGAACTACACTATACTGAGCTCTACTGTACTGAAATATACTATACTTTACTGAGCTCTACTGTACTGAACTATACTATACTCTACTGAGCTCTACTGTACTGAACTATACTATACTCTACTGAGCTCTACTGTACTGAACTATACTATACTCTACTGAGCTCTACTGTACTGAACTATACTATACTCTACTGAGCTCTAATGTACTGAACTGAACTATACTCTACTGAGCTCTACTGTACTGAACTATACACCACTGAGCTCTACTCTACTGTACTGAACTATACTATACTCTACTGAGCTCTACTGAACTATACTCTACTGAGCACTACTGAATTGAACTATACTATACTCTACTGAGCTCTACTGAATTGAACTATACTATACTCTACTGAGCTCTACTGTACTGTACTGAACTATACTATACTATACTCTACTGACCTGAACTATACTATACTCCACTGAGCTCTACTGTACTGAACTGAACTACACTATACTCTACTGAGCTCTACTGTACTGTACTGAACTATACTATACTCTACTGAGCTCTACTCTACTGTACTGAACTGTACTATACTCTACTGAGCTCTACTCTACTGTACTGAACTATACTATACTCCACTGAGCTCTACTGTACTGAACTGAACTACATTATACTCTACTGAGCTCTACTGAATTGAACTATACTATACTCCACTGAGCTCTACTGTACTGAACTGAACTACACTATACTCTACTGAGCTCTACTGAATTGAACTATACTATACTCCACTGAGCTCTACTGTACTGAACTGAACTACACTATACTCTACTGAGCTCTACTGAATTGAACTATACTATACTCTACTGAGCTCTACTGAACTATACTCTACTGAGCACTACTGGATGGTTGCTGATAATGGGCCGCTGTACGCCTAGATATTCCATTAATAATCAGCCGTTTCCAGCTACAATAGTAATTTACAACATTAACAATGTCTACACTGTATTTCTGATCAATTTGATGTTATTTTCATGGACAAAATAATGTACTTTTCTTTCAAAAAACAAGGACATTTCTAAGTGACCCCAAATGTTGGAATGGTAGCCCATGTATACCTTTGTGTACCTTTTAACGATACATCACCATGATCTTTCTGAAATTCTGTTACCAAACACATTTCTGCCAGTAAATGTGTTTTTGTATAACGTTGCATGTAAATTCTTAAAAGTAGTCCTTGTGCACAGTTGTATGGTTTGTTAAACTTTGAAATTAAGGTTTTTGTTTGACATACATTTTAAGTAAACAATCGGAGCCTCATTGCTATTCTGTTATTGTGGAATTTACCACAAATTAAGTGCGGTCATGTCACTCAGAAGGTGTGTGTGTGAACAAAAGCTTTCACCTCTACGAAACAAATTCTTCTTCACATTGTGTGTTAGGAGAATGTAGTGGTGTGTGCTGAAGTTGACTTCAAGTCTTCTCCACAACAGCTGCCAGTACCCTACAGCTAATTATAAACATGGACATGATACACCACTAGTGCAGGGGTTAAATATATCACAGAAATGTGGCGCATACACAATTGTCTGCTTCAATCAATTTTGTCCAACACAAACATTATTAGTGTCTAGCTGATTAATCCACATATTTGACCTGAGGGTGTATTAAACTGGTATTAACAAACGCAGCCGTCAATGCTGCAATATGCAACTTTTGGGTCGACCCGACCAAATTCACTTAGAAATGTGAGTTATAGATCTGTCATTCTCATTGAAAGCAAGTCTAAGAAGCGGTAGATCTGCTCTATGTGCGCTCGTTTTTTGCGTCTTTTACTTTCGGTTTTGTACACCAGCTTTTCAAACAGCTGAAAATACAATATTTTTTGTTATGGAAATTATATTTCACATCGGTTTAGTTGGTACAATGATTCTCTACACTATATATTGCTTGTTTTGTCACAAACTGAAATTAGGTACACTATCCGAATTCTAGCAACTAGGAAGAAGTGGAACGACTTCTGCATATTGCACCTGTGTTTAATTAAACTAATAGCCAGTTTCAACTTGGCTGACATAAAGGCATCCCACTTGGGCACAGACTTCAGTTCAAGGTCTAGTTTTGATTTACATTTGGTTGAGATTTTAACCTACTGTACGTGAATTCAACTTGAAATTCAACAAAAAAAATCACTATGTCATTGGATTTAGGTTCAAATTTGTTTTCAGTATTCCATGTTAATTCAAAGTCATCACATAGATTGCTGGGGGGGGGGGTTGAAATTAACTGGAAAAATTGTTGATTCAACCAGTTTTTGCCCAGTGGGTTGTCTATATCAAGACATTCAGAGAAACGAACTACTCTCGGTCAATAAACTCAGTGTGATACAGTCCACGAGAGAATTACAGACTCCCCGAGGGAAGTTTATTCTCAGATCCAACATTTGGTCAAAACAACGTGATGATTGTTATGCTACAGAAGTAGTCTTGTCTGCCCTGCATACGGCCAAACTGGCCAGAGAATCTGTGAAAGTTTAAACCACGAGTTCCTCTTCTAATTCCAGTAGACATACACAGACTACACAACACAACACAACACACACAGACAATGACTACAAACACAGTAGACTAACACACAGAACGAGGGCGGGTGTTTCTCTTGGCACCGGGGAACAGAAAGTGCCAGCCTGCTAGGCCAGTGGTAGGGAAGAAACCTCTAAGCCTGTTGCTGTCAATAAAGCCAATGCTGTTTGTCTGTCTAATGACAGGGTACATGAAGTCTTTGGCTCAGAGACTACTGGCCCAGTCATCAATCTGACCTCAACCCTTCTGATATGCTTCTGTTATATTATGCTTATGTTATGGCGGCCATTGCAGGGGAACAATGAGCATCTCAATATACCATCAGGATGCTATTGTAGAATAGAATAGAATAGGCCTACTGTAACCTGCTGCTGGTCTTGCTGTGTGGCTATAGGACCAGTTTATCTCTGTACCCATGCAGGAAGTACATTTGCATCTCAACACCAGATGAACGTCACTATTATGAAGATTGAGTGGCAAGTACTTCATTTAACTTACTATAAACTCACTTAATTTACTAAACTAAAGAGGGCAGGCTTGAAGATAATAGACCGACAAAATTCCATATGATGTAGGCCCACACTCTAATCTCTACATTTGTCTTCAAAGTGTAAAGCTTAACTTCTTTACAGTAATTCCATGTATGACAATTGTGTCTTCCTATCCATAAAACATGTGGCTTTTTGAAAAGCATACAAAGAAATACCAAGGAGCCTTAATATATTGAGACAAATTCATTTGCTTCTCAGCGAAAACCGAGAACTCATGACAAACGCAGATCAGCAAACACGATGTAGACTACTGCATTCAACTTCGAATTGATGCCCAAATGTTTAACTGCTGCATTGATTAATATATCAAATAGCCTAGTAGCCTCACAGAGCAGAAACTTTGATTCAGCGCTCCAATTAGTTCAAGCGACAAAGGCCTTTCATCAAATATCAGTCTCCCTGCAGCCCAAGTCCACTATCTCCCCCATCATCAATATTCCCAAAATCGTTGGTTCATTCAATGGGGCTGTTCAAAGCCCACCTTCCTTGCCTGGCGGTGCTGCAGCAGAATTAATAAATAAATAAATCTATGTTTCGGAATTTGCACATAGAAACCAAACACACACATCTGCCATTAGAAATAAACGGACCTGTTTGACATTAAGGCGCAACTTTCTACATTCGTAGATGGAGTCTGGAGAACACTTACCGGAGAAGATTATCCATGAATAGCATTCGGTTAGGCTACTGTTGAATTGAAACTCGTTGGATTTGTTAAGCGAGGCTCCACCACCTCAAAAAAACCCGCATTTATTAAATGATTAACATAAAACTGATAAGTATTAGTAAACCCTATACAAACCTACTATTCAAAGCAGAGGAGCTGTGAGGCGCGTTCTCCACCGTGCACGAATATTCCCAGACGTAGTACGGTGCAATTCTGCCTCTGCACGCAGACCGAGCCTACTCCTTTCCTATTCTCCGGCAAAATGTTGGGGAGGAGTGACAGCTCTCATCAGTGTGTTGTGAACAACATTAGCGTGAGCAACAATAGTGGATTCGGCGGTTCGCCTTTAAAATAAAAGTCCCCATTGAAAGGGATAACAATAGTGCAATCATGCCACAATTGGACTAAATAATGCACAAAAAAAATGGAACTTGTTATATAAACTCATCAAAATGCAATAATTAGTTTATTTGACACAAAGAACACCTATGGATCTTGGGTCCATGAAATTGGGTATCAGCCTACTCAGTGACACCCACAGATTACAATTCTAATGAGTTTACACACAAATATTAGCATCGTACCTCTTATTATACTTTGTAGGCTGATACCCCATTTCATAGACCCAAGATCCATAGGGGAGGCTGTAAATTGCAATGAACATCCAATACGCACAATAGGCTGAATAGTGAGCTGATTTCCCATAGTTATAGTCCTACAATAAGAGCTAAGACGCTAATATTTGTGTAAATTCTTTAGAATTTTAATATGTGGGTGTCACTGAGTAGGCTGATACCCCATTTCACGGAAGGCTGTGCATTGCAATATGAGTATGCCCCCAATGTCCACAGTGCTTTTTCAACGGATGTTTTGTAAAATAACGATTTTATAATAACGACACGTCTTTTCTTTAATTTATATAACAGCATTCCAACCTTGTTTAGCATTATTTAGTCAAATTGTGGAATGATTCTACTATATCCGTTTGCGTGTTTCAATCGGGACTTGTATTTTGAAGGCAAACCACCGATTCCACTGTTGTTGTTCACGCTAATCTTGTTCACAACACAATCGTACATCGCTTCGTAAAACAAGTATGGTCTCTGGGACATGTAGTGCGTAATTGCACTCAGAACGTGGAGAGGTTTATGACAAATTGCGCTACGCTAGCCTCATCAATGGATGCTATCGAATGCTCTATTTCAAAGCTTTACATGTGTATAAAGTGTATTCAAACTGTATTTGATGTTTAATGTAGAGTCAAAGTAAGTAGGCTACATCTAAGATGTTGTATGTTATTATGATGCCATTTAATTGTTTACCAATAATTTCAGTTACACCATTATAGTAGAACACCACTTTTATTGCACAGCAAGATACCTTGATAGTTGAGTATTAAGAACAACAGGAGCTTACACACAGGCTATAGTCTGTCTGTCTTCAACTAACCCAAATGGCTCTTTTGGGAGTGAGCCCTTGCTTACTTAATACATTAAATAAGACAATAACAGTCGTCTCTGACTTCCTGCCTGGCTGGTTGAAAGAATGATTCAGCATGGTCACAGTTTATATTTAGCCACTCATAGTGCACATAACAAGTGGAAAATAAAATACAAACACCCCATACTGTTATTTAACCTTTATTCTTAGGAGTCGACCCCTTCCTGGTCAATTCCTCTACATTGTTTCTTTGAGCCAACCCCCCTCCCTGCTTACTTCATTTAGGACTTTAGGCCATTTGCCACTGGTCCCAGTAGGGCTGATTGTCATGGTCAGAGTAAAGGGGGGGGAAAAGCTAGCAGAAGAGGAGGAGGGAGGTTGATATAGCCAGGAAATGCTTGCCTCAAGCCTTATGGCTATATATAGATTGTGACTGTTCATTCTTCACTCCTACTGTCAAATCATCACAAGGCATTGGTCGCTGGCGGCAACTCAGGAAACTCAGGGCTGATGACTTGGTCCTCTGACTGAACAGAACATGATGAGAGGTTCTAAGTTTAGGACCGGAGGAGGGTGTGGGGAGCTTGGGAAGAGAGAAAACACTTGGGTTATTTATCACAATGATGAATACTGTATAGCTAAAAAGAAAGCCTGTTAATTCCGCTTCTTAACTGAAAAATGTCTGTTAATGGCAGAGAAGGACCAGGGTGGGGGTGTGGGGATGTCAGATATTTCTAAACGCTATTTACCCCCATGATGAATACAGTATGGTTAAAAATAAAAGCTTGTTATTTCCGCTAACAATACAAAAGAAAAGCGTGGCAGCGTGGAAACTTTCTTTTGCACAATATTTTGTTGATGTATGTTGAGTAATACACAATGTTTTAAAAGTCGGATAAACCCTCTAAACTGCCTACCAGACTGCTCTGAGGTGTCCGCGTGGTCCTAAAGCACACTGGTGCCTCGTTGCAAAAATGCAATTTCAGAATGTGGGGGTGACAGACCCCCAGTGAGAGTTACACCCCTGGCTTTCTCACAGTCACACTCACAACCCACCACAGCTGTTATCATTGTACTGTCTACACACACTGTTTATGGCTGAGAGGACACAGAGTCTGTGGCCGAACATATCTACCATATTCCCTGGTGCATTACACAGGAAGGCTGGCCTTAAATTAAGTGTGACATAAATGTATCTGATTAACAAATACTGCCACATTCACCCAACGCTTCTCATTACAACCCAAAGCCACATTGCTTTTACATTCTGTGTGAAAATAATTTTTGACAACTTTCCTGGTGGAATCAGAAAATGTCTGTATTGATAAAGCCTTGTAGGCTACAAACCCACAGACACACATACACCCCCCCCCCTCCCCCCGCCTCAAACACAAATGGCATCTGACTAAACCACCAACACAGTAGAATTCTAATAAAAGTTTTGCGGTGTGTCTTGTGCATTTAACCCCTTCCATTCTGGTTCTATCAGGAAACAACAGCAGCTTGTGTTATACCGCCACGATACTTGTCCACTTGATTATGTTACCTGTGTGTTTGGGTGTCTATTTAAAGTGGCACCTCTGCTATATTGACTCAGAGCATGACAGGGAGTGTGTGTGTGTGTGTGTGTGTGTGTGTGTGTGTGTGTGTGTGTGTGTGTGTGTGTGTGTGTGTGTGTGTGTGTGTGTGTGTGTGTGTGTGTGTGTGTGTGTGTGTGTGTGTGTGTTACCTCTGCTATTGACTCAACGTATAACAGATTGCCCCGGATGGTCAGTCCTCTCCACCCTAACTTAATTTTAGACATAAACATCATCAATCAGTAGATTAGCAGAGGATGTCAGTAGCGATTTAATCTCAGTAAACAGTAATCAGCTGTGTCAAGTAATTCAGAAACAGTCGCTAGTGTTTATTGAATATTAAGTGAATGGCATAAAATATGAAAAATATTTTTTAACCATTTAGGATACACATGGATTTGTCTAATTTATTATGTCCAATGGAAATGAAGTGAATCCAATAATAACCTATTCATTTTATTAATCTCATATTATTTTGGACGAAGTGAATATGATTTGATGTAGCCTACATAAACTTGTATATTTTATAAAGTAGGCTAGCATTGAATTACAGCATTACTTATCCTATCTATCCTATCTACTGACTACCGATCCTACCGATCCTCGACTTCGGTGATGTCATCTATAAAATAGCCTCCAACACTCTACTCAACTATCTGGATGCAGTCTATCACAGTGCCATCCGTTTTGTCACCAAAGCACCATACACTACCCACCATTGCGACCTGTACGCTCTCGTTGGTTGGCCCTCGCTTCATACTCGTCGCCAAACCCACTGGCTACAGGTTATCTACAAGTCTCTGCTAGGTAAAGCCCCGCCTTATCTCAGCTCACTGGTCACCATAGCAGCACCCACTCGTAGCACGCGCTCCAGCAGGTATATCTCACTGGTCACCCCCAAAGCCAATTCCTCCTTTGGTCGTCTTTCCTTCCAATTTTCTGCTGCCAATGACTGGAACAAACTGCAAAAATCTCTGAAGCTTGAGACTCATATCTCCCTCACTAGCTTTAAGCACCAGCTGTCAGAGCAGCTCACAGATCACTGCACCTGTACATAGCCCATCTGTAAACAGCCCATCTATCTACCTACCTCATCCCCATACAGTATTTATTTATTTATCTTGCTCCTTTGCACCTCAGTATCTCTACTGCACATTCATCTTCTGCACATCTACCATTCCAGTGTTTAAATGCTATATTGTAATTACTTCACCACCTGCTCCTTTGCACCCCAGTATCTCTACTGCACATTCATCTTCTGCGCATTTACCATTCCAGTGTTTAATTGCTATATTGTAATTACTTCGCCACCATGGCCTATTTATTGCCTTAACTCCCTTATCTTACCTCATTTGAACTCACTGTATATAGACTTTTTGTTTTCCTTTGTTCTACTGTATTATTGACTATGTTTTGTTTATTCCATGTGTAACTCTGTGCTGATGAATGTCTCGAATTGCTGTGCTTTATCTTGACCAGGTCGCAGTTGCAAATGAGAACTTGTTCTCTCAACTAGCCTACCTGGTTAAATAAAGGTGAAATTAAAAAATAATAAAAAAATCTATTAAACCTATTGAGCCACACCGTGCAAAATTGTTACTGGTAAATTATGATCATGATAAATTCGTATTATTAGTCATATTTTATCCATTATTACCATCTTGTGCGGAATGAGAATAGGGTGAAAGTGATAATTTACCGAGATTTTACTTGTGTTATCCACTACTCCCCTCTAGTGGTGTACATTTTTTGTGCGCGTGTTAGGTAAATTTGCGGATATAAATCTGTAAAAATGATCATAGCATGTAGGCGGTTCTGAAACCGTACCCGCGAGTGAACTAATTCCCCGGTGGTGAAACGAAGTAACGTAGATGTACTCTGGGTGGTAAATAAATGAACGAGAACAGATCAAAAAATATATTCACTCTGTCGAATCTCCACTCGAGATGTTCTTGAACATCGCCCGGGTTGAAAGGTCATCGTTGCGAAAACATGGCGGCTTCAAGCAAGACGACGGTGGTGCTTAAGACGGTCAAGAACATTGTTGTTCAGTTTTGTCCGTTTGAATCCAATGTTCGTTCCACACGGTAAGAATACTTGTCACTTTTCTACCTAGGACACGTTAATATCTATTTTTCTAGTCAACATGTGCTTTATTCAGTCTATGAAAGATAATTGACCATGTCATGATGTGAAACAACATTTGGGTCCTTCTGTACTGTAGGACAAATAATACATCTCTTATTCCACACAGAAGGACACAGACAATCACACTATCGTTGAATGTTATCTCATCTGTGCAACCAGTAATTATTGCGCAAAAGTACTGCTTATTGTTGATATAGACATATTTATGAAGGTTATTAGTTTCTAGCTAGGCCTAGCTGTCTTAAATCTGTAACGTTACCTATCCTAAACCGTTCAGATTGTCAGATTGAGTTTGTCATTCAGGTGCCCGCTTCACTGCCATTCCCGCTATAGGCTCATGTAAGAATATAACTGGCTGTGTGCCTAACCGTCATATTTGGCAAGCATCATCACGCAATGTGTTTATTACTGTTTATTCCAGATTTACAAACTATCTACACAGTCTAGTGGCGTGGCCAATCAAAAACGCATATTTTGACCAATGGGGAAAGTATTATGTTAATTGAATTGATAACCCTCGAAAAAGTCTAAACCTCATGTCTCTATCATAATCTGTTAAAAAATTATTGGAGTTTTTACCCTTGTACAATGGGCAGAATTATCTCTGTGATATGTAAACGGAGCACTGAGCATATAGCAAGCGTTTTATTTTCAAAGCCTTTTACATTTCATTCAGCTTCCTGTCAAGCAAAATAAAATGTTTGTGACCCACAGAAACAACTTTGAAGACCATTACCACAAAATGTAAAATCCCCAATTTTTACGAGAAACCTGCACTGCTATGTCAACAGAGCTCGGTGCTTTTTGTCGGATTTATTAGGTTACGAAATCCGACTTTTTGGATGTAATGTTAATGATATGTTGGAGGACAACCCCACTGAACAATTCAGAACATTAATTATCATATTTATCTTGGTTAAATGTATTTGATAACACCAGGAAGTGACATTTCATCACCCATGCACATTTTCACCCACTCTGGGCAGAGTGTGTAGCCACAAGGCTCATTCTATAAAATAGTCTATAAGCATCACCGGAGCCACTGGAATAAGGGATGGCTGGTAGGTATTTGACAGATTGCTTGATCCTCTAAATGGGTGAAATTGATCTATAGATCTTATTCGGGTGAGGGGTCAACCCACACAGACGTGCATCCCCTGTTAGTGTGACGTTCAATGTTGGTGTCCTTGCAGGGAGTTCCTGGTCCTGGTTGGGTCTGAGAAGGCCAGATCGACCAATATGAACTGTGAGGTGATGACAGAAGTGAAACACGACCAGTCTGAACCAGTGGTGGACATCACATTCAGTAAGTAGAATAAACCTGACTTTTACCTCACATTTACTTCATATAGGCCTATGGAGGTTATAGTCTGGGTATCAGTCTGTTTAGCATGACAAGGAGTGGAATGATGGCTAAATGACACTGGGTACTAGGAGTGGAATGATGGCTAAATGACACTGGGTACAAGGAGTGGAATGATGGCTAAATGACACAGGGTACTAGGAGGGGAATGATGGCTAAATGACACAGGGTACTAGGAGGGGAATGATGGCTAAATGACACAGGGTACTAGGAGTGGAATGATGGCTAAATGACACAGGGTACAAGGAGTGGAATGATGGCTAAATGACACAGGGTACAAAGAGTGGAAGGATGGCTAAATGACACAGGGTACAAAGAGTGGAATGATGGCTAAATGACACAGGGTACTAGGAGTGGAATGATGGCTAAATTACACAGGGTACTAGGAGGGGAATGATGGCTAAATGACACAGGGTACAAGGAGTGGAATGATGGCTAAATGACACAGGGTACTAGGAGGGGAATGATGGCTAAATGACACAGGGTACTAGGAGGGGAATGATGGCTAAATGACACAGGGTACTAGGAGTGGAATGATGGCTAAATGACACAGGGTACAAGGAGTGGAATGATGGCTAAATGACACAGGGTACAAAGAGTGGAAGGATGGCTAAATGACACAGGGTACAAAGAGTGGAATGATGGCTAAATGACACAGGGTACTAGGAGTGGAATGATGGCTAAATGACACAGGGTACTAGGAGGGGAATGATGGCTAAATGACACAGGGTACAAGGAGTGGAATGATGGCTAAATGACACAGGGTACTAGGAGGGGAATGATGGCTAAATGACACAGGGTACTAGGAGTGGAATGTTAGCAAAACAGGTTCTGGATTTCAGGCTAAGTGTATCAAGGCAGTTGTCACAAGTCCTGGTCCTGGAGATGTACAGTACCAGTCAGAAGTTTGGCCACACCTACTCACTCCAGGGTTTTTCTTTATTTGACTATTTTCTACATTGTAGAATAATAGTGAAGACATCACAACTATGAAATAACACATATGGAATCATGTAGTAACTGAAAAATGGTTAAACAAATGTTGGAAAATGATTACTACATGATTCCGTATGTGTTATTTCATAGTTCTGATGTCTTCACTATTATTCTACAATGTAGAACATAGTAAAAATAAAGAAAAACCTTTGAATGAGTAGGTGTGTCCAAACTGTATATATATGTATATATGCAGGCTTTTGTGCCAGCCCAGCATTAACTCACCTGATTCTAGATGTTGGCCTGGATTAAATAGCCTGCTCTGCACACCCTGGAACACTCTAGTCTCAGGGTTGGTGACCATTGTAGTAAAAGCTTAAAGAAATTTGATGCAATGACCAGGTATTTACACAATGAAATCATAATTATCCTACATAGTAGTAATCTAGCCTGTTGGGTTCTTTAGGGTCCTAGTCTTCACCATTTGGTACCAGGTAACAGTTTCCAATTTTTTGTTTTGCATACCTTTTATAGTGCCTCAGCGAAACAACTTCTTTACCTGTGTTTTCCCCTTTCTCTACAGTGGATGGAGAAAGGCTAATGATGAAGGGAGCGAGACTGACCAGCAAGGAGATGCTGACTGCACTGCAGTCACGATGTGTGGCCAAGGACCCCCAGGCCAAAATTACAGCCAAGAAGTAGTCCCCTCCCTCAGTATTTTTCTATGTGTCTATGTATATTTGTGAATGTTTATAATAAAATACTTTATTGAAATGTTATTTGTTGTTTTTAAGTCAATTATAGAAATACACTGTAAATAAAGATATGTGGACATTCCTTCAAATGAGTGGATTTGGCTATTTCAGCCTCACCCGTTGCTGACAGGTGTATAAAATGGAGCACACTGCCATGCAATCACCATAGACATACATTGGCCCGTACTGAAGAGCTCAGTGACTTTCAACGTGGCACTGTCATCAGATGCCATCTGTCCAACAAGTCAGTATGTCAAATGTCTGCCCTGCTAGAGCTGCCCCGGTCAACTGTAAGTGCTGTTATTGTGAAGTGGAAATGTCTAAGAGCAACAACGGCTCAGCCGCAAAGTGGAAAGCCACACAAGCTTACCGAAGGGGGAAGAAATAGTCTGTCCTCGATTGCAGCACTCCCTACTGAGTTCCAAACAGCCTTTGAAAGCAACGTCAGCACAAGAACTGTTCGTCAGGAGCTTCATGAAATGGGTTTCCATGGCTGAGCAACCGCACACAAGCCTAAGTGTACTTTACTGGTGTAAAGCGCTCCGCCATTGGACTGGAGCAGTGGAAACGTGTTCTCTGGAGTGATGAATCGCGCTTCACCAATGGACAAATCTGGGTTTGACGGATGACAGGAGAACGCTACATGTGCGAATGCATTGGGCAAACTGTCAAGTTTGGTGGATGAGGAATAATGGTCTTGGGCTGTTTTTCATGGTTCGGGCCCCTTAGTTCCGGTGAAGGGAAATCTTAACGCTACAGCATACGATGACTTTCTAGATGATTCTGTGCTTCCAACTTTGTGGCAACAGTTTGGGGAAGGCCCTTTCCTGTTTCAGTATGACAATGCCCCTGTGTACAAAGCGAGATCCATACAAAAAAGGATTGTCAAGATTGGTGTGGAAGAACTTGACTGGCCCGCACAGCTCCCTGACCTCAACCCCATCGAACACCTTTGGGATTAATTGGAACGTAGACTACAAGCCAGGCCTAATCGCCCAACATCAGTGCCCGACCTCACTAATGCTCTTGTGAAAGGAAGCGAGTCACCGCACCAATGCTCCAACATCTAGTGTAAAGCCTTCACAGAAGGTGTAATAGCAGCAAAGGGGGGACCAAGTACATATTAATGCCCATGATTTCGCCATGAGATGTTTGACAAGCAGCTGTCCACATATGGCCTCTACTGAATGGTCCAGTTTAATTGGGAGTACGTTCACTTTTTGAAGTTATTTACTTTAGATAGCATGAAACTTATTTGATGGGAAAGTGTTTTTTTTTTGCCTACCAAGTTTAATAATTTTGTCCATTCAGATGTATGCTACTAGATTACATTATCTGGCTCTGTCATAATTTTTAACCTGTGATCAGTGAACTATTTGCAGAGTAATAGACACTCTTTCAGCATTTGAAAGGACATTGTGAAACCCATTGCCTCTTACATAGTAAGCTAAATGTAATTTGGCACAGCAGTAGATGTGGCACTCAAAAACCTTTCACCCATTCCAACCATTATTCCTACACTGGAAATTGCCGAACTACATACCGTGACGTCCGTGGCTGTGATTGGTCCGCATTAGCATGCGTGCGTCGCCTAGATCCCTTTAAAACCATGGATCGTTCTCATCAGAGAGAGTAGATTCGATTTTTGGAAAGATAGATCGCACTGTTGGGGATATTACAGATAACTGGAAAGATGGTTGACAAGTTTGTGGGGACCTGGAAAATGATTTCCAGCGATAACTTTGATGACTACATGAAAGCTTTGGGTATGGTATTTTTTGTAATCTTGAATAAATTATTGATTAACGTATAATAGGAGTAAATATAATGATAACATAACATATTTTATATAATACGATAAAGATTGTCATTTGTATTTATATAAAAGTAATTATGCATGATAATGCTTTTGGTTGCACCCCACCACACGACCAATAGATCCCACTTGACAGTTTGTTTGTTCTTCGCTGTGCAGGTGTTGGCTTCGCGACTCGACAGGTGGGAAACCGCACCAAGCCCAGTCTCATCATCAACATGGACGACCAAGGAATGATCTGTGTGAAATCCCAGAGCACTTTCAAAACGGTTGAGATTAAATTCAAACTCAACGAGCCTTTCGAGGAAACAACCGCCGACGACAGAAAAACAATGGTTGGTTGGGATCAAAATCTATGTGTGAAAGTCCGTTGACTTGGGTGAACCTAGTCATTGGAAATAACTTACAATTTTCCTTTAATCTTCAGACCGTTTTTACTCTTGAAAATGGCAACCTTGTGCAAAAACAGAACTGGGACGGCAAAGAGACGATAATAGAGAGAGAGGTAACTGGTGATGGAAAGTTGATAGCGGTAAGGAATAGTTTATTTAATTTCTTATTTTAAAAAACGACTTTATAATAGCCTACATGGTCCTGTAGTCTTTTTGTTGATTGTTTGTAGTGTTTGTTTATTTGTTAATAACCTCTGCATTTGACAGATTACTGTCAAATAATTTATGATATGAGAAAGTAATTTGACTAAACTTTGTATAACAATAAAGTTGAAATGTTGCCAATAAAACTGGTTGGGAAAGTTAAATCACACTTGAATTTATAATCTCAACCCTTTTACATTTAACACTTCATGCATTTTTGACTGAACAAGTGTTTTATCGTGTTCAAACCTACAACATATGCTGGAATGTGTATTCCTGGCTCCTAGCCTGCACCTGAAACATCTCAACTCTGACCAACAAACTCTTTTTCCCTCTTCCCCTCTGTTCTCCTTTCTTCTCCTTTCACCTTCCTCCCTCCTCATCCTTTCAGAAATGCGTGATGGGGGATGTGGTTGCGGTGAGGACATACGTGAAGGAGGCGTGATGGGACTCGTGACCATTTTTCCTCGATGATTGGATAACGACAGGCTCAGTTCAATGAGCAGCAACGCTGCACGTATTTGCTCATATTCTTTATTGTATTGCCAACGCATATTTATGCATTGTACTACTCTAATATGATACATTTGGTTATAAACATTGTTTTGATTTGAATTAAAACCTTAAAATTGCCTTCTTGTTCTCATTTGAAATGATTGCATGATGTCTTGGTTGGATTCTCCACGTGTTGGGACAGTAGGGACAATATTGACCGCTGAAGATTAATGTGTATATTTTCCTCTTTAACTTGAAACGTTTAAGAATAACAAGACATGAGACATTAATACATATTATTCATAGACTAACACAACACGTGGGAGCTTTCAGCTATTAATGTAGTCACATTTCTCAGTACATAAAATGACAAACAATGATCTGTGACAAACTTCTGTGTTTTGCTGCAACAATTGCGTTCTTTGATGATCGCAAACATGGATATTTGACAGCGCTTTTGGCTTTACCAATGCCTAGTGTTTAACAGAGTATACGTTAATAATCTGACCAAGGTTAGGCCTATTTGCATTGCTTTGGCAGTCAGACACAGACATATAGCAGAGCATTTAATCAACATGGCTACTGATGCCTTACGCGCTACCGTGCATTCGAAATGACCCATTATTTAATACTAACAAATACGTAGGTCCAGGTCAACAGGATCCATAGCTTTAATTGATAGCCCAACTGACTAATGTACTCTTTTAAACACTGTACAAGCCAAATTGATATGGAACAGAGTATGTGAGCGGAATTTGGAGCGGAGCATACCCAATTCGACTGGAGTGCGGAGCGAGATTCCCAAAGGCTGAAGTCTCCGCCTTCTCGCCCGTTCCAATTTCGCTCCAATAGCGCTCACTTCACGAGTTTAGGGCATACCCGGACCAGCATGCATTTATGGTCTACTTGTGTGCTGCTATAGCTCCTTGCTTTAGCTACGGTCATGGAGTTCGCTAAATATGTTCATAAAGAAACTGATCAAATACAGAAGTGCAAAATCAAGGTGACTTACAAAGATGAGGACCAAGAGCAAGAGAGGCAGTGCAAATATGTAATGTCCACAATTAAATACTCATTGATGAATCTGAAAAGGCACATATCCCCAAAGCATGATGGTATAGGCTACTTACTACGTGCACATACTAAAATAAAGGAACACATTGGGTAGATAATTAAGTGTGTAATTGTAGCAAAGTATTTATAAACTAAAAACAGATCTCTTAAAAGTTTCTTTCATTGTGGTTATATTATCTATACAATAGGCCATAATTGATTTTGGCCCAATAGGCCTGGCATATTCCAACTTTCAATGAGCTTTCCGTTTTGATTGGGTTATTTAGCCTAAAAAACCATTAGGCCTAGCTATTGGCAAGAGTGGCCAAAATGGTGTTGAGCATCCCCAGCGGCCCTGCAAGCGCGGCGAGGATATTCTCCGCTGCCGACCTGCTCTCCAGGCACGATCGCATGAGCCTGAAGCCCCAGATTCTGGCCAAACTCCTGTTTCTAAAAATGTATTCAAAGGCACTGTAGATTGAGCCTAGTAAGGCATTTTCATTTCATTTGTATTTACACAGCCTATAGGCGCAATTTATAGACTATAATGATTTAATACAACAAAATGTTGTTTAAATGCTGAGCGCTTAATGTCCCTGCCAGCCTAGTGTGTTGGACTCACAAATGCTTCACAATGCATTTATTTGTGGGCTATAGCCTTGAAATAATATAGCCTAAACAATTCATTTTCCTTCCTTCTTAGACTCCCTGTCTGGCTCCTGACCTATTTACAGAGTTGATATGATGTTTAATATGACATGTAGACTATTTGAAATAATGAGGCTTCTTACATTCAACTTTTCGTGTTATTCAAATACTTTTCATTCAAATCATATGGTTTGGTTTCAATACTTCAAAACCAAATGGTAGGTTCAGGTAGACACAAAAATAGATGGGTGTTGGCTGAATTGTGATTTTAAAGAATGAAGCGAATTTGGAGCGGCAGTTTCTTTTCCTGTGAGTTCTGAACTGTTTTTAGCGGAGCGGTTGGAAAGGAGGTGGCTCACTGGGCAAGCCCGGCTTCATGAGCGATGAGCGCGATTGTATACTGCTCAACTCCGCTCACATACTCTGATATGGAATGTAGATTTTGGAGGATTACTGTACATCCATACATACATTGACTCTATGTTCAGATGTGTTTACACAAAATCTAAGTAGTTTGAGTCATAACAGGACTGGCAGGAGTTGAAGACCTGTGATATTTTGAATAGCAACAGGGGGCATTGGGAACCTTTTCCATCTAAACCCCAAGTAAAAGTGGACAGTATCTGCTCCAATAACACATTTCTCCCTGACTTGGACAGAATAAGACAAATGAAAGCTAAGCACTTCAAAATGCTCTTCTGGAAGGAAGGCTAACCCCAGTGGTCAAGTAGCTAGCCCTTGGAGTCCCAGGAGCTCTTCGTGATCTATGCTTGTTGTTGGCAGAAGACCACCAGACATACCTCACTGGGATGTGAATGCTTTTAGACGGTCAGAGAGGACCAGTGTTAGAGGTCACACAGGATATGTATTTCTTTCCTTTTTTTTGGTCTTGAACATTTCCCATTTTGAAGGCCACATAGTTGCGGCAGTGCGTAACTTAGGAAACGCAAGGCATTGTGGAACCTGTGGAGTCACTCCCTTTGGTGGGTACTCAAGCGGAGATTGTTTCAGTGTGCGACAGTTAGCCGACAGCCACGTTCCCTTGGCAGGAAAGAGAGCAGATATACTGATTGGGGTTAATGGCGAAAACAGCTGAAACAGGTGGAACTGTGGGCCAACTCTCCACCGACATCCCATTTAGGCAGGACAATGCAAACAGGCCACTGCCTACACTGTATAACATTTGCACAGTGGGTGGGATGCCAAGTTCATCACAGTTGCAAATGATGGTAGGATCATACCCTCTCTAGAAATGCTGGTAGGATCAAACTCCCACTAGAAATGTTGGTAGGATCAAACCCCCAATAGAAATGCTGGTAGGATCAAACTCCCACTAGAAATTCTGGTAGGATCAAACTCCCACTAGAAATGTTGGTAGGATCATACCCCCTCTAGAAATTCTGGTAGGATCAAACTCCCACTAGAAATGTTGGTAGGATCATACCCCCTCTAGAAATGTTGGTAGGATCAAACCCCCAATAGAAATGTTGGTAGGATCAAACTCCCACTAGAAATGTTGGTAGGATCAAACCCCCAATAGAAACGTGCAGTGAAGGTGTCTGGTACAGTGTAATAGAGCCAATTTGAAAATACAAATAGCTGTACACCCGACTGGAAGATTCCTGGCCACACAAAGTTTGAACAAAATATATCCCATTTGAGATGGATCTGTTGACGTGTTTATCTATCTCTATTCCATTCTGGAACACAGTATTTAGATGTTCATACTGATGACAGTAGGTCACATGAGTACTGTTGGACAGATGACTCAAGGCTCAGATGATTTCAACAGTAAGTTATTAGTGTGTGTGTGTGTGTCTATGTGTGTGTGTGTGTGTGTGTGTGTGTGTGTGTGTGTGTGTGTGTGTGTGTGTGTGTGTGTGTGTGTGTGTGTGTGTGTGTGTGTGTGTGTGTGTGTGTGTAAGGGTACAAGTTAATTTTGAGGCAAGAGAGAGAGAGAGAGAGAGAGAGACAGAGAGAGGGAGAGAGACAGAGAGAGGGAGAGAGGGAGAGAGAGATAGAGAAAGAGATAGAGAGACAGAGATAGAGAGAGAGAGAGAGAGAGAGAGAGAGAGAGATAGATAGAGAAAGAGATAGAGAGACAGAGAGAGAGAGAGAGAGAGAGAGAGAGAGAGAGAGAGATAGAGAGAGAGAGAGAGAGAGAGAGGGAGAGAGAGGGCCTAAAATAATACCTTAGTCTTAGACTACATGGCTCTCAGCTGCTTCTGGTTGTGTCCCAAATAACACCCATTCCCTATATACAGTAGTGCCTTACTTTAGAGGGCCTGGTCAAAAGAAGTGGACTATATAGGAAATAGGGTGCCGTTTGAGACTCAGCCCTGTGTGAAAGGGATGCAGCAGGACTTTTCATGTAAAAAGGAAAGGGTACAATCTTACTATAACAGCTGGTAGATTAGTGATCCTCTGTAACTGTAGCTGTGGCTGTGTGATACAATGGCCAGATGTAGTTACAGCGCAGGGAGGAATCTCCTCAGGAAGAGAGTGATAAAAGAGAGCCCAACATTAGATCTGTCAGCGTCATAGTAAACATTGGAAATTATTTAACAAAACAAAGTTGTGTGAAGAGGAAAAGACTGTATTTAGGGATACTCATTAGGCTTCTGTCATTGTTTACGCATGGATTAAAAAGAAGAGAAATGTACAGAATGTACCTTCTACACTACAGGGACTGATACAGTCTACACTACAGGGACTGATGCAGTCTACACTACAGGGACGGTTACAGTCTACAATACAGGGAGTGATACAGTCTACAATACAGGGACTGATACATTCTGGATTACAGGGACTGATACAGTCTACACTACATGGACTGATACATTCTAGAGTACAGGGACTGATACAGTCTACACTACAGGGACTGATACAGTCTACACTACATGGACTGATACATTCTAGAGTACAGGGACTGATACAGTCTACACTACAGGGACTGATACAGTCTACACTACAGGGACTGATACAGTCTACACTACAGGGACTGATACAGTCTACACTACATGGACTGATACATTCTAGAGTACAGGGACTGATACAGTCTACAATACAGGGACTGATACAGTCTACACTACATGGGCTGATACCGTCTAGAGTACAGGGACTGATACAGTCTACAATACAAGGTCTGACACAACCTAGAGTACAGGCACTGATACATTCTAGAGTACAGGGACTGATACAGTCTACACTACAGAGACCGATACAGTCTAGAGTACAAGGACTGATACAGTCTACACTACAGAGACCGATACAGTCTAGAGTACAGAGACTGATACAGTCTACACTACAGAGACTGATACAGACTACACCACAGGGACTGCCACATTCTACACTACAGGGACTGATGCAGTCTACACTACAGGCATGGTTACAGTCTACACTACAGTGACTGATACAGTCTACAATACAGGGACTGATACATTCTACACTTCAGGGACTGATACAGTCTACAATACAGAGACTGATACATTCTGCACTACAAGGAAAGATACATTCTACACTACAGGGACTGATACAGTATACACTACAGGAACTGATGCAGTCTAGAGTACAGGGACTGATACAGACTACACTACAGGCACTATAGAGTACAGGGACTGATACTTTATACACTACAAAGACAGATACAGTCTACAGTTCTGGGACTGATATAGTCTATATGACAGGGACTGATACATTCTAAACTACAGGGACTGATACATTCTAGAGTACAGGGACTGATAGATTCTACACTACAGGGACTGATACCGCCTAGAGTACAGTGACTGATACAGTCTACACTACAGAGACTGATACAGTCTAGAGTACTGGGACTGATACATTCTAGAGTACAAGGACGGATACAGTGTCTGTTTAGCATTTGTACAATTCACACACCCACAGGGATGTTGTTGAGGCTGTGTGTGTGTGTGCAAATGTTTGTGTCTGATTGATTTTTACACAGGGGCTTGTTGACCAGACATCCTGGGCATTACAGGAATTAAATCACATCATTTGTTTCACATCTGGAAAGCTCCACTCGCAGTATTCCATCCACTCACATGTCCTCCTCTTCTGTCCTCCTCTTCAAACCACCTCTTCTATCCTCCATTTCAATCCTCCTCTTCTGTCCTCCTCTTCTATCATCCCCTTCTGTCCTCCACTGCTATTCTCAATCCTCCGCTCCTATTCCCTTCTTCTATTCTCCTCTTCTATCCTCCAAATCCTATTCCCTTCTTCTATCCTTCTCTTCTATCCTCCTATCCTTTTCCCCTCTTTTATCCTCCTCTTCTGTCCTCCTATCCTTTTCCCCTTTTCTATCCTCCTCTCCTTTCCTCCACTTCTATCCTCCTCTTCCATCCTCCTCTTCTATCCTCCTCTTCCATCCTCCTCTTCTATTCTCCACTTCTATTCTCCTTTCTATCCTCCTCTCCTATTCCCCTTTTCTATCCTCCTCTCCTTTCCTACACTTCTATCCTCCTCTTCCATCCTCCTCTTCTATCCTCCTCTTCCATCCTCCTCTTCTATCATTCACTTCTATTCTCCTTTTCTATCCTCCTCTCCTATTCCCTTCTTCTATTCTCCTCTCCTATTCCCTTCTTCTATTCTCCTCTTAAATCCTTCTCTTCTATTCCCCTCTTCTATCCTCCTCTCCTATTCCCCTCTTCTATCCTCCACTTCTATTCTCCTTTTCTATCATCCTCTTCTATTCCCATATTCTCTCCTCCTCTTCCATCCTCCACTTCTATCCTTCCTCTTCTATCCTCCTCTTCTATTCTCCTCTCCTTTCCTCCACTTCTATTCTCATTTTCTATCCTCCTCTCCTATTCCCTTCTTCTATTCTCCTCTTCTAACCTTCTCTTCTATCCTCCTCTTCTATCCTCCTCTCCTATTCCCTTCTTCTATTCACCTCTTCTATCCTTCTCTTCTATTCCCCTCTTCTATCCTCCTCTCCTATTCCCTTCTTCTATTCTCCTCTTCAATCCTTCTCTTCTATTCCCCTCTTCTATCCTCCTCTCCTATTCCACTCTTCTATCCTCCTCTCCTATTCCCCTCTTCTATCCCCACTTCTATTATCCTCTTCTATCCTCCTCTTCTATTCTCCTCTCCTTTCTTCCACTTCTATCCTCCTCTTCTATCCTCCTCTCCTATTCCCTTCTTCTATTCTACTCTTCTATCCTTCTCTTCTATTCTCCGTTTCTATCCTCCTCTCCCTTCCCTTCTTCTATTCTCCTCTTCTATCCTTGTCTTCTATCCTTCTCGTCTATCCTCCTCTTCTATTCTCCTCTCCTTTCCTCCACTTCTATTCTCCGTTTCTATCCTCCTCTCCCTTCCCTTCTTCTATCCTCCTCTCCTATTCCCTTCTTCTATCCTCCTCTTCTATTCCCCTCTTCTATCCTCCGCTCCTATTCCCCTCTTCTATCCTCCACTTCTATCCTCCGCTTCTATCCTCCTCTCCTATTCCCTTCTTCTATACACCCTCTTCTATCCTCCTCTTCTATTCCCCTCTTCTATCCTCATTTTCTATCCTCCTCTTCTATCCTCCTCTCCTATTTCCTTCTTCTATCCTCCTCTCCTATTCCCATCTTCTATCCTCCTCTCCTATTCCCTTCTTCTATCCTCCTCTCCTATTCCCTTCTTCTATCCTCCTCTTCTATTCCCTTCTTCTATCCTCCTATCCTATTCCCTTCTTATATCCTCATCTCCTCTCCCATTCCCTTCTTCTATCTTCCTCTCCTATTCCCCTCTTCTATCCTCCTCTCCTATTCCCTTCTTCTATCCTCCTCTTCTATTCTCCTCTTCTATCCTCCGTTTCTATCCTCCTCTTCTATCCTCCTTTTCTATCTTCCTCTTCTATCCTCTCTGTCTTGTTATTGCTCTACTCAGGTTGTAACAGGAGCTGTAAAGCAGACTTGGGTTCAAATAGTATTTTAAATATTTCAATTGGCTACGAGCATTTGTTGAACCTGCTTGGAATGCCAGGTGGGCAGTGTTTACACTTGTGGGACAATCCCATTGGTGCAATTGTGTCAGGCAAGCCCAACCAAGCCAAACTAATGCATTTGAACGATTTTGAATACTATTTGAACCCGAGTCTGCTCTGGAGTGAAGTGGACTTTGGGTTCAGCCTGGTCCTGCGGCCTGCTGGGTAGAGAGGGGGTTGCTGGGTAGGAAGGTCAGGTATGTCAGCCCTGGCCCCGGCGGAACTGCGGGGAGGCTGGTTGCCATGCAACAAGGTTTCCATTGAACTGAACTACTCCCAAATGTAGTCATACCAAGGATAAGATGAACTGTCTCTTATTTCAACAGAACATCTCTGGGCACTAAAGCTATGTTATGCAAGGAAGGATAGGACAGCCTGGCTTGTCTGAGTCCAGAGAAGCAACAACACAGACAGTTCTCTTTCTTTCTGGCAAAGATCAGTAGAAAGATTTCTGGGTAGTTTTCTTGGAAATGATGACGGGTCAAAGAAAATACAGTTTTGAATGAGAGTTCAGAGAAGTCTAAGAATCTGTCCGTCAGTCACACCTCAGCAGGTAGCCTAGTGGTTAGAGCGTTGGGTCAGTAACCCAAAGGTTGCTGGATTGAATGCCCGAGCTGACAAAGGTAAAGATCTGTCGTTCTGCCCCTGAACAAGGCAGTTAACCCACTGTTCCTAGGCCGTCATTGAAAATAAGAATTTGTTTTTAACTGACTTGCCTAGTTAAATAAAGGTAACTAAAATAAATAAAACACCTCACAGCATCCAAAAATGTATTTATAAAAAAACCTTTGTTTTGAAGGGATTAAACCCTTGTTTGAAGTTGACGTCAACCCCAAGAGACTGACCCCTTCCTGGACCCCCTTTGAGAAGGGGCCTCCTTTCTCACATCAGCAACTCTGTAGTCCCACAGGAAGGATGAGAGAAGGAGTAGAAAAAGAGGAAGAAAACAAAGGGTGGAGGGGTGGGGGGTTGGGGGGTGGGGGGGGGGGGTGATAAACAGCATAAAAAGCTGCTTTACTGTGCATGTGCTGCCTTCCAAAGAATCATGGCTGGCCAATCCAATGAGCTATAGGCATACTGTCACACCCTGATCTGTTTCACCTGTCTTTGTGCTTGTCTCCACCCCGCTCCAGGTGTCGCCCATCTTCTCCATTTATCCCCTGTGTATTTATACCTGTGTTCTCTGTTTGTCTGTTGCCAGTTCGCTTTGTTCGTCAAGCCCTTTGCTCCTGTCCTGTTTCCCCAGTTTTGACCATTCTGCCTGGCCTGAGCCTGCCTGCCTGCTATTGCTGTACCTTGTCACACCACCCTGGACTTTTGACCTCTGCCTGCCCTGACCCTGAGACTGCCTGCCGTTCTGATCTGGATTACTGACCTCTGGCTGCCCTTTGACCTGTAGTTTTGTCTGCCCCGTGTTCTAGTCATAAACCTTTGTTACTTCAACATTGTCTGCAGCTGGGTCTTCTCCTGAAACGTGATACATATTTAATTGACAAGCCTGCAAGCGTTTGTTGAGTGTTGAATAAACCCAGATAAAGGAACTTCTGTCCAACAACTTTCAAGTCAACCAACCAGTCTGACATTTTTTCCAGCTTTTACTGGCATTCTCACTCCTCCTCATGGTGCATCTCAAAACATGATCTATAACACTATATCTATAATCCTTTTGTAGGGTAATGGAGAGGGAACGATGTGAAGGAGGAGCAATGTGTCTGTAGAGGCTAGGGATCTGACATTGAAGATATATGGGCATAAAACCTTTGTGCCCTTGTGACTGACCAGGGTTCATAACCAGGGACCTCTAGATGCTACAAGACTGTGTTAGCCTGTTGAGCTAAGTTTAAGTGTGGACATTAGCTTGAGACGCTAACACAAGTCTTCAGGTCTTAAGCTTCAAGAGAGGTGCAAAGGTCGGCCTATATGGCTGCATTTTACACAGGCAGTCTGATCATTTTTTCACGAATTGATCTTTTGACCAATCAGATCCGCTATTTTGCCCCAAAAAAATCTGAATTCGGCTGCCTGTGTAAATGCAGCTTAAGTGCACCCCAATAATCTTGACTATTTAGGGTCGGTGTCCCTGAGACAGGTTAAGGCTTATCCGGGACTAACTTGAACAGATAATCTCCATTGCATATGCCTGGATAATCTCTCATGGCCTGAACAGGACCATCTCATAGACATGGCCTGACTGTCAGGCTATTGTGTAGACTAGAGTCAGAATTTACTGTGCTAAGTGTCTACTAAGGAAAGGGTCATTTTGGGTACACAGTAATATGTTGTGTCTGTCCTGATTCCTGTTTTCCAACGGAAACGTGAAGAGTGTGAATGACTAGTAGCTGTAAGATGTTATATTATGGGGAACTGTGCTAACACGGCCTTCTAATGCAGGTGCATGGGTGTTATCAAGTCAGGCCATGCTGTTGTTGTGGTGTACTATATAACAGACGTGGAAGCTCTAACCCTGGCAATTTGACTGGTAAATTCATGGGTACACTCACAATGGCTGCCTGGTATTGTGATGCAATAGTTTCCATGGTATTTTGGAATGTTCTATCAACTGATGCTGGGTTGCCATGGTAATGTACACTGTAATGTACACTGAGCCTCAATCTGAGTGTGAAAAACATTAGGAACACCTTAATATTGAGTTGCACTTCCTTTTGACCCCAGAACAGCCTCAATTTGTTGAGGCATGGACTACAAGGTGTTGAAAGCGTTCCACAGGGATGCTGGCCCATGTTGACTCCAATGCTTCCCACAGTCTGTTTTGTTATTGTTTTTAATAACCTGCCCAGGGACTGCAGTTGAAAATGATCCAGCTGGCTAAAACAGCACTTATACTGAAACCTTGATTATTGTGCACTGTCCCTGTAAAAATAAAATAAATAAATAAACTCAGTTGTGTCAAGTTGGCTCACACGGGAAACTGTTGAGCATGAAAAACCCAGCAGCGTTGCAGTTCATGACACACTCAGACAGTTTGTGCCTGGAATCTACTCCCATACTCCGTTCAAAGGCACTTAAACTTTTGTCTTGCCCATTCACCCTTTGAATGGCGCACACACACACAATCCATATCTCAATTGTCTCAAGGCTTACAAATCCTTCTATAACCTGCTTCCTCCCTCTTCATCTACACTGTTTGAAGTGGATTTAACAGGTGATGTCAACAAGGGGTCATAGCTTTCACCTGGATTCACCTGGTCAGTCTGTCATGGAAAGAGCAGATGTTCTTAATGTTTTGTATACTCAGTGTATAATGTTCATTCAAATGATGCTAACTGATGTGGCTCGTGAAATGGAATGTATCTTTTGTAATGTCAGTTGATTTGACTCAACACATCACTTTTACTTCCTGGCATGGGGTACACTCAAAATGTCTGCCAGTCCACCCATTATGTCATAATTGACTTGAATGGAGCCGCCCGTTTTTATTCATTCTATTTCTACGCTAATGTATATGGCCTGATTTCTTTCTCTTATGTCACACAACTGCTGAGCGAACATTATTTATGACGTGAGAGACTAAAAGAGACGTAGTACCGTTTGACTGAGGCTCGTTCAACAGTATCGGACTGCTTGTGAAGTAATGTACCTCTTCTTAATGGTAGAGTACACAGTAAAGTTCCATATTGGGAATCAATTCCAGTTTGTCAAACAAAAGAGACCGAAACACTTAGAAAATCAACTCCAGGATAAAATCCTAACAACGTTTACTTTGGTTACAGATGTTAATATTGTCAGGGATTCATCACAAAATGTATACACAAAAAAAAAAAACGTTAGCTCTTGACTTTGGCTCATGAACACAAAACAATCGGAATCCGAACCCTCTCGAACACCTCTAGGCACAACGCTGTACACAACACGCACTTCCCCACATGGTAGTGGAAAGATAACAGGGTGCTGTAACGGGGCCTGTGATATTTCAGAGGAAAAAGGAAACAGTCCGTCATGAGCTGACTTCTAAGTGGCTCGACAGTGGCTGTCTACCAGTTACAAACAAAACAGGCACCCTCACTTTAACCTTCAAGTCTATATTAGTGAAATCACAACAGGCCATTGTTGGTTGTTAGTTCCTATTGTTCCATTGTCTCTTGCTGTTCACCTCAAACTACAGTGATAATTGATGGGATTTACATAGAGGTTTCCAGTGCTCAGATCTTTTTTTATATGGTATGCAGTTTATATAGTTTTCAGTCTACTAGTTTACTAAACAACTGCACCCATTACAACTCACACACAATACAGCTAGGCTCCTTTTCCCTGGACTACACAGCTGGACGTCAAAGCAAACAAACACCCTCAGTGGGTCATATGTCGTTGGCTTTTTTTTCTCATGAGGCACTTTTGATCCAGAAAAGCAGAAGGGAGAGTCAGCCATGTGACTCAGAGGAAGAAAAGGCTTCAAACTGGGCTGAAAGTCAGAGATCTTCTTTTTTTAAGAGGAGGAGGGAGGAGGGAGTGATTCATTTGCAGACCTGGGTTTAAATACTATTTGAAATAATTTCAAATGTTTTAGTTGTGCTTGATTAAGCTGGCCTGTTGCAATAAGCTAATTGAATTCCCAAACCACGCCCATATGGCAACTTCAGGCTACTGCCAATTTCAACTCATTTTTGTAGTGAACATCAGTGAGTCTCCAGCCATGTGTGTTCCTGTCCGGGAGAAGGAAGAAAACAGACATAATTCAACTAATTGGTCTCTGTCTGTGAAATATATAAGGCAAGCTATAAATCCCTCTGGAAGGATTTTGCTTGTCCGAAGGCAGGCTACTCAAAGAGTAGGGCCAGGTGTTTTCCTGACCACATCACCTAACCAGTGCTGGCAGTAATTGTGCTTCATGTGATCAGAGTTTTCCTGGTCATGTGAGGTGGTCAGGAACATCTCCACGCCCTACCAGTTAGTACTACTCCTGCTGGTTCAGTTAGTACTACTCCTGCTGGTTCAGTTAGTACTACTCCTGCTGAATCAGCAGAGTGCCTGGTTCAGTTAGTACTATTCCTGCTGAATCAGCAGAGCGCCTGGATCAGTTAGTACTACTCCTGCTGGTTCAGTTAGTACTACTCCTGCTGAATCAGCAGAGTGCCTGGTTCAGTTAGCACTACTCATGCTGGTTCAGTTAGTACTACTCCTGCTGAATCAGAAGAGCACCTGATTCAGTTAGTACTATTCCCGCTGAATAGGCAGAGCACCTGGTTCAGTTAGTACTACTCCTGCTGGTTCAGTTAGTACTACTCCTGCTAAATCAGCAGAGCGCCTGGTTCAGTTAGTACTACTCCTGCTGGTTCAGTTAGTACTACTCCTGCTGAATCAGTAGAGTGCCTGGTTCAGTTAGTACTAGTCCTGCTGGTTCAGTTAGTACTACTCCTGCTGAATCAGCAGAGCGCCTGGTTCAGTTAGTACTACTCCTGCTGGTTCAGTTAGTACTACTCCTGCTGAATCAGCAGAGAGCCTGGTTCAGTTAGTACTACTCCTGCTGGTTCAGTTAATACTACTCATGCTGGTTCAGTTAGTACTACTCCTGCTGAATCAGCAGAGCACCTGGTTCAGTTAGTACTACTCCTGCTGGTTCAGTTAGTACTACTCCTGCTGAATCAGCAGAGAGCCTGGTTCAGTTAGTACTACTCCTGCTGAATCAGCAGAGCACCTGTTTCAGTTAGTACTACTCCTGCTGGTTCAGTTAATACTACTCCTGCTGAATCAGCAGAGTGCCTGGTTCAGTTTGTTCTGCTCCTGCTGAATCAGCAGAGTCCCTTGTTCAGTTAGTACTACTCCTGCTGGTTCAGTTTGTACTATTCCTGCTGAATCAGCAGAGAGCCTGGTTCAGTTAGCACTACTCATGCTGGTTCAGTTAGTACTACTCCTGCTGAATCAGAAGAGCACCTGATTCAGTTAGTACTATTCCCGCTGAATAGGCAGAGCACCTGGTTCAGTTAGTACTACTCCTGCTGGTTCAGTTAGTACTACTCCTGCTAAATCAGCAGAGCGCCTGGTTCAGTTAGTACTACTCCTGCTGGTTCAGTTAGTACTACTCCTGCTGAATCAGTAGAGTGCCTGGTTCAGTTAGTACTAGTCCTGCTGGTTCAGTTAGTACTACTCCTGCTGAATCAGCAGAGCGCCTGGTTCAGTTAGTACTACTCCTGCTGGTTCAGTTAGTACTACTCCTGCTGAATCAGCAGAGAGCCTGGTTCAGTTAGTACTACTCCTGCTGGTTCAGTTAATACTACTCATGCTGGTTCAGTTAGTACTACTCCTGCTGAATCAGCAGAGCACCTGGTTCAGTTAGTACTACTCCTGCTGGTTCAGTTAGTACTACTCCTGCTGAATCAGCAGAGAGCCTGGTTCAGTTAGTACTACTCCTGCTGAATCAGCAGAGCACCTGTTTCAGTTAGTACTACTCCTGCTGGTTCAGTTAATACTACTCCTGCTGAATCAGCAGAGTGCCTGGTTCAGTTTGTTCTACTCCTGCTGAATCAGCAGAGTCCCTTGTTCAGTTAGTACTACTCCTGCTGGTTCAGTTTGTACTATTCCTGCTGAATCAGCAGAGAGCCTGGTTCAGTTAGTACTACTCCTGCTGGTTCAGTTAGGACTACTCCTGCTGAGTCAGCCGAGTGCCTGGTTCAGTTAGTAATACTCCTGCTGAATCAGCAGAGCGCCTGGTTCAGTTAGTACTACTCCTGCTGGTTCAGTTAGTACGACTACTGCTGAATCAGCAGAGTGCCTGGTTCAGTTTGTTCTACTCCTGCTGAATCAGTAGAGTGCCTGGTTCAGTTTGTACTACACCTGCTGAATCAGCAGAGCACCTGGTTCAGTTAATACTACTCCTGCCGGTTCAGTTAGTACTACTCCTGCTGAATCAGCAGAGCACCTGGTTCAATTAGTACTACTCCTGCTGGTTTGGTTAGTACTACTCCTGCTGAATCAGTAGAGTGCCGGGTTCAGTTTGTTCTACTCCTGCTGAATAAGTAGAGTGCCCTCTTCAGTTTGTTCTGCTTCTGTTGAATCAACAGAGCGCCTGGTTCAGTTAGTACTACTCCTGCTGAATCAGCAGAGTGCCTGGTTCAGTTAGTACTACTCCTGCTGAATCAGCAGAGTGCCTGGTTCAGTTAGTACTACTCCTGCTGAATCAGCAGTGTGCCTGGTTCAGTTAGTACTAGTCCTGCTGAATCAGCAGAGAGCCTGGTTCAGTTTGTTCTACTCCTGCTAGTTCAGTTAGTACTACTCCTGCTGAATCAGCAGAGCACCTGGTTCAGTTAGTACTACTCCTAGAACTGCATCTCAGTTCAAGAGGTGTCACTACAATCCCTGGTTCGAGCTAGGCTGTATCACATCCGGCTGAAATTGGGAGTCCCATTGGGACAATTGGCCCAGCGCCGTCCAGGTTTGGCCAGGGTAGACCGTCATTGTAAATAAGAAATATATAAAAAATATAAAAGTTTAAACAGTGTTAACAAGGAACAGCATGCGGATTGATAAAGAGGTAAACATGCAGGACAATGAAGAATTCTCTGAATATTAATTTAAAATATGTCTGTTCATAAAAGAAGCTAGCTGTGGGCAGAGCTTAAAATAGATTCTGAAAGTTCTTTCAAATAATTATACAATTCTAGAATATTACTTATGTTTTAATGGATATGGGAGCTTCACTGAGTAAGATTCAGAATTATTCTGAAGTCACCTAATTTCTTTGGTGGAGTTAGTGACATTCCCTTGATGAAAAGAAAGAAACAAGGGCTCTCTATGGTGTTGTTGGTCAGGGCGTGACTGAGGGTATTCTAGTTTATTATTTCTATGTGGTGTTCTAGTTTATTTTTCTATGTTGGTTATTTGTATGATTCCCAATTAGAGGCAGGTGGCAATCGTTGTCTCTAATTGGGCATCATATTTAGGTAGCTATTTTCCCACCTGTGTTTGTGGGATATTATTTTGTGTTTTGTGCATGTGCACAACGTAGTCACGTTTCATTGTTAGTTTATTGATTTATTGTTTTGTTTTTGCTAAGTTTCACTTTATAATAAATATGTGGAACTCTACATCCGCTGCGCCTGGGTCTGTCTCTCCTCACGTGCGTGACACTCACGTGCGTGACCACATTCTCTTTAGGGGGGGTTCAGGAATGCTGTGTTCCCTTCTTTAAAATTAAACTCTCAGTTGAAACTCTTCCAATTCGGCGAGGTCATTGAACTCCGCCTATGTCTGGGGGTAAGCCATTGGTTGGCTTAGAGTAGTGTGTTTGAATACAGTAGCACCAGGTCAGCAAGAGAAAGAGACTGAATGTTCAGTTCAGGAGTCGCAGCATCAAGCAAACATGTCAGCATCCCTCGAAAAAGGCCCAGAAGCATTTTGGAAACATCAGAGCTGGCTAATATTGAATTAAATAATACAATTCCACCACTTTTCAACCTCATGATCATTATATCAAGCACAATACCAGGGTCAACATATGTGAAAACATTTTTTTGTCGAAAAACAAGTTTTGTCGAAAAAAACCATAATGACATCATCAACACTGAGATTTGCAGTGACATGGTGAGCAAGAAAATACCCTCATTTGAGATAGAAACTCCTTGCAGGTTTTGAAAATCACCATTTTAAACTTTTAATCCTACCCTGTAAGGTCGCTCTTTCACCTGTGCAACAGTACAGGACAGATTCATGTGGGAAACAGCAAAGAGATAAAGGGAGGGGTGGGGGAATGATTAACATGAGGGATTTATTGTTTTGTTTAGTTTTCTATGTCTTGTGATTACATGCCCACTAAGAAGCTTGAGGATTGATCTATACTATTGTCATTGTAGTTGTTTATGTATTTAAATAATATATATGTATATTTCACCTTTATTTAACCAGGCCGGCTAGTTGAGAACAAGTTCTCATTTACAATGAGCAGTTCGACATATACAACAACACAGTTACACATGGAATAAACAAACATACAGTCAAAAATACAGTAGAACAAGTCTATATACAGTGTGTGCAAATGAGGTAAGATAAGGGAGGTAAGGCAATAAATAGGCCATGGTGGCCATGGTGGCGAAGGAATTACATATAGCAATTAAACACTGGAGTGGTAGATGTGCAGAAGATGATGCAAGTAGAGATACTGGGGTGCAAAGGAGAAAAATAAGTACAGTATGGGATGAGGTAGTTGGATGGGCTATTTACAGATGGGCTATTTACAGATGGGCTATGTACAGGTGCAGTGATCTGTGAGCTGCTCTGACAGCTGGTGCTTAAAGCTAGTGAGGGAGATATGAGTCTCTAGCTTCAGTGATTTTTGCAGTTCGTTACAGTCATTGGCAGCAGAGAACTGGAAGGAAAGGTGGCCAAAGGAAGAGTTGGCTTTGGTCGTGACCAGTGAGCTATACCTGCTGGAGGGAATGCTACGGGTGGGTGCTGCTATGGTGACCAGTGAGCTGAGATAAGGCGGGTCTTTACCTAGCAAAGACTTATAGATGACCTGGAGCCATTGGGTTTGGCGATGAGTATGAAGCGAAGGCCATCCAAAAACATTATACAGGTCTGCAGTGGTGGGTAGTATATGGAGTTTTGTTGACAAAATGATAGATCAGATAGAGTTCACATGGACAGGTGTCCTCATGTCACAGTGTGTTCATGTCACGGTGTGTTCTTGGACAGGTGTATTCTTGGACAGGTGTGTTCATGGTGCAATGGTTGGGTTGTTTTTGTGTTGTTTCTGCTTGTTTGGGCCTATAAAATTGCCCTTTAAGTTATGCAAACATTTTTTTTTCTTGTGCACCATATCCTTTGACATTGTTGTATGAGAAAACCATTTGAACAGACAACCATTCTTTCATCGAAATACATCTATCCCATTTTACAACTGAAAACCAACAGAAACATTTCACAGACATTCAAAATCATTTATACTCTTTTTGATAGTTTTATCAAAATTGTTTACTAGAAGAAGAACCTCCTTAAAAGTCCCTGTTTCTTGTAAGGGCTTTTGACAGCTCTCTAAAGACCAACAGATTTTCACAGAATTCCTGTCAGATTAAGGTTTAATGAGGTCAAAAGGCCGTTCAACATATTTGACTCAACATACACAAGAGAAACGGCATTAAATGTTTCTAAAAAATTTACATAAACTACATTTTTCTAAAACATGTGGTTCTGACTCGAGTAACTATATGGGCAAAAGGCCATTTAAAAAAAAAAGTATACTATAGCATGATTTCCCCAGAAAGATCAATGATATCTATAGGGGTGAAGGAAACCACTATAGATGTCATGGAAACCGCTTGGCACTCATAACATTCTTTCCCACTATATGGGATAAAAGGTCACCTGTCAGCCAATGAAGGTGTTGACGCAGGTCAGACGAGGACAGATGATGCTGTCTGTCTGGACCACTCCCTCCTAAAGGCATATTACAGCAGTCCATCAGGTCGCTGCACAGTTAACCTCTGTTGACAAAACAAAGGGGCAAAGTTCACTCACACACACACACACACACACACACACACACACACACACACACACACACACACACACACACACACACACACACACACACACACACACACACACACACACACACACACACACACACACACACACACAGAGAACCTTCTCCTCTCCCTTGTAACTATTCCCCAGGTGTTTTCAGTCCACTTACCTGGTAAAATAAGGGTTAAATAAAAAATACATAGAAACACAGAAATCACACCCTGCTCTCCAGTGATATGTTTTGACAAGCAGGGACTTTTAGAACCTTCTCCATTTTTAGGAATAATGACCTTAAAGGGAAAGGGATTAGACCTTCAGGTCCTTTATAGTGTCTGTCTGGTGGGAATACCACTTTGCCTTTAAAGACAAGTGCTTCATAGATGTGTAAGGACAAAAAAGACAGGCTACATATAGTAGAATGGTAGATGAGTGACCGACAGACGTAGCTGTGAGTGCTAACAGGCTACATATAGTAGAATGGTAGATGAGTGACCGACAGACGTAGCTGTAAGTGCTAACAGGCTACATATAGTAGAATGGTAGATGAGTGACCGACAGGCGTAGCTGTGAGTGCTAACAGGCTACATATAGTAGAATGGTAGATGAGTGACCGACAGGCGTAGCTGTGAGTGCTAACAGGCTACATATAGTAGAATGGTAGATGAGTGACCGGCAGGCATAGCTGTGAGTGCTAACAGGCTACATATAGTAGAATGGTAGATGAGTGACCGGCAGGCATAGCTGTGAGTGCTAACAGGCTACATATAGTAGAATGGTAGATGAGTGACCGGCAGGCATAGCTGTGAGTGCTAACAGGCTACATATAGTAGAATGGTAGATGAGTGACCGACAGACGTAGCTGTAAGTGCTAACAGGCTACATATAGTAGAATGGTAGATGAGTGACCGGCAGGCATAGCTGTGAGTGCTAACAGGCTACATATAGTAGAATGGTAGATGAGTGACCGGCAGGCATAGCTGTGAGTGCTAACAGGCTACATATAGTAGAATGGTAGATGAGTGACCGGCAGGCATAGCTGTGAGTGCTAACAGGCTACATATAGTAGAATGGTAGATGAGTGACCGACAGACGTAGCTGTAAATGCTAACAGGCTACATATAGTAGAATGGTAGATGAGTGACCGGCAGGCATAGCTGTGAGTGCTAACAGGCTACATATAGTAGAATGGTAGATGAGTGACCGGCAGGCATAGCTGTGAGTGCTAACAGGCTACATATAGTAGAATGGTAGATGAGTGACCGAGTGCTAACTGTATGATAAAATCATTGTCGGGCAGCTGAAGCTCGGCTATTCAGCCACACAAACACTGCATACCCACATAGACACACATCGAAACATCGAGACACACACACACACACAGCTACTAAACCCAATCCAATCCGTAAACCCCTCACGTTGGTGGGTTCCACAGGGGTCAGCGTTTGCGGGACTAGGCTTTTATTTGCGGCCGATTATTTTTGGACCAGTCACCCTATGGGTCTGTCAGTGGGGATCAACCTCATGGCCGTTCAATCTCTGTCCGCCTGACTGGCTCCATTCAACCAGCCAGCACAGTCATTAAGGCCAGCCAGACCTTACAACCAGGCCGGTGCAGCCCAGTCAGCAAATACACCCCCTTGACAGAAGAGAGACAGCGAGATAGAGCGAAGGGGTTAGAGGGGTGAGAGAGAGAGAGGAGGAGAGCGAGAGAGAGAGAGAGAGATAAACTAGCACAGCTTTTCAACAGCTGTCCAACCCCTCGTCACTGTTTCCGGAAGAGATTTTGTTGCACCTGCTCTGTCTGATTGGAGATGCTGATATGCGTGGCACTAGAAAAAAGCAGAGCACTAGAGCAGAGCAGAGCACTAGAACAGAGCAGAGCACTAGAGCAGAGCACTAGAATAGAGCAGAGCACTAGAACAGAGCACTAGAATAGAGCAGATCACTAGAACAGAGCACTAGATTAGAGCAGAGCACTAGAACAGAGTACAAGAACAGAGCAGAGCACTAGAACAGAGCACTAGAATAGAGCAGAGCACTAGACCAGAGCACTAGAACAGAGCAGAGCACTAGAATAAAGCAGAGCACTAGAACAGAGCACGAGAAGAGAGCAGATCACTAGAACAGAGCACTAGATTAGAGCAGAGCACTAGAACAGAGTACAAGAACAGAGCAGAGTACTAGAACAGAGCACTACAACAGAGCAGAGCACTAGAATAGAGCATTGCACTGGAACAGAGCAGAGTACTAGAACAGAGCACTAGAACAGAGCAGAGCACTAGAATAGAGCAAAGCACTAGAATAGAGCAGAGCACTAGAACAGAGCAGAGCACTAGAACAGAGCAGAGCACTGGAACAGAGCAGAGCACTAGAACAGAGCACTAGAATAGAGCAGAGCACTAGAACAGAGCAGAGCACTAGAACAGAGCATTAGAATAGAGCAGAGCACTAGAACAGAGCAGAGCACTAGAACCGAGCACTAGAATAGAGCAGAGCACTAGAACAGAGCACTAGAATAGATCAGAGCACTAGAACAGAGCACTAGAATAGAGCAGAGCACTAGAATAGAGCAGAGCACTAGAACAGAGCATAGCACTAGAACAGAATACAAGAACAGAGCAGAGTACTAGAACAGAGCACTACAACAGAGCAGAGCACTAGAATAGAGCAGAGCACTGGAACAGAGCAGAGCACTAGAACAGAGCACTAGAACAGAGCAGAGCACTAGAATAGAGCAGAGCACTAGAACAGAGCTCTAGAACAGAGCAGAGCACTAGAATAGAGCAGAGCACTAGAACAGAGCACTAGAACGGAGCAAAGCACTAGAATAGAGCAGAGCACTAAAACAGAGAAGAGCACTAGAACAGAGCAGAGCACTAGAACAGAGCACCAGAACAGAGCAGCGCACTAGAACAGAGCAGAGCACTAGAACAGAGCATTAGAATAGAGCAAAGCACTAGAACAGAGCAGAGCACTAGAACAGAGCACTAGAATAGAGCAGAGCACTAGAACAGAGCAGAGCAGTAGAACAGAGACGAGCAGTAGAACTAAGCACAGGCCATAGATCAGAGCACTAGAACAGAGCAGTGAACTAGAAAAGAGCACTAGAGCAGAGCACTAGAACAGAGAGGAGCACTAGAGCAGAGCACTAGAAAAGAGCAGAGCACTTGAGCAAAGCCCTAGAACAGAGCACTATAACAGATCACTAGAACAGAGCAGACCAGTAGAGCAGACCACTAGAACAGAGCAGAGCACTTGAACAGAGCACAAGAGCTGAGCAGAGCGACTAGAACAGAGCAGAGCGACTAGAACAGAGCAGAGCAGTAGAACAAAGCCCAGCCCTAGAACAGAGCACTAGAACAGAGAAGAGCACCGGAGCAGAGCACTAGAACAGAGCAGAGCAGTAGAACAAAGCACAGCCCTAGAACAGAGCACTAGAACAGAGCTCTAGAACAGAGCAGAGAACTAGAACAGAGTACTCGAATAGAGCAGAGCACTAGAGCAGAGCAGAGCAGAGCACTAGAACAGAGCAGAGCAGAGCACTAGAACAGAGAGGAGCACTAGAACAGAGCAGAGCAGAGCACTAGAACTGAGCAGAGGTCTAGAACAGATCATGAGAATTGAACACTAGAACAGATCACTAGAACAGAGCACTTGAGCAAAGCCCTAGAATAGAGCACTATAACAGAGCACTAGTACAGAACAGAGCACTAGAACATAGCACTAGAACAGAGCACTCGAACAGAGCAGAGAACTAGGACAGAGCACTACAACAGAGCAGAGCACTAGAACAGAGCACTAGATCATAGCGCTAGAACAGAGCAGAGCACAAGAACAGAGCACTTGAACAGAGAGGAGCACTGGCGCAGAGCACTAGAACAGAGCAGAGCACTTGAGCACAACCCAAGAGCAGAGCACTAGAATAGAGCAGAGCACTAGAACAGAGCAGAGCAGTAGAACAAAGCACAGCCCTAGAACAGAGCACTAGAACAGAGCAGAGAACTAGAATAGAGCACTAGAACAGAGCACTAGAACAGAGCACTAGAACAGAGCAGAGCACTAGAACATAGCACTAGAACAGAGCACTAGAACAGAGCAGAGCACAAGTACAGAGCAGAGCACAAGTACAGAGCACTAGAACAGAACAGAGCAGAGCACTAGAGCAGAGCAGAGCACTAGAACAGAGCAGAGCACATTACAGAGCACTAGAGCAGAGGAGAGCACTAGAACGGAGCACTAGAACCGAGCACTTGAGCAAAGCCCTAGAATAGACGACTATAACAGAGCACTAGTACAGAACAGAGCACTAGAACATAGCACTAGAACAGAGGACTTGAGCAAATCCCTAGAATAGAGCACTATAACAGAGCAGAGCACTTGAACAGAGCACAAGAGCTGAGCAGAGCGACTAGAACAGAGCAGAGCGACTAGAACAGAGCAGAGCAGTAGAACAAAGCCCAGCCCTAGAACAGAGCACTAGAACAGAGAAGAGCACCGGAGCAGAGCACTAGAACAGAGCAGAGCAGTAGAACAAAGCACAGCCTTAGAACAGAGCACTAGAACAGAGCTCTAGAACAGAGCAGAGAACTAGAACAGAGTACTCAAATAGAGCAGAGCACTAGAGCAGAGCAGAGCAGAGCACTAGAACAGAGCAGAGCAGAGCACTAGAACAGAGCAGAGCAGAGCACTAGAACTGAGCAGAGGTCTAGAACAGATCATGAGAATTGAACACTAGAACAGATCACTAGAACAGAGCACTTGAGCAAAGCCCTAGAATAGAGCACTATAACATAGCACTAGTACAGAACAGAGCACTAGAACATAGCACTAGAACAGAGCACTCGAACAGAGCAGAGAACTAGGACAGAGCACTACAACAGAGCAGAGCACTAGAACAGAGCACTAGATCATAGCGCTAGAACAGAGCAGAGCACAAGAACAGAGCACTTGAACAGAGAGGAGCACTGGCGCAGAGCACTAGAACAGAGCAGAGCACTTGAGCACAACCCCAGAGCAGAGCACTAGAATAGAGCAGAGCACTAGAACAGAGCAGAGCAGTAGAACAAAGCACAGCCCTAGAACAGAGCACTAGAACAGAGCAGAGAACTAGAATAGAGCACTAGAATAGAGCACTAGAACAGAGCACTAGAACAGAGCAGAGCACTAGAACATAGCACTAGAACAGAGCACTAGAACAGAGCACTAGAACAGAGCAGAGCACAAGTACAGAGCAGAGCACAAGTACAGAGCACTAGAACAGAACAGAGCAGAGCACTAGAGCAGAGCAGAGCACTAGAACAGAGCAGAGCACATTACAGAGCACTAGAGCAGAGGAGAGCACTAGAACGGAGCACTAGAACCGAGCACTTGAGCAAAGCCCTAGAATAGACGACTATAACAGAGCACTAGTACAGAACAGAGCACTAGAACATAGCACTGTTGTTAATTTACTTCTGTGTTTTGGGTCGTGGTCCTGTTACATCACCCAACTGCTGTTGAGCTTCAATTGGCGGACAGATAGCCTTACATTCTCCTGCAAAATGTCTTGATAAACTTGGGAATTCATTTTTCCATCGATGATAGCAAGCTGTCCAGGCCCTGAGGCAGCAAAGCAGCCCCAAATTATGATGCTCCCTCCACCATACTTTACAGTTGGGAGGAGGTTTTGATGTTGGTGTGCTGTGCCTTTTGTTCTCCACACATAGTGTTGGGTTCCTTCCAAACAACTCAACTGTAGTTTCATCTGTCCACAGAATATTTTGCCAGTAGCACTGTGGAACATCCCGATGCTCCTTAGTGAACTTCAGACGTGCAGCAATTATTATTTTTTGGACAGCAGTGTCTTCTTCCGTGCTGTCTTCCCATGAACACCATTCTTGTTTAGTGTTTTACGTATCGTAGACTCTTCAACAGAGATGTTAGCATTTTCCCGAGATTTCTGTAAGTCTTCAGCTGACACTCTAGGATTCTTCTTAACCTCATTCAGCATTCTGCTCTGTGCTCTTGCAGTCATCTTTGCAGGATGGCCACTCCTAGGAAGACTAGCAACAGTACTGAACTTTCTCCATTTATAGACAATTTGTCTTACCGTGGACTGATGAACATCAAGGCTTTTAGAGATACTTTTGTAAACCTTTCCAGCTTCATGCAAGTCAACAATTCTTAATCTTAAGTCTTCTGAGATCTCTTTTGTTGGAGGCTTGGTTGACATCAGGAAATGCTTCTTGTGAATAGCAAACTCACATTTTGGTGAGTGTTTTTTACAGGGCAGGGCAGCTCTAACCAAAATCTCCAATCTCGTCTCAATGATTGTACTCCAGGTTAGCCGACTCCTGACTCCAGCTTTTGGAGAAGCCTAGGGGTTCAGATACGTTTTCCAACCTACACTGTGTATATTTAAATGATGTATTCAATACAGACAGACAAGAAAAAATACAACAATTTGTGTGTTATTTTATGTTTTATTTTAAAAAAAAATCTTTATTTAACCAGGTAGGCTAGTTGAGAACAAGTTCTCATTTACAACTGCGACCTGGCCAAGATAAACGCTAAGCAGTGCGACAAAAAACAACACAGAGTTACACATGAGATAAACAACCGTACAGTCAATAATACAATAGAACAATCTATATACAGTGAGTGCAAATGGAGTACGGAGGTAAGGAAATAAATAGGCCATTGAAGCGACGCAACTACAATTTAGCAAATGAACACTGGAGTGATAGATGTGCAGATGATGATGTGCAAGTAGAAATACTGGTTTGCAAAAGAACAAAAAAAAAAGTTAATAAATAACAATATGGGGATGAGGTAGGTAGTTGGGTGGGTTATTTACAGATGGGCTGTGTACAGCTGCAGCGATCGGTGAGCTGCTCAGATAGCTGATGTTTAAAGTTAGTGAGGGAGATACAAGTCTCCAACTTCAGCGATTATTAGTTTAAGCAGACTGTGTTTGTCTGTTGTTGTGACTTAGATAAAGATCAGAGCTAATTTTATGACCAATTTATGCAGAAATCCAGATAATTGCAAAGGGTTCACATACTTTTTCTTGCCACTGTATTACACATGTTGTTAACTAGCTTCGTCCAGTTAAAGATCACAGAGGATGGTGCATTTACTGCTGGATGTTGACATGCGCATTACACACTTAGCCCACTGAATCATGACAAAACTGATCACCTCTTTGCTGTTAGAATCTAGTCTTATTCTATCCAATTCTCATGCTTTTAATGTATCTTCAAAAATATAAATGACAAAAGTCTCGGCATCTGCAAATGATCTTGGGCTGATGCTGGCATTGAACTTTTAATTAGTTCATTTTTTTCACATTAGCAGACGCTCTAAATATCCAGATTGACTTACAAAAGCAATGCGGGTGTTGCTCAAGGACACAAAGACATATTTTTTAACCTAGTCGGCTAGGGGATTGAAACCATCAACTTTTCGGTTACTGGCCCAACGCTCTAACCGCTAGGCTACCTGTCGTTCACGGTGACAGAATAGGTTAACTTTAAAAGATGGAAATTGGTTAAAAGTTTGGCTGAAGCTAAAGCAGATAGAAAACTGCCCAATTCTAAAAACTACAAGTTTAACTTTTTATTAAATGTGTGAAAGACACTGCTGCTCCCTTGTGGTGAGTCCACCACACATGCCTGGAATGTGCAGGGTGTATTAACTTAACTGGTAATAATAGTTTGTTGTTGACCCAGCCGCCTAGGCATGGCTGGGCCTGGGTAGGCCCGGCCCACCTTGCTCTCCACTTATCAGTGTTCCCAACAGGACATTATTTGTATTTTTTTTTTAACTAAACATGCATACACTATCAGATAGAATTCATAGCAAGCAGTGCACTGGAATGACATTCAGATGAACTGGAATGACATTCACTCTTATGTGATGGGTGGCCAAAAATAACAAACTGAAAGCCACTCCTCCAATAAACCACCAATATGACTGCATTGAGGCATATGTTTACAAATACCTTAGCCAAATACATTTCAACTCAGTTTTTTACAATTCTTGACATTTAATCCAAGTAAAAATTCCCTGTCTTAGGTCAGTTAGGATCACCACTTTATTTTAAGAATGTGAAATGTCAGAATAATAGTAGAGAGAATGATTTATTTCAGCTTTTATTTCTTTCATCACATTCCCAGTGGGTCAGTTTACATACACTCAATTAGTATTTGGTAGCATTTCCTTTAAATTGTTTAACTTGGGTTAAACGTTTTGGCTAGCCTTGCACAAGCTTCCCACAATAAGTTTGGTGAATTTTGTCCCATTCCTCCTGACAGAGCTGGTGTAACTGAGTCAGGTTTGTAGGCTTCCTTGCTTGCACACGCTTTTTAAGTTCTGCCCACACATTTTCTATAGGATTGAGGTCAGGGCTTTGTGATGGCAACTCCAATACCTTGACTTTGTTGTCCTTAAGCCATTTTGCCTCAACTTTGGAAGTATGCTTGGCGTCATTATCAATTTGGAAGACCCATTGGCGACCAAGCTGCTAACTTGATGTCTTGAGATGTTTCTTAAATATATACACCTAATTTTCCTTTCTCATGATGTCATCTGTTTTGTGAAGCGCACCAGTCCCTCCTGCAGCAAAGCACCCCCACAACATGATGCTGCCATTGGACATTTCTCCAAAAAGTACATTCTTTGTCCCCATGTGCAGTTGCAAACCGTAGTCTGGCTTTTTATGGCGATTTTGGAGCAGTAGCTTCTTCCTTGCTGAGCGGCCTTTCAGGTTATGTCGATATAGGACTCTACTGTGGATATAGATACTTTTGTACCTGTTTCCTTCCACTTCATCACAAGGTCATTTGCTGTTGTTCTGGGATTGATTTGCTCTTTTTGCACCAAAGTACGTTCATCTCTAGCAGACAGAACATGTCTCCTTCCTGAGCGGTATGACGGCTGCGTGGTCCCATGGTGTTTATACTTGCATACTATTGTTTGTACAGATGAACGTGGTACTTTCAGGTGCTTGGAAATTGCTCCTAAGGATGAACCAGACTTGTAGAGGTCTACAATTTTTTTTTCTGAGGTCTTGGCTGATTTATTTTGGTTTTCCCATGACGTCAAGCAAAGAGGCACTGAGTTTGAAGGTAGGCCTTGAAATACATCCACAGGTACACCTCCAATTGACTCAAATGATGTCAATTAGCCTATCAGTAGCTTCTAAAGCCATGACATCATTTTCTGGAGTTTTCCAAGCTATTTAAAGGCACAGTCAACTTAGTGTATGTAAACTTCTGACCCACTGGAATTGTGATACAGTGAATTAATTATAAGTTTTAAAAAAATCTGTCTGTAAACAAGTTTGGAGAAATTGCTTGTGTCATGCACAAAGTAGATGTCCTAACTGACCTGCCAAAATTATAGTTTGTTTTAACAAGAAATGTGTGGAGTGGTTGAAAAATGAGTTTTAATGACTCCAACATAAGTGTATGTAAACGCTCGACTTCAAATGTATGCACCAGGCCACTGCCTACTTCATCTGCCTTCACCGCCCATAATACCTTGCCTTTATCACAGTCAACACACCTATATATTAGCTTTAATTCTCTAAAACAATGTTTATCATAGAAACATTTGCATGAATCATTAGCATTAAGACGTCTGTGGCATTGTGTTGTGTTGATTTGTATTATTCCCAGCACAAGGTGCACCTGTGTAATGATCATACTGTTTAATCAGCTTCTTGATATGCCACACCTGTCAGGTGGATGTATTATCTTTGGCAAAGGAGAAATTCTTACTAACCTGGATGTAAACACATTTTTGTACAAAATTTGAGAAAAATAAGCTTTTTGTGGAACATTTCTGGGATCTTTTATTTCAGCTCATGAAACATGGGAAAAACACTTTACATGTTGCTTTTAAAAACATTTTCAGTACAATAACTGGCACACTCATAGCCAAATGATATAACCTAATAACTGGCCTACTCATAGCCTAAGGATTTAACCTAATAACTATTTTGGTTAGGGCCAGTTTGCACTTTTCTGTGAAGGGAGTACACAGCGTTGTATGAGATCTTCAGTTTCTTGGAAATTTCTCGCATGGAATAGCCTTAATTTCTCAGAACAAGAATAGACTGACAAGTTTCAGAAGAAAGTCCTTCGTTTCTGTCCATTTTGAGCCTGTAATCGAACCTACAAATGCTGATGCTCCAGATACTCAACTAATCTAAAGAAGGACAGTTTATTGCTTCTTTAATCAGAACAACAGTTTTCAGCTGTGCTAACATAATTGCAAAAGGGTTTTCTAATGATCAATTAGCCTTTTAAAATGATAAACTTGGATTAAATAACACAACGTGCCATTGGAACACAGGAGTGATGGTTGCTGATAATGGACCTCTGTACGCCTATGTAGATATTCCATTACAAATCAGCCATTTCCAGCTACAATAGTCATTTACAACATTAACAATGTCTACACTGTATTTCGGATCAATTTGATGTTCTTTTAATGGACAAAAAAAGTAGCTTTTCTTTCAAAAACAAGGACATTTCTATGTGACCCCAAACTTTTGAACGGTAGTGTATGCTTGAGTAAGATTGGCTTTTTAGCATTCATAGCAATAGTTACGAACCTTACTACGGGGATTGGATGTAAATTGCAGAACATAGAGGTTGTGGTAGCTGCTACAGAGAGGAATTTGGGTGTAGAGATTTGACGTCAGAAGAGTTAAAGGGTGTGTTGAGTGGTGGTGTCCCGTCCTTTCAGGTTGTTGGCCTGAGGTAGGACTAGATAGGTTTAAATAGTGGAGTAGGGTGGTGGGTTTTTAATGAGTGTAGGGCAGTGGAGGGGAGGAAGGCTCATAATAGTGGCCGGAATGGTATCAAATACATCAACTATGTGGTTTCCATGTGGTTGATACCATTCCATTGACTCCTTTCCAGACATTATTAGGAGCCGTCCTCCCCTCAGCAGCCTCCACTGGTGCAGGGTTAGATGGTAGTGTATTTGTTGACTTATTTGACTTTTTTCAAGAAAAGTATAAGGGAGTTATACTCCACTCGAGTAGGTGGCGGTAATGCAACACGTATTGGATGCCAATCGCCCTTAAACCTCATCAAACATGGTCTGCTTAGCAAGCGTTCCCAGAAGTCTCGTGATGTTGCGCCTCTGGGTTTAAATCCTCTGTTCTGCGTGGATAACTGTAGCAAATATGATCTGCTAGGGATAGAGGTTTTAAAGGATTTTTGTGAGATTTAGAAATCGTTGAACCATGGCCACAGACACTACTACAGAGAATGGGCCGAGTTCGAGCCAAGAAGCGCAAACACACGTCAACGCTACAACTGAATACTGCGCAAAGACGCAGGAATTGACGTGGCAGTACTACTGGGGCGGGGCTATGCAAATTGTCAAAGCTGCATGACTCTGACTACGTTTCATTTTTTCTCCATGCAATTTCCCCGTAGTTAGAAACTATCAAGCGCCGACTGGAACTCCGTGGCCCGCAGGACAACCAACTTTAGATGCCCGATACGGGTACAACTATCTGGGAATCTGCGCCCCCGACCACGGGTACTCCGACCGGGCAGCAGATGACAGCTGGGACACCGCCTCATGATACAAGGCCGGTGCAACAACAGAACGGAAACGCACCCGAAACAAGTACACTAATTACAACAAGTCAATGGTTACAAAAATCACGATAACTCTAGAAAGGCTGCCACTCGTTTTTGGTTTTGTACTAGGCCTACTTTGTCAAATAGCTACAGGGAATCCATATCATGTACACAAAGACAACACCTTTCTTCTGTTTGTTCATGACAATATTTAATGGCTTTAATGGCACAGGATCACATGAATAGCCTCTTGAGCAAGCAGCTGGCTAACCATGATGGGTACACACTCATGCATACAATCTGCTGAGGCCTTGATCTGAATAGTACACATTTGTTTTATGTCCGTTCTTGAACCCTCCAGACCTAAGGCAAATCACGTAGACATTGACTGATTCGGCTGAACAAAGTGAAATGGATTGATCAGGGGTTTCTGGAAGTTAGTTGAACTTTGTCTAAAGCAGGGCAGATTATTGTACTGTCGTTACCTGGGTACATTCCCTGAAGTTGTCTTCTCCCCTACAGGTCTGGAATACACCACCCCTTCTCCCCTCCACAGTTTCCTGGCTGAGACGGTGGACTTCTTTATTCTGTTTTGTGTCAATGCAACCATCATTCTGCACTTTAGTGGCATGAAGTGAGTCAATCAGTCTAGCCTTTTATAGTTTCCTTGGCCTTGAATGAGAGAAAAAATATAAGAAAATACCATGTTAATGAACATTCATTTTAATTATCATAGTAGGCCATAATTATTCTATTCTATTCTCCCCCACAGGGACATCACTAAGTTCATCACCCACTTCATAGTTGAGGAGATGGATGAGAACACGTCCATGGAGGACCTGCAGAAGATGATGGCAGTAGCTCTGGTCTACAGGGTGCTGGTCTGTGAGGTGCAGTAGCTCTGCTCTACAGGGTGCTGGTCTGTTTCTGTGAGGTGCAGTAGCTCTGGTCTACATGGTGCTGGTCTGTGAGGTGCAGTAGCTCTGGTCTACAGGGTGCTGGTCTGTTTCTGTGAGGTGCAGTAGCTCTGGTCTACATGGTGCTGGTCTGTTTCTGTGAGGTGCAATAGCTCTGGTCTACATGGTGCTGGTCTGTGAGGTGCAGTAGCTCTGGTCTACAGGGTGCTGGTCTGTTTCTGTGAGGTGCAGTAGCTCTGGTCTACATGGTGCTGGTCTGTGAGGTGCAGTAGCTCTGGTCTACAGGGTGCTGGTCTGTGAGGTGCAGTAGGTCTGGTCTACATGGTGCTGGTCTGTGAGGTGCAGTAGCTCTGGTCTACAGGGTGCTGGTCTGTTTCTGTGAGGTGCAGTAGCTCTGGTCTACATGGTGCTGGTCTGTGAGGTGCAGTAGCTCTGGTCTACAGGGTGCTGGTCTGTTTCTGTGAGGTGCAGTAGCTCTGGTCTACATGGTGCTGGTCTGTTTCTGTGAGGTGCAGTAGCTCTGGTCTACATGGTGCTGGTCTGTGAGGTGCAGTAGCTCTGGTCTACAGGGTGCTGGTCTGTTTCTGTGAGGTGCAGTAGCTCTGGTCTACATGGTGCTGGTCTGTGAGGTGCAGTAGCTCTGGTCTACAGGGTGCTGGTCTGTGAGGTGCAGTAGCTCTGGTCTACATGGTGCTGGTCTGTGAGGTGAGGTGCAGTAGCTCTGGTCTACATGGTGCTGGTCTGTGAGGTGCAGTAGCTCTGGTCTACAGGGTGCTGGTCTGTGAGGTGCAGTAGCTCTGGTCTACATGATGCTGGTCTGTGAGGTGCAGTAGCTATGGTCTACAGGGTGCTGGTCTGTGAGGTGCAGTAGCTCTGGTCTACATGGTGCTGGTCTGTTTCTGTGAGGTGCAGTAGCTCTGGGGGTGCTGGTCTGTTTCTGTGAGGTGCAGTAGCTCTGGTCTACATGGTGCTGGTCTGTTTCTGTGAGGTGCAGTAGCTCTGGGGGTGCTGGTCTGTTTCTGTGAGGTGCAGTTGCTCTGGTCTACAGGGTGCTGTTTCTGTGAGGTGCTGTAGCTCTGGGGGTGCTGGTCTGTTTCTGTGAGGTGCAGTAGCTATGGTCTACAGGGTGCTGTTTCTGTGAGGTGCAGTAGCTCTGGGGGTGCTGGTCTGTTTCTGTGAGGTGCAGTAGCTCTGGTTTACAGGGTGCTGTTTCTGTGAGGTGCTGTAGCTCTGGGGGTGCTTGTCTGTTTATGTGATGTGCAGTAGATCTGGTCTACAGGGTGCTTGTCTGGTCTGTTTCTGTGAGGTACAGTAGCTCTGGGGGTGCTGGTCTGTTTCTGTGAGGTACAGTAGCTCTGGGGGTGCTGGTCTGTTTCTGTGAGGTACAGTAGCTCTGGGGGTTCTGGTCTGTTTCTGTGAGGTGCAGTAGCACTGGTCTACAGGGTGATGGTCTGTTTCTGTGAGGTGCAGTAGCACTGGTCTACAGTGTTATGGTCTGTTTCTGTGAGGTGCAGTAGCTCTGGTCTACAGGGTGCTGGTCTGTTTCTGTGAGGTACAGTAGCTCTGGGGGTGCTGGTCTGTTTCTGTGAGGTGCAGTAGCTCTGGTCTACAGGGTGCTGTTTCTGTGAGGTACAGTAGCTCTGGGGGTGCTGGTCTGTTTCTGTGAGGTGCAGTAGCTCTGGTCTACAGGGTGCTGGTCTGTTTATGTGAGGTACAGTAGCTCTGGGGGTGCTGGTCTGTTTCTGTGAGGTGCAGTAGCTCTGGTCTACAGGGTGCTGGTCTGTTTATGTGAGGTACAGTAGCTCTGGGGGTGCTGGTCTGTTTCTGTGAGGTGCAGTAGCTCTGGTCTACAGGGTGCTGGTCTGTTTCTGTGAGGTACAGTAGCTCTGGGGGTGCTGGTCTGTTTCTGTGAGGTACAGTAGCTCTGGTCTACAGGGTGCTGTTTCTGTGAGGTACAGTAGCTCTGGGGGTGCTGGTCTGTTTCTGTGAGGTGCAGTAGCTCTGGTCTACAGGGTGCTGGTCTGTTTATGTGAGGTACAGTAGCTCTGGGGGTGCTGGTCTGTTTCTGTGAGGTGCAGTAGCTCTGGTCTACAGGGTGCTGGTCTGTTTATGTGAGGTACAGTAGCTCTGGGGGTGCTGGTCTGTTTCTGTGAGGTGCAGTAGCTCTGGTCTACAGGGTGCTGTTTCTGTGAGGTGCAGTATTTCTGGTCTACAGGGTGCTGGTCTGTTTCTGTGAGGTGCAGTAGCTCTGGTCTACAGGGTGCTGGTCTGTTTCTGTGAGGTGCAGTAGCTCTGGACCTGTAACCATAAAGCATCTCAGAGTCATAGTGATGATCTAGGGTCAGTTATGCCTTCTAAATCATAATGAATTAGAGGAGGGACCTGATCCTAGATCAGCACTCCTACAGTACTCTGAGACACTTTGTGAATACAGGCACAGGTTGCTGGTCTGTTTCAATGAGCTTAATATGGGTTATATTGGTTACCCATAAAGTAACAAAGCATTGAAAATGTGTGCAAACCTAAAGCTCTGTATTCACAATGGAAAAGACCTGAATCACCTCCTTCCTACCACAAATCAAAATCAAATCAAAATGTATTTATATAGTCCTTCGTACATCAGCTGATATCTCAAAGTGCTGTACAGAAACCCAGCCTAAAACCCCAAACAGCAAGCAATGCAGGTGTAGAAGCACGGAGGATATGTGTGGATTGTATCAACATCAATCTCTGAAGAATCTTTCACTTCATGTGTTATATTACCAGCTGTTTCTGTGAGGTGCAGTAGCTCTGGTCTACAGGGTGCTGTTTCTGTGAGGTGCAGTATTTCTGGTCTACAGGGTGCTGGTCTGTTTCTGTGAGGTGCAGTAGCTCTGGTGTACAGGGTGCTGGTCTGTTTCTGTGAGATACAGTAGCTCTGGTCTACAGGGTGCTGGTCTGTTTCTGTGAGGTGCAGTAGCTCTGGACCTGTCCTGATGTCCTTCGTACATCAGCTGATATCTCAAAGTGCTGTACAGAAACCCAGCCTAAAACCCCAAACAGCAAGCAATGCAGGTGTAGAAGCACGGAGGATATGTGTGGATTGTATCAACATCAATCTCTCTGAAGAATCTTTCACTTCATGTGTTATATTACCAGCATCTCTCTGACCACCTCTCTGTTCTCCTCCTCTCAGATCTTCTGGGGTCTGGGCGGTGCCACCCCGGGGAAGATCTTCCTGGGTCTTCAAGTCGTGACATGCGACAGCTCAGTCCTGGTCCGACCCAACTGGGTCCTGGTGGTACCGGCATCTAACGTCACCCTATCTGCGTAAGTCGCTGACTACATGTGACACATCTTGGTTAGCGTTGAAAACAGATATGAATATGTTTGTTTGGCCTACAGCCATCTGCCACTGGTACTACTATGTTTCCATATGGAAAGGTGTGACCATGAACGCCTGGAGCCTGAGTGTTGTAAATGAAAGGCACACTGGAGCCTGAGTATTATGAGTTTATAAGGTACTACATAAATGTGAAGCCGATCTCCTGAGATGGAGAAAGTTGTCTTTGAAAGTGGGTTTTAATGCCGATCTACATTTGAGTAATTTAGCAGATGTTCTTATCCTGAGCGATTCACAGTAGTAAGTACATACATTTTTTTTTACTTTTTCGTACTAGTCCCCTGTTGCACGTGCCATGCTCTACCAACTGAGTCAGTTTGACAAATAACCCTTGTTTTGGTAGCAGTTCATTTTCTGGTACTGTTTCCACTGATATTAACCTGGTATTACATGTGTAGTTTGCTATGTAATTAGTATTATTTATTATCATGTCTTGTAATAGTAACATCCAACCCATTCTCTCCCCTCTCAGCTCCACGGTGCGGGTCGTCATCCAACCCATTCTCTCCCCTCCCAGCTCCACGGTGCGGGTCGTCATCCAACCCATTCTCTCCCCTCCCAGCTCCACGGTGCGGGTCGTCATCCAACCCATTCTCTCCCCTCTCAGCTCCACGGTGCGGGTCGTCATCCAACCCATTCTCTCCCCTCTCAGCTCCACGGCGCGGGTCGTCATCCAACCCATTCTCTCCCCTCCCAGCTCCACGGTGCGGGTCGTCATCCAACCCATTCTCTCCCCTCCCAGCTCCACGGTGCGGGTCGTCATCCAACCCATTCTCTCCCCTCCCAGCTCCACGGTGCGGGTCGTCATCCAACCCATTCTCTCCCCTCCCAGCTCCACGGTGCGGGCGTTGAAAAAGAACTTCCTGTTCTCCATCTTCACCACCTTCTTCTTCTTTCAACACAACAGGACTGTCTATGATATCGTAGCTGGAACTATCGTGGTGCAGCACAGAGGGGTTAGATGACTGATACCCTTTACATCAATGTCGTGTCGAGTAGGGCACACCAACACTTTGCAACGGAAAATGAAAACAGGTTCTGTTTCACTAAGTTTTGAAAAAAAAAAAAAATCTCTATTGAACAAAACCCAAACTGTGGGCTTCTGGAACTGAACAGAACGCCTGTAGAACAGATCTAGGCCAACAGATCTAGGCCAACAGATCGACGGACGGAAGGACGTCCGTCCTTTCTTTCTTTCTTTCTTTCTTTCTTTCTTTCTTTCTTTTTATTTATTGGCTATACTCGGCCTTGTCTCAGGATGGTAAGTTGGTGGTTGAAGATATCCCTCTAGTGGTGTGGGGGCTGTGCTTTGGCAAAGTGGGTGGGGTTATATCCTTCCTGTTTGGCCCTGTCCGGGGGTGTCCTCGGATAGGGCCACAGTGTCTCCTGACCCCTCCTGTCTCAGCCTCCAGTATTTATGCTGCAGTAGTTTATGTGTCGGTGGGCTAGGGTCAGTTTGTTATATCTGGAGTACTTCTCCTGTCCTATTCGGTGTCCTGTGTGAATTTAAATGTGCTTTCTCTAATTCTCTCTTTCTCTCTTTCTTTCTCTCTCTCGGAGGACCTGAGCCCTAGGACCATGCCCCAGGACTACCTGACATGATGACTCCTTGCTGTCCCCAGTCCACCTGGCCGTGCTGCTGCTCCAGTTTCAACTGTTCTGCCTCATTATTATTCGACCATGCTGGTCATTTATGAACATTTGAACATCTTGGCTATGTTCTGTTATAATCTCCACCCGGCACAGCCAGAAGAGGACTGGCCACCCCACATAGCCTGGTTCCTCTCTAGGTTTCTTCCTAGGTTTTGGCCTTTCTAGGGAGTTTTTCCTAGCCACCGTGCTTCTACACCTGCATTGCTTGCTGTTTGGGGTTTTAGGCTGGGTTTCTGTACAGCACTTTGAGATATCAGCTGATGTACGAAGGGCTATATAAATAAATTTGATTTGAAAAATAAAAAATAAATTTGATTTGATATAAGGCTGGCTGTGTATCGGGCTGTCTGTGTATCAGGCTGGCTGTGTATCGGGCTGTCTGTCTATCAGGCTGGCTGTGTATCGGGCTGTATGTCTGTCTATCTATCAGGCTGACTGTGTATCAGTCTGTCTATCTGGCTGGCTGGGCCACATATTCAGCAGCAGGTTTGCATTATACTGTCCAGTCCTTTCTTCAGCAGAACCAGACTGAGGCAGTTCTCATTCTGACTCACAGATCAGAATCTGGATGTTATACAATATGTCTACCCTCCTCCTCCTCCTCCTCGCTGATAAGAGGTCTGCTGGATGTGTCTGTGTAGACTAGTGCGTGTATAAGATGTGTTAGTGTGTAGGAAGGCACACACCTCTGGTCTTGTCTGGATTCCCATCACGCAGGGTATTCAAATGACCGTACGCAGGCTTGGTCGGTCAAGGCTAGCCTTCAGTGGCGTAAATGACCACTCTCAAGTGAGTTTGCAATTGACCACTGAAGTTATTTTGTCATTTTTCACACTATACAATGTGTAGAGCTATACTGTTGATTTAGAGTATATCTGGTGGTGGTGAGGTAGTGCAGTTATCATGGATATTTTCCTTTGTGGCTTATCGTGTCTCTGTTCATGTCATGTTCATGTCATGTTTATGTCATGTTTCACCAGCACCACCAACACTGTTGTGAGACTCCCACAATACAACCATATTCAGTGAACATTCCGATTAGTAGCCACAGGGGGGCGCTAGATAGTAGAACACAAACCAGAGCAAAATATAGACTTCATCAATTGATTCATAAAGCCTTTTTTACATCAGCAGTTGTCACAAAGTGTTTATACAGAAACCCAGCCTAAAACCCCACACAGCAAGCAATGCAGATGTACAAGCACGGTGGGTTGCAAAAACTCTCTAGGAAGAAACCTAGAGGGGAACCAGGCTCTGAGGGGTGACCAGTCCTCTTTTGGCTTGCCTGGTGGAGATTCATGCAAGGCTTCCTCTCCTCTTCCAAGCTCCTTAAGCTTGCTTTTTTCTTCTCTCCTCCTCTTCCCCTTCTCTCCTCTTCCCCTTCTCTCTCTTCCTCTTCTCCCCCCTCTTCCTTCTCTCATCCTCTTCCCCTTCTCTCTCCTCTTCCTCTTCTTTCCCCCTCTTCCCCTTCTCTCTCTTTCTCTCCCTCTTCTCTCCCCCCTCTTCCTCTTCTCCCCCCTCTCCTCCTCCCACAGTAGTGTCCCTGTAGGCCAGCCTATCCTGGGAAATTCCTCCTAATAGAACCCAGTTGGATGGAATGAATGAAAAGAGAAGCAGCCTCTAGTTCGACCGAGGACAATAACGCCTTTCCATGGTTTCATTTTATTAACGACTGCTTGAACACAGTGACACAGACCCACGCACATTCACAGAATACAGTCACACTCAGTCACACACACATGCTCTGCATCATTCACTTTAGTCAGTCATCAAACTCCTCTCCTCCCCTGACTTAGTTGGATTTCTCTCTGAATTCCTCTGCTCCCCTGACTTAGTCTGATTTCTCTCTGAATTCCTCTGCTCCCCTGACTCAGTCTGATTTCTCTCTGAATTCCTCTGCTCCCCTGACTCAGTCTGATTTCTCTCTGAGAGAAAGGAAAAGGGCATTTCTTCCATGATACGCCCCCATCTCCCTCCCACACCCTGCTGCCCCACACCCCGCTGCCCCACACCCCGCTGCCCCACACCCCGCTGCCCCACACCCTGCTGCCCCACACCCCGCTGCCCCACACCCCGCTGGCCCACACCCCGCTGGCCCACACCCCGCTGGCCCACACCCCGCTGTACCACACCCCGCTGTACCACGCCCCGCTGCACCACGCCCCGCTGCACCACACCCCGCTGCCCCACACCCCGCTGTACCACACCCCGCTGTACCACACCCCGCTGCCCCACACCCCGCTGCCCCACACCCTGCTGCCCCACACCCCGCTGCCCCACACCCCGCTGCCCCACACCCCGCTGTACCACACCCCGCTGTACCACACCCCGCTGCCCCACACCCCGCTGCCCCACACCCTGCTGCCCCACACCCCGCCCCCCCACACCCCGCTGCACCACACCCCGCTGCACCACACCCCGCTGCACCACACCCCGCTGTACCACACCCCGCTGCACCACACCCCGCTGCACCACACCCCGCTGCCCCACACCCTGCTGCCCCACACCCCGCTGCACCACACCCCGCTGTACCACACCCCGCTGCACCACACCCCGCTGCACCACACCCCGCTGTACCACACCCCGCTGCACCACACCCCGCTGCACCACACCCCGCTGTACCACACCCCGCTGCCCCACACCCCGCTGGCCCACACCCCGCTGCACCACACCCCGCTGTACCACACCCCGCTGACTTGATGTGAATGTGATTGAGCTGCACACATCAGGTTGAGCTAGTCTGGAGTGAAGTGGGACTGTACAGGGTTTGGGATTGTACGGGGGGTGGGACTGTACGGGGGGTGGGACTGTACGGGGTTTGGACTGTACAGGGGGTGGTACGGTACCGGGGTGGGACTGGACGGTACGGGGGGTGACACGGTACGGAGGGGTGAGACGGGACGGGAGGGGTGGGTGGTACAGGACGATACGGGAGGATGGGACGGTACGGGGGGGGGTGGTAAGGGATGCTTGACTGGGCCAGTGGGTTTACAGCTGGCTCTCTCTCTTTAGTTTCATCCTCTCACAGGTCACGCAACAGCGAGGGCTGATGCAGCCTTCTATTGGCTGGCTGAGGACACGGCAGGCAAATGCTGATTGGCTCGTTCTCATGATGATGATGGTGTCATAACCAGCACTGAGAGTATATGTATTAATGTGCTATACAGCCTGTCATTCTGCCTTAACAGAGACTCAGATGCCAACTGACTGTCTGTCCCTTGCAGATGTCCCGATCTGTGTTTGTTCCTTGACCAAGGTGTGTTTGTGTGTGTGCCTGTCCCGGTCTGTCTGTCCCACCCTTTAACTCAGATGACACTCAAACCAACACAGCCTCTGTCCTGCACCTGCACTGTACAACGACATGTTCAGTTAACTACAGTGGAGACATTACTGCTCATCCTAGGACATTATTTGCTCTCCTCTGCTGAGTCAGTCCATAAGGCATTGGTCTTAGGCCAGTCGTGCATGTCATAGTGAAACAATAATTTATGTCAACACATATGGGACAGTGTAAAGGTTATCCACAACATGTAGTGGCAAGAAAACGTATGTGGTTTCCAATGGCTTTGTCTCTCTCCCTGTCTCGCTCTCTCTCCCTGTCTCGCCCTCTCTCCCCGTCTCGCTCTCTCTCCCTGTCTCGCTCTCTCTCCCCGTCTCGCTCTCTCTCCCCGTCTCGCTCTCTCTCCCCGTCTCGCCCTCTCTCCCCGTCTCGCCCTCTCTCCCCGTCTCGCCCTCTCTCCCCGTCTCGCCCTCTCTCCCCGTCTCGCCCTCTCTCTCTCTCTCGTCCTCTCTCTCTCTCTCCCCGTCTCGCCCTCTCTCTCTCTCTCCCCGTCTCGCCCTCTCTCTCTCTCTCCCCGTCTCGCCCTCTCTCTCTCTCTCTCTCCCCGTCTTGCCCTCTCTCTCCCCGTCTCGCCCTCTCTCTCTCTCTCTCTCCCCCCGTCTCGCCCTCTCTCTCTCCCTGTCTCGCTCTCTCGCTCACGCTCACTCTCTCGCGCTCTCTCTCCATCCCTGTCTCGCTTGCTCTTTCTCCCTCGCTGTCTTGCTCACTCGTTCTCCATGTGTCGTTCCCTCTGTCTTGTCTGTCTAATAAATACTTGTATTGTGATATGTCCTTCAGTACAGTTCTATTCAGACTGACTAACCACTCGGCTCTTTTCTCTGGAACTGAAGAAGTGTAATGAAAGACTGTGCCCCAGCTGACAAGGAGACAACACCGTGACAAGAACAGTATCACACCACTCATTTTGTTTGTGTGTGTCTGCGTGCCTGTGTGTGTATGACGCTAAGCTAGTGTTTTTGTCTTGCAAAATGTGTTTTTCTACATTGCATTTCTTTGACAGCTGCAATTATACTTTCAAAAGTGTCCCCTGTATGCCAGACAAGCAGTCAATGTCATATAACAATACAGTCGCTAAACAACTATCTCTAGGCTGTAGTTAAACGAAACCACTTGGACACAACTTTAGTTTCTTGCAACTGATTTTCTTCTTGATTGAACCCCCCCCCCCGCAACTTATAACCAACTCAGCTACAACTTTTCAACTTTGTGTAACTAGTTGCAAGCAACAGCGAATCAAAATGAATGCTTTTGTCACATGATCCATTCAAAGGCTCGGAACTCCTACACAGTTGTCATGTTGCCCGTGGGAACCGTGATCAAAGTGAACAGGAGCCAAGTTTGGACACACCTACTCATTTCAGTGTTTTTGAGTTCCATGATTCCATATGTGTATTTCATCATTTTGATGTCTTCACTCTTATTCTACAGGTGTGTCCAAACTTTTGACTGGTACTGTACATGCTTTGGCAGTCATTAAATGTCATTTAAGTGAACCCAGACCTCTCTGAATTTGTTCTTCACGAACTGCACTAGTTACCTCATGTTAGATGAATTTGTTGCTAGCTTGGTAAATTGTACAGGCTGCGTTTTGTCTATATCCTGTAGCAATAAACAAATAAAACTAACAGGTAATTTTTTTAATTTAATTGAACCTTTATTTAACCAGGCAAGTCAGTTAAGAACAAATTCTTATTTACAATGATAAACCACTGTTCCTAGGTTAACTACCTTGTTCAGGGGCAGAACGACAGATTTGAACCTTGTCAGCTCTGGGTATTCGATCTAGCAACCTTTCAGTTACTGGCCCAACTCTCTAACCACTAGGCTACCTGCCGCCCCAATGGACAGGAAGTCATGGGTGAGTTTAGGATTCTCAAACAGAAGCAGCTTCCGTTTTATTGGTCAATAAAAAGTAGTTTCATGTAACAGCAAAGATGCTTGAGATGATGTCACTACCAACTGCTAACTAAAATTGCTTGAACGTTGCTTCGTTGTAACTCCAGCCTTATCCTTCGAGCAATTAGCAGAACGTTTAGCAATTCTCAATGCTCTTATCCATACTTCCACAGTCTCACATAGAGCATGAACTGGTTACATTTATACAAACATGTTACAGCATTGAACTACATGCAAAGGGTTTGTTGCTTTGCTGAGGTCTCTCAGTAGCAAGTTTGTTGCTGGGAGAAGAAAGTTGTCCTCTACTCCAGAGAACTGACAGAGGCTTAGCAAGAATTATGCCCCGAGTGGATTTAATACAATGTGGAGAGAGAGAGAAAAAGAGTGAGAGCGAATCAGAGGGGGAGAGAGAAAGAGAGGGAGAATCAGAGAGAGAGGGAGACCCAGAGAGAGAGAGAGAGACCGTGCTTGGAATTTCTTTCAGATCTCTCACCAGAGGGACTGGAGGCTATAAGGAATACCCTGCAGAACTCAATTAAAATTCATTGATTCTCACCAAAGCTCAAGAGTAGTTATTATATAACAAAAATCCCAGTAGTTCAGCAGAAGCTTCTCTCTCTGTTCTTCAATAGCTGTAATTGTTGTTCTGTCAGGGGAGAGCCAGACAATATGGTATTCAAGTCTTTCTGTTCTGTTTATCTCTTAATGTCTCTCCTATACGTACACCGGTGAACAGCTTGCAATGGAACATTGGCGAGAGACTGATAACTTCTCAAGAAGGGCAACAATGACGGCAAGTCACTTGACAGAAATAATAATGTTTTATATTAAGCCCTTAATGCTGATTGGCTGACAGCCATGGTTTATCAAACCGTATACCACGAGGATGACAAAACATGTGTTTTTACTCTTCTAATTACGTTGTTAACCAGTTTATAATAACAATAAGGAACCTCTGGGGTTTGTGCTATATGGCCAATATACCACGGCTAAAGGCTTTATCCAGGCAGACTGTCTGTCTGTCTGTTATACTTGTCTGTCTGTCTGCCCGTTATATGGGGCATTACAAAAGTTTTCAGTCTCATTGACTTTTTCCACATTTTGTTACGTTACAGCCTTATACTCAAATTGACTAAATCAGTTTTTCCCCTCATCAATCTACGCACAATACCCCATCATTTTGCATAAGTATTCAGACCCTTTGCTATTAGACTCAAAATTGAGCTCAGGAACATCCTGTTTCCATTGATCATCCTGATGTTGCTACAACTTGATTGGAGGCCTTTATGGTAGAGTGGCCAGACGGAAGCCACTCCTCAGTAAAAGGGACATGACACCCCGCTTGGAGTTTGCCAAAAGGCAACTAAAGGACTCTCAGACCATAAGAAACAAGATTCTCTGGTCTGATGAAACTAAGATTGAACTCTTTGTACTGAATGCCAAGCGTCACATCTGGAAGGAACCTGGTACCATCCCTACGGTGAAGCATGGTGGTGGGGGCAGCATCATGCTGTGAGAATGTTTTCAGCGGCAGGGACTGGGAGACTAGTCAGGATCGAGGGAAAGATGAACGGAACAAAGTACAGAGAGATCCTTGATGAAAACCTGGTCAGGACCTCAGACTGGGGCGAAGGTTCACCTTCCAACAGGACAATGACCCTAAGCACACAGCTAAGACAACACAACGGTGGCTTCGGGACAAGTCTCTGAATGTCCTTGAGTGGCCCAGCCAGAGCCCGGACTTGAACCCGATCTAGCTGTCACGTCCTGACCATAGAAAGCTTTTATTTTCTATGGTAGAGTAGTTCAGGGCGTGATTGGGGGAGTTGTTCTAGTTTATATTTTCTATGTGGGGTTCTAGGTTTATTTTCTATGTTGGTGATTTGTATGATTCCCAATTAGAGGCAGCTTGCTATCGTTGTCTCTAATTGGGGATCATACTTAAGTAGCATTTTTCCACCTGTGTGTTATGGGATGTTGTTTATGTCTAGTTGCCTGTCAGCACTGCATTGTCGTCACGGTTCCTTTATTGTTTATTGTTTTGTTTTTTCTAAGTTTCACTGTCTAATAAATATGTGGATCTCTACGCCTTGGTCCGACCATTATTACGAAAGACGTGACACTGACATCGTTGGAGAGACCTGAAAATAGCTGTGCATCAACGCTCCCCATCCAATCTGATAGACTTTGAGAGGATCTGCATTGAAGAATGGGAGAAACTCCCCAAATACAGGTTTGCCAAGCGTGTAGTGTTCTACCGCAACAAGACTCCAAACTGTGCTTCAACAATGTACTGAGTTAAGGGTCTGAATACTTATGTAAATGTGATATTTTCGTTTTATTAGTAATCAAATCAAATGTATTTATATAGCCCTTCGTACATCAGCTGATATCTCAAAGTGCTGTACAGAAACCCAGCATAAAACCCCAAACAGCAAGCAATGCAGGTGTAGAAGCACGGTAGCTAGGAAAAACTCCCTAGAAAGGCAGGAACCTAGGAAGAAACCTAGAGAGGAACCAGGCTATGTGGGGTGGCCAGTCCTCTTCTGGCTGTGCCGGGTGGAGATTATAACAGAACATGGCCAAGATGTTCAAATGTTCATAAATGACCAGCATGGTCAAATAATAATAATCACAGGCAGAACAGTTGAAACTGGAGCAGCAGCACGGCCAGGTGGACTGGGGACAGCAAGGAGTCATCATGCCAGGTAGTCCTGAGGCATGGTCCTAGGGCTCAGGTCCTCCGAGAGAGAGAAAGAAAGAGAGAATTACAGAGAGCACACTTAAATTCACACAGGACACCGAATAGGACAGGAGAAGTACTCCAGATATAACAAACTGACCCTAAGCCCCCCGACACATTAACTACTGCAGCATAAATACTGGAGGCTGAGACAGGAGGGGTCAAGAGACACTGTGGCCCCATCCGATGATACCCCCGGACAGGGCCAAACAGGAAGGATATAACCCCACCCACTTTGCCAAAGCACAGCCCCCACACCACTAGAGGGATATCTTCAACCACCAACTTACCATCCAGAGACAAGGCCGAGTATAGCCCACAAAGATCTCCGCCACGGCACAACCCAGTAATACATTTGCGAACAATTCTAGAAACCTGTTTTTGCTTTGTGATTATGGGGTATTGTGTGTAGATTGATGAGAGGAATTATTGTTTTTATCTATTTATTTTTAAAACCATTTTCAGAATAAGGATGTAACGTAACAAAATGTGGAACAAGTCAAGGGGTCTGAATACTTTCTGAATGCGCTGTAAGCCAAAAGCAGAAGGAGAGTCATCCCACATTGATTTACTATCTCTTTCCTGGCTGCTCCCCAAAGCCCGATCCTCATTGGCTCTCTCTGTTCCCATGTCAGAGGCTCCCGAGCCAATCAGAGCACTTCTGGGCCACAACCATCTGAAGTAGTAACAATGTGCAATGTGCTGGGTTGGCATGTGCTGCTGTCAGCTCCACCTCTACTGCTGCGTAGTCAGTGTAGTACTATCAGCCGTCCGGGCTGGGCCGGGCTGGGCTGGGTGGGGCTGGGCTGGGCTGGGCCGGGTGGGGCTGGGCTGGGCTGGGCCGGGCTGGGCTGGGTGAGGCTGGGCTGGGCCGGGCCGGGCCGGGCTGGGCTGGGTGGGGCTGGGCTGGGCCGGGCTGGGCCGGGTGGGGCTGGGCTGGGCCGGGCTGGGCTGGGCCGGGCCGGGCTGGGCTGGGCCGGGCCGGGCGGGGCTGGGCTGGGCTGGGCCGGGCCGGGCTGGGTGGGGCTGGGCCGGGCTGGGCTGGGCTGGGCTGGGCGGGGCCGGGCTGGGCTGGGTGGGGCCGGGCTGGGCTGGGCTGGGCTGGGCTGGGCTGGGCTGTGCTGGGCTGGGCTGGGACGGGCTGGGCCGGGCTGGGAAGGGGAGAGAGGGAACATGTTAAGCACTTGATGACAGGGCTGTAGTTTGTGTGTTCAGGCTGTTTTCTCAGCTGCACTTCTACTTTGTCTCATCATCCTCCTGGTCCTATTTAGTAACTGGCTGGATTCTCCATGCCTCAAGCACAAAGCACACGCATAGTTTCAAACTCCCTGCTGAACCAATTAGAAGGCTGTGTTCCTCAACAACATCAGGTAACAGAGAGAGAAGAACATGGTGGGAATTTTATCAGGACCCTGACCTAGTTTTCCAATCTCTAACTGTCCTTAATAAACTCCCTGTGAGTCCCTGGGTGTAGTGCTCTGAGACATTTTTCAGCTCATGTCCCAAATGGAAGCCTATTCCCTATATAGCGCACTGCTTTTGACTACAGCCCTATGGGCCCTGGTTCAAAGTGTTGCACTGTATAAAGGAGCGGGTGCCATTTTGGGACGAAAACACTATCCAGGCTCTGGCTCGACAACAGTGTTGTTTCATGGATGGAAAAGCAGATTTATGTGGAGGCACTGGAAACCCCCAGCACATGATTGTGGTTATGACATTAGTCCAGCTTCTCCCTGACTCTGAGTCATCCATGGGAGTCTAGTAAAGGACACCTGCCAGTCTAGACTGACGTTCACCACTGGGGATAGGACAGTTGATTAAGAATGAAGGGAGGGGGGGGGGGGAATTTTTATGGGACCACGTCAGTATAATCTTACTGTTAGCTCAGCTACAGTTGACCTTGTTCACACAGTCATCAGAACCTCTTTCCCTCCCCCTCTCTCTCCCTCCCTCTCATCATCGTTCTTTCTCACTCTCTCTCTCACCCTCCTCTCTCCCTCTTTCTCTCTCCCCCCCCCCCTCTTCCTCTGTCTCTTCCTCTCTCTCTCTCCCTCCCCCTCTCTCTTCCTCTCTCTCTCTTCCTCTCTCTCTCCCTCCCCTCTCTCTCTCTTCCTCTCTCTCTCTTCCTCTTTCTCTCTCTCTCCCTCCCTCTCTCTTCCTTTCTCTCTCTTCCTTTCTCTCTCTCTTCCCCTCTCTCTCTCCCTTCCCCAATCTCTCTCTCTCTCTCTCTTCCTCTCTCTCTCTTCCTCTCTCTCTCCCTTCCCCTCTCTTCCTCTCTCTCCCTCCCTCTCTCTCTTCCTCGCTCTCTTCCTCTCTCTCTCTTCCTATTTCTCTCTCTCCCTCCCCCTCTCTCTTCCTCTCTCTCTCTTCCTCTCTCTCTCTTCCTCTTTTTCTCTCTCTCTCTCCCTCCCCCTCTCTCTTCCTCTCTCTCTCTCTCCCTCCCCCCCTCTCTCTCTTCCTCTCTCTCTCCCTTCGCCTCTCTCTTCCTCCCCTCTCTCTTCCTCTCTCTCTCTTTCTTCTGCTCTCTCTCTCTCTCTCTCTCTCTCTCTCTCTCTCTCTCTCTCTCTCCTCATGTTTGGCTAGCCTCTTCTTCCATAATAAAGTACATATCACGGGCAGCCGCCCAAGTCTTCACGGCAGACACACAGACACACACACACACACACACACAGTGTGGGAAAGAAAGAGCGTTTGACACTTAGCCTACTCTGTGGAAGCCATTCTTTACAGTGAAGTTTTTATGAATGTAGATATTCCAAGTTGGGGGAAGGTCAAGCCTGGTACAGTAGATTAGGTTGTTTTCTTATTGCATTATAAAAATGTTGTACATTCGGTCTTATACTTCATTCAAGTTCATGTTTCTCCAGAAATTAATGTTAGAAACCTTCAATGTACAATCGGACTGTTTTTAATTTATAACAGCATGTCACATTTGTGACATCACTATTCCATTTCCCTGTGGGGGGAGAGAGGGATGTAGGGGGAGAAAAGATGTGGAGGGAGAGAGGAATGTGGGGGAGAGAGGAATGTGGGGGGAGAGAGGAATGTGGGGGAGAGAGGGATTTGGAGGGAGAGAGGGATGTGGGGGGAGAGAGGAATGTGGGGGAGAGAGGGATGTGGAGGGAGAGAGGAATGTGGGGGGAGAGAGGAATGTGGGGGGAGAGAGGGATGTGGGGGAGAGAGGAATGTGGGGGGAGAGAGGAATGTGGGGGGAGAGAGGGATGTGGGGGAGAGAGGATGTGGGGGAGAGAGGAATGTGGGGGGAGGGAGGAATGTGGGGGAGAGAGGGATGTGGGGGGGAGGAGGAATGTGGGGGAGAGAGGGATGTGGAGGGAGAGAGGAATGTGGGGGGAGAGAGGAATGTGGGGGGAGAGAGGGATGTGGGGGAGAGAGGAATGTGGGGGGAGAGAGGAATGTGGGGGGAGAGAGGGATGTGGGGGAGAGAGGAATGTGGGGGGAGAGAGGAATGTGGGGGGAGAGAGGGATGTGGGGGAGAGAGGATGTGGGGGAGAGAGGAATGTGGGGGGAGGGAGGAGTGTGGGGGGAGAGAGGAATGTGGGGGAGAGAGGGATGTGGAGGGATGTGGGGGGAAATTAATGTGGAGGGATGTGGAAAGAGAGAGGGATGTGGGGGAGAGAGAGGGATGTGGGGGAGAGAGAGGGATGTGGAGAGAGAGAGGGATGTGGAGAGAGAGAGAGGGATGTGGGGGAGAGAGGGATGTGGAGGGAGAGAGGGATGTGGAGAGAGAGAGTAATGTGGAGAGAGAGAGGGATGTGGGGGAGAGATGGATGTGGGGGGATGTGGGGGGAAATTAATGTGGAGGGATGTGGAAAGAGAGAGGGATGTGGGGGAGATAGGGATGTGGGGGGAGAGAGAGGGATGTGGGGGAGAGAGAGGGATGTGGAGAGAGAGAGGGATGTGGAGAGAGAGAGAGGGATGTGGGGGAGAGAGGGATGTGGAGGGAGAGAGGGATGTGGGGGGGAGAGAGGCATGTGGGGGGAGAGAGGGATGTGGGGGAGAAAAGATGTGGCGGGAGAGAGGAATGTGGGGGGAGAGAGGGATGTGGGGGAGAAGATATGTGGAGGGAGAGAGGGATGTGGAGAGAGAGGGATGTGGGGGAGAGATGGATGTGGGAGGAAATTAATAGGAGGAATGTGGAAAGAGAGGGGGGAGAGAGGGATGTGGAGGGAGCGAGGGATGTTGAGAGAGAGAGAGGGATGTGGGGGAGAAATGGATGTGGGGGGATGTGGGGGGAAATTAATGTGGAGGGATGTGAAAAGAGAGGGATGTGGGGGAGATATGGATGTGGGGGAGAGAGAGGGATGTGGGGGAGAGAGAGGGATGTGGAGAGAGAGAGGGATGTGGAGAGAGAGAGAGGAATGTGGGGGAGAGAGGGATGTGGAGGTAGAGAGGGATGTGGGGGGAGAGAGGAATGTGGGGGAGAGAGGGATGTGGAGGGAGAGAGGAATGTGGGGGGAGAGAGGAATGTGGGGGAGAGAGGGATGTGGGGGAGAAGAGATGTGGAGGGAGAGAGGGATGTGGGGGAGAGAGGGATGTGGGGGAGAAGAGATTTGGAGGGAGAGAGGAATGTGGGGGAGAGAGGGATGTGGGGGAGAAGAGATGTGGCGGGAGAGAGGAATGTGGGGGATAGAGGGATGTGGGGGAGAAGATATGTGGAGGGAGAGAGGGATGTGGCGAGAGAGAGGGATGTGGAGAGAGAGAGGGATGTGGGGGAGAGATGGATGTGTGGGGATGTGGGGGAAATTAATGTGGAGGGATGTGGAAAGAGAGGGATGTGGGGGAGATAGGGATGTGGGGGAGAGAGAGGGATGTGGAGAGAGAGGGATGTGGAGAGAGATAGGGATGTGGGGGAGAGAGAGGGATGTGGAGAGAGGGAGGGATGTGGGGGAGATAGGGATGTGGAGAGGGAGAGGGATGTGGAGAGAGAGAGGGATGTGGAGAGAGAGAGAGTTGTGGGGGAGAGAGGGATGTGGAGAGAGAGAGGGATGTGGAGAGAGAGAGGGATGTGGAGAGAGAGCGGTGTGGAGAGAGAGGGATGTGGGGGAGAGAGGGATGTGGGGGAGAGAGGGATGTGGGGGAGAGAGAGGGATGTGGAGAGATGGAGAGAGAGAGGGATGTGGGAGAGAGAGAGAGATGTGGAGAGAGAGAGAGATGTGGAGAGAGAGAGGGATGTGGGAGAGAGAGAGAGATGTGGAGAGAGAGAGGGATGTGGAGAGAGAGGGATGTGGGGGAGAGAGAGATTTGGAGAGAGAGGGATGTGGGTGAGAGAGAGGGATGTGGGAGAGAGAGAGGGATGTGGAGAGAGAGAGGGATGTGGGGGAGAGAAGGATGTGGAGAGAGAGAGAGGGATGTGGAGAGGGAGAGGGATTTGGGTTGGAGAGGAGCGAGATGGAGGGGGATAAAGAGATGTGTGTGTGTGTGAGATGAGGGTTATCTCAATGACCTTTCCTGACAAACGTGTTTTGTCTTTCAAGACCTGGATCTCAGCTGTGTGTGTGTGTGTGTGTGTGTGTGTGTGTGTGTGTGTGTGTGTGTGTCTGTGTGTCTGTGTGTCTGTGTGTGTGTGTGTGTGTGTGTGTGTGTGTGTGTGCATGTGTGTGTGCGTTCTATGACATTGCATTGGCAGAATCAACAAACTGTTCACAACTAGACGGCCTTCAACAACCCTGTGGCCAATTCCTTGCAGTAAAAAGCCATACTGTATGTGAAACATAATACAGTCACAGATGGTTGAAAAACAATCAAATGTTTCACCCAGCTGACTGACAACACACACACACACACACACACACACACACACACACACACACACACACATTAAGCATGGAGGAGTGGTACTGGGAGACCTGTTAATAATAGACCAGCGTAGGTCGCTCCCCAACACACAGACTACTGGGCAGTATATACTAGGCAGTATGTACTAGGCAGTATGTACTAGGCAGTATGTACTAGGCAGTATATACTAGGCAGTATGTACTAGGCAGTATTTACTAGGCAGTATGTACTTGGCAGTATGTACTAGGCAGTATTACTAGGCAGTATGTACTAGGCGTATGTACTAGGCAGTATGTACTAGGCAGTATGTACTTGGCAGTATGTACTAGGCAGTATGTACTAGGCAGTATTTACTAGGCAGTATATACTAGGCAGTATTTACTAGGCAGTATATACTAGGCAGTATTTACTAGGCAGTATTTACTAGGCAGTATATACTAGGCAGTATTTACTAGGCAGTATTTACTAGGCAGTATATACTAGGCAGTATTTACTAGGCAGTATATACTAGGCAGTATTTACTAGGCAGTATTTACTAGGCAGTATATACTAGGCAGTATATACTAGGCAGTATTTACTAGGCAGTATATACTAGGCAGTATGTACTAGGCAGTATTTACTAGGCAGTATTTACTAGGCAGTATTTACTAGGCAGTATGTACTAGGCAGTATATACTAGGCAGTATTTACTAGGCAGTATATACTAGGCAGTATTTACTAGGCAGTATATACTAGGCAGTATTTACTAGGCAGTATTTACCAGGTTTTGAGGTGGTGTCTGAAATGCTATGGAAGAGTACATGTCTGGATCCCCTGGTTCCTTTGTCAGTCTTTAATGCAGTTCCCTTTACTCCCGGGGTGTGTGTGTGCGAGCGTTTGTGTGCGTGTTTGTGTGCGTGTATATGTGTGTGTTCAGACACAAGTAGGTATTTATATGATGATGATGTTTTGTGTATCTATCCCACAACACAGACATGTATTACTCAGGCAGAGCCCCACAGACAGCAGTATGTTCTATGGTGAGTGGGTGTGTGTGTGTGTGTGTGTGTGTGTGTGTGTGTGTGTGTGTGTGTGTGTGTGTGTGTGTGTGTGTGTGTGTGTGTGTGTGTGTGTTGACGTGGTCCTGTTTATAGCTCCACAACCAGGGCCAGACGTGTCAGAGCTCAGGACATTCCCAGGTTTCACTGTAAGGAACATGTAGTTCCAGTCACTCAATCTGCAAGGTTAGGACCCCCACCCTTCTTAAAGCAACACTCTGAGAGAGAGAGAGAGAGAGAGAGAGAGAGAGAGAGAGAGAGAGAGAGAGAGAGAGAGAGAGAGAGAGAGAAAAAAAAATAAGAAAGAGGGAGGGAGTTCATACACCTCATATTGAACGAGACACTGTCTGGTACATGACAGGCAACCAGATTCCTGTCAAAATACCTCCTCTCAGAGCACACAGAGACATACAGAAACAAAGACCAAGACAATACTATGGCAAGAACAGCTCAAATAAGCAAAGATAAATAACAGTCTATCATTAAGACATGAAGGTCAGTCAAAACAGAACATTTCAAAACAGAACATTTCAAGAACTTTGAAAGGTTCTTCAAGTGCAGTCGCAAAAATCATCAAGTGCTATGATGAAACTGGCTCTCATGTGGACCGCCACAGAAAAGGATGCCCAAATAAATGCTTCACAGAGTAACATCTCCACATCAACTGTTCAGAGGAGACTGCATGAATCAGGCCTTTATAGTCGAATTGCTGCAAAGAAACCACTACTAAAGGACACCAATAATAAGAAGAGACTTGCTTGGGCTAAGAAACACGAGCAATGGACATTAGACCGTTGGAAATCTGTCCTTTGGTCTGATGAGTCCAAATTTTAGATTTTTGGTTCTAACCGGAGGAGGTGTGATGGTGAGGGGGGGCTTTGCTGGTGACAGTGTCTGTGATTTATTTAGATCTCAAGGCACACTTAACCAGCATGGCTATCACAGCCTTCTGTAGCGATATGCCATCCCATCTGGTTTGCGCTTAGTGGGACTATGATTTGTTTTTTAACAGGACAATGAGCCAACACACCTCCAGGCTGGGTAGAAGGAGAGTGATGATGACCTGACCTCCACAATCACTCGACCTCAATCCAATTGAGATGGTTTGGTATGAGTTAGACCGCAGAGTGAAGGAAAAGCAGCCAACAAGTGCTCAGCATGTGTAGGAACTCCTTCAAGACTGTTGGAAAAGCATTCCAGGTGAAGCTGGTTGAGAGAATGCCAAGAGTGTGCAAAGCTGTCATCAAGGCAAAGGATGCCTACAACTATCACTGCAGAATCTGAAGAATCTCAAATATATTTCGATCCTTTTAACACTTTTACTACATGATTCCATATGAGAGAGAGAGAGAGAGAGAGAGAAAGAGAGGAGAGAGAGAGGAGAGAGAGAGAGAGAGAGAGAGAGAGAGAGAGAGAGAGAGAGAGAGAGAGAAGGAGAGAGAGAGAGAGAGAGAAAGAGAGGAGAGAGAGAGAGAGAGAGAAAGAGAGGAGAGAGAGTTAGAGAGAGAGAGAGAGAGAGAGAGAGAGAGAGAGGAGAGAGAAAGGAGAGAGAGAGAGGAGAGAGAGAGAGAGAGAGAGAGAGAGAGAGAGAGAGAGAGAGAAAAAGTTCATACATCTCATATTGGACGAGACACTGTCTGGTACATGACAGGCAACCAGATTCCTGTCAAAATACCTGCTCTCAGAGCACACAGAGACATACAGAAACACTCAGACATGCTAACGGTGTCTCTCTCTGACCGGGCGGGTTGTCTTTGTTCATGCAGGAGTTGGCCAAGCCGAACTGGGCAGGGAGGAGGATTTCTCTGGTGACTAGCTTCATTTAATTTGCTCCTGAGTGGCGCAGCGGTCTAAGGCATCTCAGTGCTTGAGGCGTCACTAAAGACCCTTGTTCGATCCCGGATCGGGAGTACCATAGGGTGGTGCACAATTGGCCCAGCGTTATCCGGGTTAGGGGAGGGTTTGGCCAGGGTAGGCCTTCATTATAATCTGTTCTTAACTGACTTGCCTAGTTAAATAAATAAAAATAAAGATACATTTATTTCTGTGGATTATGTGAGATCGTGGATACAACTGGCAGGCCGCCACATGAGAACCCTTGACCTAGAAACAAAACAGTACTGAACTACAGAGAGAGTTTACAGCAGAATGTTAGGTTAGAGTACTGAACTTCAGAGAGAGTTTACAGCAGAATGTTAGGTTAGAGTACTGAACTTCAGAGAGAGTTTACAGCAGAATGTTAGGTTAGAGTACTGAACTTCAGAGAGAGTTTACAGAAGAATGTTAGGTTAGAGTACTGAACTTCAGAGAGAAATTTTACAGCAGAATGTTAGGTTAGAGTACTGAACTTCAGAGAGAGTTTACAGCAGAATGTTAGGTTAGAGTACTGAACTACAGAGAGAGTTTACAGCAGAATGTTAGGTTAGAGTACTGAACTTCAGAGAGAGTTTACAGCAGAATTTACGGTACGTTAGGTTAGAGTACTGAACTTCAGAGAGAGTTTACATCAGGAATTACAGTACAGAAATGTGTGTGTGTGTGTGCGTGTTTGGTCTCTTGTCCCAAATAGGTATGTGTAAAAATGAACTTGGGACATTCTAACCTAGCGAATCACACAACTAAATGACAGGGTTAGATAGTTGGATAATACTGGGGGAGAGAGAAAGGAGAAAGTAGAGTAGAAAAGTCACTTTTTACCACTAAACCCATCTCACCCACAGTGTTTGACCGTTAAAACCATCTCACCCACAGTGTTTGACCATTAAAACCATCTCACCCACAGTTTTTCACCTTTAAAACGATCTCACCCACAGTGTTTCACCTTTAAAACGATCTCACCCACAGTGTTTCACCTTTAAAACGATCTCACCCACAGTGTTTGACCCTTAAACCCATCTCACCCACAGTGTTTGACCATTAAAACCATCTCACCCACAGTGTTTGACCATTAAAACCATCTCACCCACAGTTTTTCACCTTTAAAACGATCTCACCCACAGTGTTTCACCTTTAAAACGATCTCACCCACAGTGTTTCACCTTTAAAACGATCTCACCCACAGTGTTTGACCATTAAAACCATCTCACCCACAGTTTTTCACCTTTAAAACGATCTCACCCACAGTGTTTCACTTTTAAAACGATCTCACCCACAGTGTTTGACCCTTAAACCCATCTCACCCACAGTGTTTGACCATTAAAACCATCTCACCCACAGTGTTTGACCATTAAAACCATCTCACCCACAGTGTTGAATATGTGAATCGTCATTGAATTTGTAGAACAGTAATCTCATGTTAAATCTGTACTACTAAGATCATATATACTCTGATTTTACAACTCCGATATCATCTGGGTGGGATTTACACCACCAGTCTAAAGTTTGGACACACCGACTCATTCAAGGGTTTTTCTTCATTTTTAAAACCGTTTTCTACATTGTAGAATAATAGTGAAGACATAAAACTATGAAGTAACACATATGGAATCTTGTAATAAGCAAAAAAGTATTCAACAAATCAAAATATATTTTATATTTGAGATTCTTCAAAGTAGCCACCCTTTGATTTGATGACAGCTTTGCACACTCTTGGCATTCTCTCAACCAGCTTCATGAGGTGGTCACCTGGAATGCATTTCAATTATGCCTTGTTAAGAGTTAATTTGTTTAATTTCTTTCCTTCTTAATGCATTTGAGCCAATCAGTTGTGTTGTGACAAGGTAGGGGGGTATACAGAAGAGCCCTATTTGGTAAAAAAAAAAGTCCATATTATGGTAAGAACAGCTCAAATAAGCAAAGAGAAAAGACAGTCCATCATTACTCCGCATGTGTGGTTCCCACCGTGAAGCATGGAGGAGGAGGTGTGATGGTGCTTTGCTGATGACACTGTCAGTGATTTATTTATAATTCAAGTTACACTTAACCAGCATGGCTACCACATCATTCTGTAGGGATACACCTTCCCATCTGGTTGGTGCTAAGTTGGATTGTAACGGGTGTCATCGTCTGAAGAGGAAGAATCGAACCAAAGCGCAGCGTGGTAAGTGTTCATGACTTTTATTGAACTGAACACTGGAACAAAATCACAAAGAGAATAAACCAAACCGAAACAGTCCTGTCAGGTGCAGAAAACACTAAACATAAAATAACTACCCACACAACATAGGTGGGAAAAAGCTACCTAAGTATGGTTCCCAATCAGAGACAACGAAAGTCAGCTGTCCCTGATTGAGAACCATACCAGGCCAAAACAAAGAAATACAAAACATAGAAAAAGGAACATAGAATTCCCACCCAAATCACACCCTGACGAAACCAAAATAGAGACATAAAAAGCTCTCTAAGGTCAGGGCGTGACATGGACTATCAATTGTTTTTCAACAGGACAATGACCAAAAACACACCTCCAGGCTGTGTACGGGCTATTTGACCAAGAAGGAGAGTGATGGAGTGCTGCATCAGATGACCTGGCCTCCACAATAACCTGACCTCAACCCAATTTGAGTAGGACCTTCAAAGTGAAGGAAAATCAGCCAACAAGTGCTCAGCATATGTGGGAACTCATTCAAGGCTGTTGGAAAAGCATTCCTCATGAAGCTGGTTGAGAGAATTCCAAGAGTGTGTAAAGCTGTCATCAAGGCAACTTTGAGAAATTTTAAATATAAAATACATTTGGATTTGTTTAACACTTTTTTGGTTACTACATGATTCCATATGTGTTTGTTCATGGTATTGATGTCTTCACTGTTATTCTACAATGTAGAAAATAGTAAAAAATGAAGAAAAACCCTTGAATGAGTCGGTGTCCAAACTTTTCACTGGTACTGTATGCTAATCTGGAAGGAGACACTGTTGCTTTCATTCTTCTGTGTGATGTATATACTGTATATATATATATATATATACAGTGCCTTGCGAAAGTATTCGGCCCCCTTGAACTTTGCGACCTTTTGCCACATTTCAGGCTTCAAACATAAAGATATAAAACTGTATTTTTTTGTGAAGAATCAACAACAAGTGGGACACAATCATGAAGTGGAACGACATTTATTGGATATTTCAAACTTTTTTAACAAATCAAAAACTGAAAAATTGGGCTTGCAAAATTATTCAGCCCCTTTACTTTCAGTGCAGCAAACTCTCTCCAGAAGTTCAGTGAGGATCTCTGAATGATCCAATGTTGACCTAAATGACTAATGATGATAAATACAACCCACCTGTGTGTAATCAAGTCTCTGCATAAATGCACCTGCACTGTGATAGTCTCAGAGGTCCGTTAAAAGCGCAGAGAGCATCATGAAGAACAAGGAACACACCAGGCAGGTCCGAGATACTGTTGTGAAGAAGTTTAAAGCCGGATTTGGATACAAAAAAATTTCCCAAGCTTTAAACATCCCAAGGAGCACTGTGCAAGCGATAATATTGAAATGGAAGGAGTATCAGACCACTGCAAATCTACCAAGACCTGGCCGTCCCTCTAAACGTTCAGCTCATACAAGGAGAAGACTGATCAGAGATGCAGCCAAGAGGCCCATGATCACTCTGGATGAACTGCAGAGATCTACAGCTGAGGTGGGAGACTCTGTCCATAGGACAACAATCAGTCGTATATTGCACAAATCTGGCCTTTATGGAAGAGTGGCAAGAAGAAAGCCATTTCTTAAAGATATCCATAAAAAGTGTTGTTTAAAGTTTGCCACAAGCCACCTGGGAGACACACCAAACATGTGGAAGAAGGTGCTCTGGTCAGATGAAACCAAAATTGAACTTTTTGGCAACAATGCAAAACGTTATGTTTGGCGTAAAAGCAACACAGCTGAACACACCATCCCCACTGTCAAACATGGTGGTGGCAGCATCATGGTTTGGGCCTGCTTTTCTTCAGCAGGTACAGGGAAGATGGTTAAAATTGATGGGAAGATGGATGGAGCCAAATACAGGACCATTCTGGAAGAAAACCTGATGGAGTCTGCAAAAGACCTGAGACTGGGACGGAGATTTGTCTTCCAACAAGACAATGATCCAAAACATAAAGCAAAATCTACAATGGAATGGTTCAAAAATAAACATATCCAGGTGTTAGAATGGCCAAGTCAAAGTCCAGACCTGAATCCAATCGAGAATCTGTGGAAAGAACTGAAAACTGCTGTTCACAAATGCTCTCCATCCAACCTCACTGAGCTCGAGCTGTTTTGCAAGGAGGAATGGGAAAAAATGTCAGTCTCTCGATGTGCAAAACTGATAGAGACATACCCCAAGCGACTTACAGCTGTAATCGCAGCAAAAGGTGGCGCTACAAAGTATTAACTTAAGGGGGCTGAATAATTTTGCACGCCCAATTTTTCAGTTTTTGATTTGTTAAAGTTTGAAATATCCAATAAATGTCGTTCCACTTCATGATTGTGTCCCACTTGTTGTTGATTCTTCACAAAAAAATACAGTTTTATATCTTTATGTTTGAAGCCTGAAATGTGGCAAAAGGTTGCAAAGTTCAAGGGGGCCGAATACTTTCGCAAGGCACTGTATATCACTCTCCCACTGCTCACATTTTACACACTGATTCATGAATCTTATTTGTGACTCAATCCTGATTTTACAGAACGTACAACACATTTAGTCTCACATTTTATCACGCTGATGTTTTTTTTATAATGAAATCTGACAAGGACAGGGAATTATACAACGACCGTGCTGTATTTCTCCTTGCGGTGAAGCGATGATTGTGTGAATGGGTTTAAACCCAGGTTACTGTGTTAGCTCTCGGACTGTGTTAGCTCTCGGACTGTGTTAGCTCTCTGACTGTGTTAGCTCTCTGGACTAAAGGCCGAAGCTCAGAGAGCTATAACCCAAATCCTCAGGTCTCAGGTGAGGTTACTCATCAGGCGACTGTGATTCGACTGACAACAACCTCCATCACAGTTTAAGAGCAATGCTAAACTGACTGTGTGAATTCCCCTTAACTTTGTCCATAAATCACTGTGACTGTTCTCAGCTGTACTGGTGAGGTCTGCTTTGAAGCCAGGGAATGAACAAAACAACAAATCAACTGTCACATGCAAGATGTCTGATCCCCCTGAACAACGGAACAGTCATGTTTCTGTTTCTGTGATGATGTGGACTTCAAAGGACCGTCACCGTGCCATTCTATCCTTCCGTGACCGATAGGGATGAGAGATAGAGAGATAGAGGGAGGGAGATAGGGGAAGAGAGAAAGAAAGAGAGAGAGGGGAAGATAAATGGAAGGATTGAGAGCAAGAGAGAGAGAGAGAAGAAAAAGAGAGAGTGATAGAGGAGAGGAATGAGATTATGTGTTAGCATAGTCCCTCATAGGATTAGAGGTATGAGTTAGGACTCATAGGATTAGAGTTATGAGTTAGGACTCAGGATTAGAGTTACGAGTTAGGTCTCATAGGATTAGAGTTATGAGTTAGGACTCGGGATTAGAGTGATGAGTTAAGACTCAGGATTAGAGTTATGAGTTAGGACTCAGGATTAGAGTTATGAGTTAGGTCTCATAGGATTAGAGTTATGAGTTAGGACTCAGGATTAGAGTTATGAGTTAGGTCTCATAGGATTAGAGTTATGAGTTAGGACTCAGGATTAGAGTTATGAGTTAGGACTCAGGATTAGAGTTATGAGTTAGGACTCAGGATTAGAGTTATGAGTTAGGTCTCATAGGATTAGAGTTATGAGTTAGGACCCATAGGATTAGAGTTATGAGTTAGGACTCATAGGATTAGAGTTATGAGTACTAACGGCACAGAGTGCTGTGGCATTGATTAGTCATCGTGTGGCGGATGGCTGGGCAGGTGGTGTGAAACGTTCTGTAAGGTACAGACACCACGCCACTGAGGGCAGAGAGCCAGACAACTGTCCCTCTCGCTCCACCATCCCTGTCTTCCTTCTCTCCTCCTCTTCTCCTTCCCTCCATCTGCACCACCGTCATCCCTTCTGTCCAGCACACTCATCCACCATCCACTGTCTCAGTGAACCCACTGCCATCTCCCCTCCTCTTCTCCATCTCCCCTCCTGTTCCCTATCTCCCCCCTCTTCCCTCTACCTCTTCCCCATCTCCCCTCCTCTCCCCTCCTCTTCCCCATCTCCCCTCTACCTCTCCCCTCCTCTTGCCCTCTACCTCTTCCCCATCTCCCCTCATCTTCCCCATCTCCCCTCCTCTTCCCAATCTCCCATCTACCCCTCCTCTATCTCATCCACCTCTCCTAGCCTCTACTCCTCTCCCCTCCTCTTCACTCTCTCCGCTCTGCCTCTTCCCCCTCTCACCACCTTTTCCCCCTCTACCCTCCTCTTCTACCTCTTCCCCCTCCCCCTCTTCCCCCTCTAGACACAGTAAACCTCTGCCAACCAGCTCTTCCCCCTCCAGACACAGTAGTCCTCTGTTAGCCAGCTCTTCCCCCTCCAGACACAGTAGTCCTCTGCTAGCCAGCTCTTCCCCCTCCAGACACAGTAGTCCTCTGTTAGCCAGCTCTTCCCCCTCTAGACACAGTAGTCCTCTGTTAGCCAGCTCTTCCCCCTCCAGACACAGTAGTCCTCTGCTAGCCAGCTCTTCCCCCTCCACAGTAGTCCTCTGTTAGCCAGCTCCTCACCCTCTAGACACAGTAGTCCTCTGTTAGCCAGCTCCTCACCCTCTAGACACAGTAGTCCTCTGCTAGCCAGCTCTTCCCCCTCCAGACACAGTAGTCCTCTGCTAGCCAGCTCTTCACCCTCTAGACACAGTAGTCCTCTGCTAGCCAGCTCTTCCCCCTCCAGACACAGTAGTCCTCTGTTAGCCAGCTCTTCCCCCTCTAGACACAGTAGTCCTCTGTTAGCCAGCTCTTCACCCTCTAGACACAGTAGTCCTCTGTTAGCCAGCTCTTCCCCCTCCAGACACAGTAGTCCTCTGTTAGCCAGCTCTTCCCCCTCTAGACACAGTAGTCCTCTGCTAGCCAGCTCTTCCCCCTCCAGACACAGTAGTCCTCTGTTAGCCAGCTCTTCCCCCTCCAGACACAGTAGTCCTCTGTTAGCCAGCTCTTCACCCTCTAGACACAGTAGTCCTCTGTTAGCCAGCTCTTCCCCCTCCAGACACAGGAGTCCTCTGTTAGCCAGCTCTTCCCCCTCTATACACAGTAGTCCTCTGCTAGCCAGCTCTTCCCCCTCTATACACAGTAGTCCTCTGCTAGCCAGCTCTTCCCCCTCTATACACAGTAGTCCTCTGTTAGCCAGCTACTCAACTTGTCTAGAGCCAGAAAGATGACTTTCCTCTCCTCCTCTCCTAGTTGTATTGCTGTATGTGTGTATGTGTGTATGTGTGTATGTATGTATGTATGTATGTACAGTGGGGCAAAAAAGTATTTAGTCAGCCACCAATTGTGCAAGTTCTCCCACTTAAAAAGATGAGAGAGGCCTGTAATTTTCATCATAGGTACACACAGACAAAATGAGAAAAAAAATCCAGAAAATCACATTGTAGGATTTTTAATGAATTTATTTGCAAATTATGGTGGAAAATAAGTATTTGGTCAATAACAAAAGTTTATCTCAATACTTTGTTATATACCCTTTGTTGGCAATGACAGAGGTCAAACGTTTTCTGTAAGTCTTCACAAGGTTTTCACACACTGTTGGTGTCCTACCTGGGCGCATACCCCGCAAACCGGGGTGTCGGTGGTGGCTGGCCACTAATAACCCGGGGGGGGCAGATCCCGAGTGGAAAGCCATTCCCTCTGCCCAATGCGGCAGCGGGGAGCTGGGGTCCGGTCGACGGTCCGCTTGTCGACGATACCTTGAGATGGTCTTGAGAATAGCCGCCCTGGCTCTTCTCCAGGTACTTCGACAGCGGCAGACAAACATCTGGGCCGAGGGTACACTGACCTCCTGCTCTAGTTCAGGGAAGAGTGGAGGCTGATACCCCATGGAGCACTCGAAAGGGGAGAGTCCCATGGCACAACTGGGAAGAGTGTTACATACTCCACCCAGACCAGTTGATGGATCCAGGTAGTGGGGTTGGTTGAGACCAGGCATCTTAAGGTGGTCTCCAGGTCTAGGTTGGCTCGTTCCGACTGACCATTAGTTTGGGGATGACAAGCTGGTCGATGACCCAATAAGGGTGCAGAATGCCTTCCAGAACTGAGACGAGAACCCCGATCGGAGACCATGTCTACCGGGAGTCCATGGATCCGGCAGACATGCTGCACCATAAGCTGGACCGTCTCCTTGGCAGAAGGTAGTTTGGGGAGAGGGATGAAATGGACGGCCTTGGAGAACTGGTCGACTACGGTTAGAATGACAGTGTTGTCCATGAGACAGAGGGAGACCAGTGACAAAGTCCAGAGATATACAGTTGAAGTCGGAAGTTAACATACACCTTAGCCAAATACATTTAAACTCAGTTTTTCACAATTCCTGACATTTAAAAGGTACAATCTTTGTCCCCATGTGCAGTTGCAAACCGTAGTCTGCCTTTTTTTATGGCGGTTCTGGAGCAGTATCTTCTTCCTTGCTGATATAGGACTCGTTCTACTGTGGATATTTGATACTTTTCTTCCTGTTCTACCTGTTTCCTCCATCATCTTCCCAAGGTCCTGCTGTTGTTCTGGGATTGATTTGCACTTTTCGCGCCAAAGTACGTTCATCTCTAGGAGACAGAACGCGTCTCCTTTCTGAGCGGTATGACAGCTGCGTGGCCTCATGGTGTTTATACTTGTGTACTATTGTTTGTACACATGAACGTGGTACCTTCAGGCGTTTGCAAATTGCTCCCAAGGATGAACCAGACTTGTGGAGGTCTACACATTTTTTTTTCCTGAGGTCTTTTGATTTTCCCATGATGTCAAGCAAAGAGGCACTGAGTTAGGTAGGCCTTGAAATACATCCACAGGTACACCTCCAATTGACTCAAATGATGTCAATTAGCCTATCAGAAGCTTCTAAAGTCATGACATTATTTTCTGGAATTTTCCAAGCTGTTTAAAGGCACAGTCAACTTAGTGTACTTCTGACCCATTGGAATTGTGATACAGTGAACTACAAGTGAAAAAAATCTTTAAACAATTGTTGGAAAAATTACTTGTGTCATGCACAAGGCATATATGTCCTAACTGATTTTAGTTTGTTAACAAGACATTTGTGGAGTGGTTGAAAAACAAGTTCTAATGACTAATTGTGTGTAAATGTCCGCCTTAAACGGTATATATGCATGTATGTGTGTGTGTGTGTGTGTGTGTGTGTGTGTGTGTGTGTGTGTGTGTGTGTGTGTGTGTGTGTGTGTGTGTGTGTGCGTGCGTGCGTGCGTGCGTGCGTGCGTGCGTGCGTGTGTGTGCGTGCTTGTTTGTGTTTAGTTTTAATATCCTTGTGGGGACCAGAAAACTTGGACAAGTGGGGACATTTCGCCGGTGACCACATGGAAAAAGGCTATATTACGCTTAAGGGTTTAGGTTTACAATTGGGGTTAGAGTTAGGTTTAGGGTTAGGCGTTTAGGATTAGGTAAGGGTTAGGGTTAGGGGTTAGGGAAAATAGGATTTTTAATGGGAATCAATTGTTTGGTCCCTCCAAGGATAGTAAAATAAATGTGTGAGTGTTCGTGCGTGTAGTCCTTGTCCATAATACAGCTGACTCCTGGGTGAACACATTCTGAGAGGAGAGGGAGAGGAACGTTGTGTGTTCTGAGAGAAAAGGAACACACTCTATCTACGGTACAGGATACAATGGGGTGATGTCTCTCAGCTAGAGTTGACTGGTCAATAACTAAACTATTCTTCTGCTCTGTCATAGTCATGAGCTACTGTACCAGACAGGCAGACAGACAGACAGACAGACAGACAGACAGACAGACCTGCAGACAGACAGACAGACAGACAGACAGACCTGCAGACAGACAGACAGACAGACAGACAGACAGACAGACAGACAGACAGACAGACCTAAGGACAGACCTACAGACAGACAGACAGACAGACAAGCAGACAGACAGACAGACAGACAGACAGACAGACAGACAGACAGACAGACCTGAAGACAGACAGACCTGCAGACAGACAGACAGACCTGAAGACAGATAGACCTGAAGACAGACAGACAGACAGACAGACAGACAGACAGACAGACCTGCAGACAGACCTGCAGACAGACAGACAGACAGACAGACAGACCTGCAGACAGACAGACAGACCTGCAGACAGACAGACAGACAGACAGACAGACAGACAGACAGACAGACCTGCAGACAGACAGACAGACAGACAGACCTAAATACAGACCTGCAGACAGACAGACAGACAAGCAGACAGACAGACAGACAGACAGACAGACAGACAGACAGACAGACCTGAAGACAGACAGACCTGCAGACAGACAGACAGACCTGAAGACAGATAGACCTGAAGACAGACAGACCTGCAGACAGACCTGCAGACAGACAGACAGACAGACAGACAGACAGACCTGCAGAAAGACAGACAGACAGACCTGCAGACAGACAGACAGACAGACCTGCAGACAGACCTGCAGACAGACAGACAGACAGACCTGAAAACAGACAGACCTGCAGACAGACAGACAGACAGACAGACAGACAGACAGACAGACAGACAGACAGACGGAGGGAGGGAGGGAGGGAGGGAGGGAGGGAGGGAGGGAGGTAAGTAGGTAGGGAGGTAGGGAGGGAGGGAGGTAGGGAGGGAGGTAGGTAGGGAGGGAGGGAGGTAGGTAGGTAGTTAGGTAGGTAAGTAGGTAGGTAGGTAGGTAGGTAGGTAGGGAGTGAGGGAAGGAAGGAGGGAGGGAGGGAGGTAAGTAGGTAGGGAGGTAGGGAGGGAGGGAGGTAAGTAGGTAGGGAGGTAGGTAGGGAGGGAGGGAGGTAAGGAGGTAGGTAGGTAGTTAGGTAGGTAAGTAGGTAGGTAGGTAGGTAGGTACTCACTCACTCACTCACTCACTCACTCACTCACTCACACATAGACACACATAGACACACACACACATTTACACACACAATCACTCACACACACACACGCAAGCACACACACACACACACACACACACACACACACACACACACACACACACACACACACACACACACACACACACACACACACACACACACACACACACACACACACACACACACACACTTGTTCATCAGCCTGATCTGGTAATTTAAAATGTATGTATTGTTTACATGTGCGTACACTTACTTGTCCATGTCACACTGTAAACTTACACAGACACATTGCTACAGATCCAGACTAATTAGCTAGCTGTGAGGAGTCAGTCTGTGGCTCAGAGTCCTTTGTTCATTCTATATCGGTACATCTGCACTATGTTGCTCCTGGCATCAGTGACAGTGACTTCCAACACATCACTATCTCTCTCTCCACACAGAATGTGAATTACTCAAAGTCCCCTTGAATCTCTTCTTCTCTCTCTCCACTTCTCAGCAACTCCCCCTCTCTCTCTCTCTCTCTGTCTCTCTCTCTCTCTCTCGCTCTCTGTCTCTCTCCCTCTCCCTCTCTCACTCTCTCTCCCTCTTACTGTCTCTCTCTGTCTCTCTCCCTCACTCTCCCCCTCTCTCTCTCTCTCTCTCTCGCTCTCTCTCCCTCTTACTGTCTCTCTCTGTCTCTCTCCCTCACTCTCCCCCTCTCTCTCTCTCTCTCTATCCATCTCTCGCTCTCTCTCCCTCTTACTGTCTCTCTCTGTCTCTCTCCCTCACTCTCCCCCTCTCTCTCTCTCTCTCTCTCTATCCATCCCTCGCTCTCTCTCCCTCTTACTGTCTCTCTCTGTCTCTTATTGTGTCTCTCTCGCTCTCTCGCTCTCTCTCTCTCTCTCCCTCTCTCTCGTTCTGTCTCCCTCTTACTGTCTCTCTCTGTCTCTTATTGTGTCTCTCTCTCTCTCTCCCTCCCCCCCCCTCTCTCTCTCACTCTCTCCACTTCTCAGCAACTCCCCCTCTCTCTCTCTCTCTCTCTCTCTCTCTCTCTCCCTCTTACTGTCTCTCTCTTTCTCTTATTGTCTCTCTCTCTCTCTCTATCTCTCTCTATCCATCTCTCGCTCTCTCCCCCCTTACTGTCTCTCTCTCTCTTATTGTGTCTCTCTCTCTCTCTCTTACGCTCTCTCTTACTGTCTCTCGCTCTCTCTTGTTTTGTCTCTCTCTCTCTCCCTCTTACTGTCTCTCTTTCTCTCCCTCTTACTGTTTCTCTTTCTATCCCTCTTACTGTCTCGCTCTCTCTCTTTCAATCTCTCACTGTCTTTCTCCTCTCTCTCTCTCTTTCTTTGTCTCTCTCTGTCGCTCTCTTGCTTTGTCTCTCTCTCTTTCTTTCTCTCTCCTCTTGCTTTGTCTCTCTCTCGCCTCTGCTTTGTCTCTCTCTCTCTTGCTTTGTCTCAAATCTCTTTCGGATGGAGAGAGATAGAGGAAAGGGGGTACAATGTCTTGCTGACTGTGATCCGACAGATTTTAGACCCACTAATTAAACTTTCAACAATCACATTAGGAGTCCCCATGTTAGCGCTAATCTGTCTACACAGAACACGTTGATTAAATTGGACGCTCTCAATGCTGAGATTAGGAACTCTCCGCCTGTAATCTGGCCCTTAATTTTCCCTAGCTGTCAGTGACTGCAGAAGCAAGGTGGATGTGTCAGAAAGGCCATAGAGACGGCAGAGTTTTTGTCTTTCAAATTAGCTGCCAAAAGGCCAACCTTTGAGCTCTGGGCTGGGCCAGAAAGGGTGTAATTTCACTTTACAATTGAGATAGTGCTCCACCAATGGCCCAGTAGTTTAAGTTAACTGAGCTACCCAGCAGTTTGTTAAAAGTATATTGGATTATATTATATAATGTATAGATTTTTTTTACTTTAGATAGTAGACCATATGCATGTACGTATACCTTGTTCAGTGTTGTTATAGCTACTGTATTACAATCAGGGGCGCAACTTTGGTTTTAGAAGTGGGGGTGACATAAACACTCCAAACAGCCCACCCGCCCTACCTGAGGCATCCGCATGGTCCTAATGCACACCGTTGACTAGTTTTGTATCACATTACAATGATAAAACTGTAATGCGCCCCCCCCCCCCACCCCCCTCCATTCCCAGTGTATGTTGCGCCCATGATTACACAGTCATGAGCAGCTGTACAGCACATCCTGCCACTTTAATTCCATCTCTGAAGTTGAAACACTTCCACCATTCCCCAGCAGGGGGTGTAGGGACTAGTAGATCAGGTGAGTGTGCTTGAGAAGTCAGAGAGAGGGCAGCATGAAGAGGGGGTGAGCTCTGTATTCTGACAGACAGACAGCCCTATGGGACAGGTTCAGACAGACAGCCCTATGGGACAGGTACAGACAGACAGCCCTATGGGACAGGTACAGACAGACAGCCCTATGGGACAGGTACAGACAGAACTCTGTCTGTGGACAAAATGTCAAAACATTTCCAATCTACTTTAGCTGTAATATGCGCATGCAATATGCACATTTACAGTATACAGAATCCACACCAACTACTGAGAGAGGGAATGTGGCCTATTCCAAGGAACTACAGGAAATATAAAAAAATAATACTGTATGTCTCTCTCTTTCTTTCTCTCGACCTCTCTCTTTATCTCTCTCTCTCTCTCTCTCTCTCTCTCTCGCTCTCTCTCTCTCTCTCTCTCTCGCTCTCTTTCTCTCTTTCTCTCTCTCTCTCACTCTCTTGCTCTCTCTCTCTCTCGTCACTCTCTGTCCTCTTGCAGTGGCTCTCTTTCATGCTAGGAATCAAGTTTCACTGTGTTCTTTCTGCTACCGTGTGTATGAAGGTTCTGAGAATAAAATACTAGAGCATTGAATACTTTATTTATAGGATTATTTTACAAATTCAAATGGAAGTGTTTGCGGATACAATCATGTACTCTGTCAATAAGCAATAATAGGTGTCTTTCTGTCACTGTTATAACAGAGGGTTATAACCATTATCCTGCTGTCACTGTTATAACAGAGGGTTATAACCATTATTCTGCTGTCACTGTTATAACAGAGGGTTATAAACATTATCCTGCTGTCACTGTTATAACAGAGGGTTATAACCATTATCCTGCTGTCACTGTTATAACAGAGGGTTATAAACATTATCCTGCTGTCACTGTTATAACAGAGGGTTATAACCATTATCCTGCTGTCACTGTTATAACAGAGGGTTATAAACATTATTCTGCTGTCACTGTTATAACAGAGGGTTATAACCATTATTCTGCTGTCACTGTTATAACAGAGGGTTATAAACATTATTCTGCTGTAATCGCAGCTATTCATGGGATTGTAAATGCCTCAGGCCAAAGATGGGTGCTATTTGGTCGAGTCCCTCATAAGAGAAAAGACATTGGGGAAATTATATTTACCCTGCAAGGACAATCAGGATGGGGTGCGTGGGTGGATGTGGGACGCACATCCTTTTAACTACTATACAGTCAAATCAATGAATTGATCATTTAACCTTTATACATGTCATGACAGGGGACAAATGAATACTAATTGAAATGTTTCACGAGTTCATGTCTATACTCAAAGTGACTTGGCATCAGACCAGAAGTACCCCCTTGGCCAAAGCCAGCCAGTCATTCTTCTAGGCTTTCAGATTGCCATCTCCACACTACATTTAAGCACCAGCGTAGTTTTCTGTTCTGTCGAGTTGGTGTGAGGGAGCTTAAAATAAAGTACCTGTTGCCTTCAAGCACAAGGTAGGCTATAGGCCTACATGGTAAGGCAATAATGCAATCAATTCTAATAGTATATGAGCTAAATACGGAAAGAATAAATCCCATCGACATGTTGAAGGTTTAGTCTAGTGATTCACTCTTCGTGGACTTAATTTATTTTCCTGTCAGTTGTTTGTTTCCCTTCTACTAAATTCTCTACAGAGCAGAGTACAAACCCGGAGTTACCACTAAGAGCCAAGCCTGCCAACTGCTCCATATTTGTATTACACACACACACACACACACACACACACACACACACACACACACACACACACACACACACACACACACACACACACACACACACACTACTCACTACTCACTCCCTATCTCTCACCCTCTCTCTTCCTCCCTTCCTTTCACCCTCTCTCTGCCTCCCTCCCTCTCACCCTCTCTCTGCCTCCCTCTCTCTCACCCTCTCTCCACCTCCCTCCCTCTCTCTGCCTCTCTCCGCCTCCCTCCCTCTCACCCTCTCTCTGCCTCCCTCCCTCTCTCTGCCTCTCTCCACCTCCCTCCCTCTCACCCTCTCTCTGCCTCTCTCCGCCTCCCTCCCTCTCACCCTCTCTCTGCCTCCCTCCCTCTCTCCGCCTCCCTCCCTCTCACCCTCTCTCTGCCTCCCTCCCTCTCACGCTCTCTCCCTCCCTCTCTCTGCCTCCTGCCTATCTCTCTCTCTGAAGGTGGCGGCATAGAGCGGTGGAGCTATTAGCTCCGCGCTGCAGACATCATTAGGAGTGGAGGGAGACGATTCCACCGTCAGCGCAGGAACAGGAAGCCCTGGCAACAAGGAGACACCGCTCTTACCAGACCATTACACCGTACAGTAAGTCCTAGCTCTGTCTATACTCTCAGTCTGTCATTTTTGTTGTGTCACTTTTTTCTTTGCTAAGCGGTAGAGGTAGAGAAAATGGCTGGAACTGGAAGGAAGGCGTACGCGCAAAAACAGCGTTCGTTTATTTCCAAAGCCTTTGAAAATGTTTACCTCGCACTCTGACCTATTTTTTTGTGTCCGGAGCATAGACGGTTGTTTGTGGTTTACAGTCATGCACTTGTCATTTCGAACAAAAATGCAAACGAACTACTAAGTTTGACACATGTGAGCGGTGGTTTCGCGGACTTGAGCAAGGAGTGTTTCACAGGCGGGTTGGTGTGTAGGACAGGCAAGCTAACTGCGCCACCCCACCCAGAAACATTGCATAAAGAATAGTAAAATACATATTTATAGTATAGCCTTCAACCGTCCACTTTTAAAATGGTTGTGGTACGTGAGTAGCCTACGTGGCCGTATGTCCACTCATGCGACACATTTTAGTTTCTAATTCCATCGCGGAAGTGTTTTTTATTCTTCAAAAACAGGGCAAACCAACTAACCCTAGTCCACCTAATGTAACCGGCGTCATTATACAAATACATAGTAGATGACATGCCCTTAATTTGGCGGGGAGAGAGAAAATGGTATCTACTCGGTTAGGCTACAAGCCCTTTTCATTGACGCTGGCTGATTTGTAAAGGACATTGGGTCTCCTGAATGTGTCTAGTGATTGCTCGACTACCCGTGGCGTGATGTCACTCATCCTAGCTTTGGTGGTTATATAACAGGACTGTAGGGATCCCGGGTTGTGATAGCCGAGGTATTTATACTCTGCTTACACTCAGGAATTGCACAATGCATAGTAAGATTTGCATAGTAAGACCTGTCTTCCCTAGAGGATAGTCTACAGACTGCTACATGCCACAACCACTACACTGTTATTACATGGTTACGTTTGATCCAGTATCTAGAAACGATGGTGGTTGGTTGGTCAAAGAGTGTTTCAATGTTGCCGAAAAAAACTAAAACGTTATGCTGTAAAATGTAACAGTAACTTTGCAATCCATTGAAGGGGACACTTGATACTACGAAATTATTTTTCAACAACATGCAAGCCTGCAGTAAAACAAGAATACACGTTGTCGTACTTCAGCCTACACCAGCTTGCTTATGAGCATAATAATGCAGATAAAAAAAAAACATGTCTGGAGGCCGTTTTGTAATGCAGTAACATGTCAAGAGGTGAGGTATTTGTTGCACCTCTGTATTCAATCAAAAAAATAAAGATTGGTTGGATCACAATTATAATCACAATCGTGATGATCTTATTTGTTGTGAAATTGACTGATATTACTTGTTAGATATGACTTGTTTTAGATACTGCTGCACTGTCGGAACTAGAAGCACAAGCATTTCGCTACACTCGCAGTAACATCTGCTTAACACGTATATGTGACAAATCCGATTTGATTTGATTTTTGATGATAATATAATTCTTGTTGCAGCCATCATGTTTCATCTCAATACCTGATAGTTTTTTTATTGTGGGTGGCTATGGAGTTGACATTTATACTAGGTTATTTTGCTACAGTTCTTCTGTATATAACCTGTGTATATCACCTGTGTATATAACCTATGTATATAACCTGTGTATATAACCTTGCCCATTTAAACCTGTACTCTGCAGGCCACGGAACCACATTGTTTCTTTATGTACCTTGTCTTCTTGGTAGTGTAGTATGAGGTGGGTAGGTTTGTAGTGGTTGACCAGTGATAGTGTAGTTTGAGGTGGGTAGGTTTGTAGTGACTGACCAGTGATAGTGTAGTTTGAGGTGGGTAGGTTTGTAGCGTCTGACCAGTGATAGTGTAGTATGAGGTGGGTAGGTTTGTAGCGTCTGACCAGTGATAGTGTAGTATGAGGTGGGTAGGTTTGTAGTGGTTGACCACTGACCAGTGATAGTGTAGTTTGAGGTGGGTAGGTTTGTAGTGGCTGACCAGTGATAGTGTAGTATGAGGTGGGTAGGTTTGTGGCGGCTGACCAATTAGTGTGGAGTGCTTCAGGGCACCACAGGATTAAACTGCATGATCTCTCTACCAGTTCAGTTCACCTGATGGTGGTGAATCCCTCTATAGCACATATTACGACTCTTCTATTTTAGATATAAAATTGAATCTTTATTTAACTAGGCAAGTCAGTTAAGAACAAATTCTTATTTACAATGACGGCCTAACCCTGCCGATGCTGGGCCAAATTGTGCTCCGTCGTATGGGACTCCCAATCACGACCTGTTGTGATACAGCCTGGAATCGAACCAGGGTCTGTAGTGACACCTCTAGCACTGAGAGGCAGTGCCTTAGACCACTGCGCCACTCAGGAGATATTTGAAGGATGTAGGCTAGTTCATTGGTTCAAATGTTTGAGATGTTTTCAAAACCTATTTTCAATCTGAATGGTAGAAGACAAATAAGGTCATGATTATTTCCTGACCATGTCACCTGACCAGGGACAAACTCCTAGCCCCTAGCTAGTTATTACTCATTAACTACAATTATCGGCCAGAGTTTTTTCTGGTCTGATGACATGGTCAGCAGGAAAAACTCAGCATCATTATTTCAGCACCATAACGTCTTCTCTGAAAACGTTTCAAAATGTTTGTTCCAAATGGGAGCTAATGAACGCGACCCTGTCCGTTGTGCAGGGATCTAATCATGTGACGGGGAATGAGAGGGCTGCGATTTCTCCCTGCACTTCCCTTTGATCCTGTCCGCCACACACACACACACACACACACGCACACACACACACACACACACACACACACACACACACACACACACACACACACACACACACACACACACACACACACACACACCTCACACACACACAAACACACACACACACCTATTTACTTTTAAATGCTAATGAGAGACAATTAGTAGCCAGTGTGTCCTAATCACTAGGGAATTTACCCATCTCAGCTCGTTTGTCAGAGTTGCAAAGACTTATGCACACACACACACCACACACACACACACACACACACACACACACACACACACACACACACACACACACACACACACACGCACTCACACACACACACACACACGCACTCACACACGCACTCACACACACACACACACACACACACACACACACACACACACACACACACACACACACACACACACACACACACACACACACACACACACATGCACATCATCTCCAAATTAAGAAAAACGTGATACACCTTGCCTTTAAACTGAGGGCTGGGTTTTGAAGTGCCCTGTCTTGCCCTGACTTCCGGAGATATTTCCAGGTTTTGTCTGGGTAGGCTAGTCTTTCATGGTTGACTGAGAGAGTGATATAAGATGAGCCACACCCCTATACCTGCAGAAAGGAACAGGCTGTGTGTGTGTGTATGTTTGTGTGTGTGTGTACGTGTGTGTGTGTACGTGTGTGTGTGTACGTGTGTGTGTGTGTGTGTGTGTGTGTGTGTGTGTGTGTGTGTGTGAGTGCGTGTGTGTGTGTGTGTGTGTGTGAATGTGATTCCACTCTGAGCAAAACAAGGGGATGAACCCAGTCAATGACCAATGATTGGCAGTCTCTTCAAAATAGGTGTGTGTAACATGTGTGTTTACACAGAAGATGGGCAGTACACACACACACACACTGCTTGGTTTCCACTTTCACTTGCAGCTAGAGCAGGGTCCAGGGGTAGATAGACAGTAGGGCTGGATAGACCTCACGACATGAAATTATCAGAATATTTAGGTGCCGATACGATATGTATTGCGATTCTCACTATTCTCCTAATTCTGTATGTAATGCGATTTAATACTGTGATTATATTGTGATTTGATTTTTCTGAACATATTGCTCACCATATGTCTGCTGCAGAGGTACAATAGAGAGCCATGAGAAAACTAGTTTTGATCAGTCATGGAAATAAAAGTACCTAATAAATATTAACTCACTATTTAAAAAGATGGAGAACAAGCTGGGATGAAAAATACAGGAGTTTTGGCACAGCTACAGCCGACTAGCGCCAGCTAACGCTACATTGGAGTTAAAGTATCGATTTAATATTGTCCAAAATAGTATTGCGATATATAAGTGTATAATTGCCCCCCAGGTATCTCTGTCTGCATGTGTGTGCATGTGTTTGTGTGTCTGCTTCTGTGTGGTGTGTGTGTGTGTGTGTGTGTGTGTGTGTGTGTGTGTGTGTGTGTGTGTGTGTGTGTGTGTGTGTGTGTGTGTGTGTGTGTGTGTGTGAGGATTTGTGCCAAGCCACGTTGCTTGGTTACTTCAGTGGCCAATCAAACAAACTTTGTGTTTCGTTCACCTCCTCTCTCTCTCTCTATTTTTCCCTTTCTCTCTGTCTCTGTCTCTGTCTCTCTCTCTCTCTCTCTGTCTCTGTCTCTGTCTCAGTCTCTGTCTCTGTCTCTCTCTCTATCTCTCTCTCTCTCTCTCTCTCTCTCTCTCTCTTTCTCTCCCTCTCTTCCTTTCTCTCCCTCTCTTCCTTTCTCTCCCTCTTCTCTTTTATAGTTTTTTTCACAATGTAAATTCCTTGGTCCTGTGTAGCCTCTCCCTTGTTGAATCAGATAAAAGGCCTTGGTTGAATCCCAATTGGCATCCTATTTCCTACGTAGAGCCCCATGTCCTGGGGAGAGAGCCCAGCCCCAGAGGTAGCCATGTCCTGGGGAGAGAGCCTAGCCCCAGAGGTAGCTATGTCCTGGGTAGAGAGCCCAGCCCCGGAGGTAGCCATGTCCTGGGGAGAGAGCCCAGCCCCAGAGGTAGCTATGTCCTGGGGAGAGAGCCCAGCCCCGGAGGTAGCCATGTCCTGGGGAGAGAGCCCAGCCCCAGAGGTAGCTATGTCCTGGGGAGAGAGCCCAGCCCCGGAGGTAGCTATGTCCTGGGGAGAGAACCCAGCCCCAGAGAGGTAGCTATGTCCTGGGTAGAGAGCCCAGCCCCGGAGGTAGCCATGTCCTGGGGAGAGAGCCCAGCCCCGGAGGTAGCTATGTCCTGGGGAGAGAGCCCAGCCCCGGAGGTAGCTATGTCCTGGAGTGAGAGCCCAGCCCCGGAGGTAGCTATGTCCTGGAGAGAGAGCCCAGCCTCGGAGGTAGCTATGTCCTGGAGAGAGAGCCCAGCCCCGGAGGTAGCCATGTCCTGGGGAGAGAGCCCAGCCCCGGAGGTAGCTATGTCCTCGGGAGAGAGCCCAGCCCCGGAGGTAGCCATGTCCTGGGTAGAGAGCCCAGCCCCGGAGGTAGCCCTGTCCTGGGGAGAGAGCCCAGCCCCGGAGGTAGCCCTGTCCTGGAGAGAGAGCCCAGCCCCGGAGGTAGCTATGTCCTGGGGAGAGAGCCCAGCCCCGGAGGTAGCTATGTCCTCGGGAGAGAGCCCAGCCCCGGAGGTAACCATGTCCTTGGGAGGTAGCTATGTCCTGGGGAGAGAGCCCAACCCTGGAGGTAACCATGTCCTTGGCAGGTAGCTATGTCCTGGGGAGGTAGCTATGTCCTGGAGAGGTAGCTATGTCCTGGGGAGGGAGCCCAGCCCCAGGAGAGAAGAGTGGGGGCAACAGAGAGAGAGAGAAAGAGAGAGAAAAAGGGAGAGCAAGATGGAAAGAAGCCACCTTAAAGGAAGCAATTCCCAACTCTTCCATATAACAAAGCCATCACCTACAGAGAGATGAACCTGGAGAAGAGTCCCATAAGCAAGCTGGTCCTGGGGCTCTGTTCACAAACACAAACAGACCCCACAGAGCCCCAGGACAGCAACACAATTAGACCCAACCAAAACATGAGAAAACAAAAAGATAAATACCTGACACATTAGAAATAATTTTTTAAAAAACTGAGCAAACTAGAATGCTAGTTGGCCCTAAACAGAGAATACACAGTATCAGAATACCTGACCACTGTAACTGACCCAAGCTTAAGGAAAGCTTTGACTATGTTCAGACTTAGTGAGCATAGCCTTGCTATTGAGAAAGGCCGCAGTAGGCAGACCTGACTCTCAAGAGAGGACAGGCTATGTGCTCACTGCCCACGAAATGAGTTGGAAACTGAGCTGCACTTCCTAACTTCCTGCCAAATGTATGGCCATATTAGAGACACATATTGCTCAGATTACACAGACACACAAAGAATTAGAAAACAAATCCAATTTTGATGAACTCCCATATCTACTGGATGAAATACCACAGTGTCTCATCACAGCAGCAATACTTGTGAACTGTTGTTACAAGAAAAGGGCAACCAGTGAAGAACAACCACTGTAAATACAACCCATGTTTATGCTTATTTATTTTCCCTTTTGTACTTTAACTATTGGCACATCATTACAACACTGTATATACAATACAATACAATATATGAGATTTTTTTTGTGAGTGTAATGTTTACTGTTAATTTTTTATTGTTTATTTCACTTGTGTTAATTGTCTATTTCACTTGCTTTGGCAATGTTAACATATGTTTCTCATGCCAATAAAGCCCCTTGAATTGAAAGTGAGTTGAATTGAAAGTGAGTTGAATTGAAAGAGAGTGGAATTGAAAGAGAGTTGAATTGAAAGAGATTTGAATTGAAAGAGAGTTGAATTGAAAGAGAGTTGAATTGAAAGAGAGTTGAATTGAAAGGCTGTACTTCACCAGGCTGTACTTCATTCACCAGGCTGTACTTCATTCACCAGGCTGTACTTCACCAGGATGTACTTCATTCACCAGGCTGTACTTCATTCACCAGGATGTACTTCATTCACCAGGCTGTACTTCATTCACCAGGCTGTACTTCACCAGGCTGTACTTCATTCACCAGGTTGTATTTCACCAGGCTGTACTTCATTCACCAGGCTGTACTTCATTCACCAGGCTGTACTTCACCAGGCTGTACTTCATTCACCAGGCTGTACTTCATTCACCAGGCTGTACTTCACCAGGATGTACTTCATTCACCAGGCTGTACTTCATTCACCAGGATGTACTTCATTCACCAGGCTGTACTTCATTCACCAGGCTGTACTTCACCAGGCTGTACTTCATTCACCAGGCTGTACTTCATTCACCAGGTTGTACTTCATTCACCAGGCTGTACTTCATTCACCAGGTTGTACTTCATTCACCAGGATGTACTTCATTTACCAGGATGTACTTCATTCACCAGGTTGTACTTCACCAGACTGTACTTCACCAGGCTGTACTTCATTCACCAGGATGTACTTCATTCACCAGGCTGTACTTCACCAGACTGTACTTCACCAGGCTGTACTTCATTCACCAGGCTGTACTTCACCAGGCTGTACTTCACCAGGCTGTACTTCACCAGGCTGTACTTCATTCACCAGGCTGTACTTCATTCACCAGGATGTACTTCATTCACCAGGCTGTACTTCATTCACCAGGCTGTACTTCACCAGGCTGTACTTCATTCACCAGGATGTACTTCATTCACCAGGTTGTACTTCATTCACCAGGTTGTACTTCATTCACCAGGATGTACTTCATTCACCAGGTTGTACTTCATTCACCAGGATGTACTTCATTCACCAGGCTGTACTTCATTCACCAGGATGTACTTCATTCACCAGGATGTACTTCATTCACCAGGCTGTACTTCATTCACCAGGCTGTACTTCATTCACCAGGATGTACTTCATTCACCAGGCTGTACTTCACCAGGCTGTACTTCACCAGGCTGTACTTCACCAGGCTGTACTTCATTCACCAGACTGTACTTCATTCACCAGGCTGTACTTCATTCACCAGGCTGTACTTCATTCACCAGGCTGTACTTCACCAGGCTGTACTTCATTCACCAGGCTGTACTTCATTCACCAGGCTGTACTTCACCAGGCTGTACTTCATTCACCAGGCTGTACTTCATTCACCAGGCTGTACTTCATTCAACAGGCTGTACTTCACCAGGCTGTACTTCACCAGACTGTACTTCACCAGGCTGTACTTCACCAGACTGTACTTCACCAGACTGTACTTCACCAGACTGTACTTCATTCACCAGACTGTACTTCACCAGACTGTACTTCACCAGGCTGTACTTCACCAGACTATACTTCACCAGACTGTACTTCATTCACCAGGCTGTACTTCACCAGACTGTACTTCACCAGACTGTACTTCACCAGACTGTACTTCACCAGACTGTACTTCACCAGGCTGTACTTCACCAGACTGTACTTCACCAGACTGTACTTCACCAGACTGTACTTCACCAGGCTGTACTTCACCAGACTGTACTTCATTCACCAGACTGTACTTCATTCACCAGACTGTACTTCACCAGACTGTACTTCACCAGGCTGTACTTCACCAGACTGTACTTCACCAGGCTGTACTTCACCAGGCTGTACTTCACCAGACTGTACTTCACCAGGCTGTACTTCATTCACGAGACTGTACTTCACCAGGCTGTACTTCACCAGACTGTACTTCACCAGGCTGTACTTCATTCACCAGACTGTACTTCACCAGACTGTACTTCGCCAGGCTGTACTTCACCAGGCTGTACTTCATTCACCAGACTGTACTTCACCAGACTGTACTTCACCAGGCTGTACTTCACCAGGCTGTATTTCACCAGACTGTACTTCATTCACCAGGCTGTACTTCACCAGACTGTACTTCACCAGACTGTACTTCACCAGGCTGTACTTCACCAGACTGTACTTCAGTGTTCACTGCATAACAGACACACTCAACATGCTTTTGAGAGCTTTTTTCCACTTTGAAAGCAGATAAAAACATTCCTCTCTCAGCTGGGCTGTGAGTAGATGTCAGCATACTGGCGCACACACACGCACACACACACACACACGCACGCACACACACACACACACACGCACGCACGCACGCACACACACGCACACACACACACACACACACACACACACACACACACACACACACACACACACACACACACACACACACACTCCTTTGAGGTTACAGTGATGTCTTTATGGGTTGTTTTCAGACAGTGGGATTGGAGGAATGATATGTCTGAAGTTACCAGACTGTACCTTTCAAACTTCAGTAGAATATTGCTATTGATTTTCAACCTGTTTTTCTCCACGTCTTTGTATGATAACAGACCGTAGGTCCAGACTGATAATTCCACTCTTTCTTTGATTTGGACACAGTCATTAGTAAAGCTACATTTAAACACTTCTCACCAAACCCAGGGACTTTAAAGTTACTCAGGGTTTAATGCCATTATGTGAAACATCATTATTTAGGATGAAGTCTTCAAATCAAATCAAAATCAAATCAAATGTATTTATAAAAGCCCTTTGTACATCAGCTGATATCTCAAAGTGCTGTACAGAAACCCAGCCTAAAACCCCAGACAGCAAGCAATGCAGGTGTAGAAGCACGGTCTTTATCAGTCTTGGTCTTTATCTGCGATCACATATTGAGATATTTTCATTTACATAATGATTATTGTTTCTGCATGATCCCTGTCATTCGTTGGCTTCGCTGAACCTGCCTGCCCACACCCAGTCCTGTCGTTGTTGATGGAGGTTAGAAAATCAATGGGCGGTATCCTGAATGGCTCAGTGTGACTGTGAATAGGGATGGAAGGGTTTTACACTGACTGATAAACTGCCTGCGTCACAATGCTGGATCAATGAGCCCCAGCATGCTTCAATTACCTTTTGAAAACTGGGGTGAAACTGTGCTGTGGCGTTCACTTGGCTCTGTACTGCACTGTGAGGAAAGATCCATAACGGCAGAATAGTTGCCTAGAGGAAATGCCCAGGGGAGTGCCTTACAGGGTATCCTCAACTGACATATCAATACCATCTTATATTGGGCAACAACTGTGTGGTTAGTTACACAATGGTAAAAATAGTGATAGCGATGCTGTAGCTTACCATCCACTGCAACAACCTTGAACATGCCTGGCTGGTCCCTTTACCAACCAGCTGTGTTTCAGATGGTATGCTGTTACTTATATAATAATCACCACACTACAGTTGTTAGGAGCCTAAAATGTTTGGTCTCCTGTAATCTAACCAATATGATGGGAGGGAGCCATGATCAGGGGAGGTTATTTATGTATGAGTCCCAAATGGCATTCCCCATAGGGGGGGGGGGGGGGGGGGGGGGGGGGGGGTCAGGTGTGATCTGTAACTCACACACACACCTGCACACACACTTCTGAGAAGCCTGACTGAACGAACCCACTGCCCTCCTATTTTTAGCCCACTGTCTCACCATCAGGTCTTGTTTCATAGTTGTTCTCACTTCTAATTGTATTATGATGTTGAAAAGAACCTCCCCTCTCTGGTACTGTAATGTTGTTCTAAAGAACCTCCTCTGTCTAGTACTGTAATGTTGTTTTAAAGAATCTCTCTCTGGTCCTGTAATGTTGTTTTAAAGAACCTCCTCTCTCTGGTCCTGTAATGTTGTTTTAAAGAACCTCCTCTCTCTAGTACTGTAATGTTGTTTTAAATAACCTCCCCTCTCTGGTCCTGTAATGTTGTTTTAAAGAACCTCCTCTCTCTGGTACTGTAATGTTGTTTTAAAGAACCTCCTCTCTCTGGTCCTGTAATGTTGTTTTAAAGAATCTCCTCTGTCTGGTACTGTAATGTTGTTTTAAAGAACCTCCTCTCTCTGGTCCTGTAATGTTGTTTTAAAGAACCTCCTCTCTCTGGTCCTGTAATGTTGTTTTAAAGAACCTCCTCTGTCTGGTCCTGTAATGTTGTTTTAAAGAACCTCCTCTGTCTGGTACTGTAATGTTGTTTTAAAGAACCTCCTCTCTCTGGTCCTGTAATGTTGTTTTAAAGAATCTCCTCTCTCTGGTCCTGTAATGTTGTTTTAAAGAACCTCCTCTCTGGTCCTGTAATGTTGTTCTAAAGAACCTCCTCTCTCTGGTCCTGTAATGTTGTTTTAAAGAACCTCCTCTCTCTGGTACTGTAATGTTGTTTTAAAGAACCTCCTCTCTCTGGTACTGTAATGTTGTTTTAAAGAACCTCCTCTCTCTGGTACTGTAATGTTGTTTTAAAGAACCTCCTCTCTCTGGTACTGTAATGTTGTTTTAAAGAACCTCTTCTCTCTGGTCCTGTAATGTTGTTTTAAAGAACCTCCTCTCTCTGGTACTGTAATGTTGTTTTAAAGAACCTCCTCTCTCTGGTACTGTCATGTTGTTTTAAAGAACCTCCTCTCTCTGGTCCTGTAATGTTGTTTTAAAGAACCTCCTCTCTCTGGTACTGTCATGTTGTTTTAAAGAACCGCCTCTCTCTGGTCCTGTAATGTTGTTTTAAAGAATCTCCTCTGTCTGGTACTGTAATGTTGTTTTAAAGAACCTCCTCTCTCTGGTACTGTAATGTTGTTTTAAAGAACCTCCTCTCTCTGGTCCTGTAATGTTGTTCTAAAGAACCTCCTCTCTCTGGTACTGTAATGTTGTTCTAAAGAACCTCCTCTCTCTGGTACCGTAATGTTGTTTTAAATAACCTCCTCTCTCTGCTACTGTAAAGTTGTTTTAAAGAACCTCCTCTCTCTGGTACTGTAATGTTGTTCTAAAGAACCTCCTCTCTCTGGTACTGTAATGTTGTTCTAAAGAACCTCCTCTCTCTGGTACTGTAATGTTGTTCTAAAGAACCTCCTCTCTCTGGTACCGTAATGTTGTTTTAAATAACCTCCTCTCTCTGGTACTGTAAAGTAATGGTGCTTGGTGTGACTGTAGAGGCTCTTTCACTTTGGAGAAGGAACTGAGACCTGTCTTTGTTGTTGATAGAACAGTAAGAGAAGACGCACTCCCGGCTTGAGGCTTTTTTACTTTGTGTAGCACGATAGAGCTACGTACTAGTTTCCCCCAACGTAACCTTGCATGCATGTCGATGTCTTATAACACGATAATACATGTCGTAAAACACAGTGGCAAGACAGATAGCACATTAGCTTTGGCCGAATTGTCAGATTGTCGCCTCTAGTCTCTGCAACGTGTTCAACAGGATGAACAGAAGGCAACAGCAGTCAGTCTGTGGAGGCATTTAGCTGGTGTTCCAGATGCAGTGGGAGCTGCCTCCGTTATGTCCACCTGTCCCCCCCCCGCCTGCCATAAAACACACACACACACACACACACACACACACACACACACACACACACACACACACACACACACACACACACACACTAGTACAGACCAGGATCAGATATAATTTCTTATCATTGGCTGGAGTATAGTACACTGACTGGTAGACACCTTGTGGGGCTGTCCCACTGGGCACACACCGGTTGAATCAATGTTGTTCCAATGAAATTATGTTGAACCAACGTAGAATAGGCGTTGAATTGACATCTGTGCCCAGTGGGGTGGCACAACCTAGTAATCTGACAGCCCTGGGACATATAGAGGAAGAGGAGGAGGAGGGGACTGCAGAGAGAAGAGGTAGGAGGAGGAGAAGAGCGATAAACAGAGAAGGAGGAGAAGGAGAGGAATAAGAGAGGAGGAGGAGGAGGAAGAGGAAGAGAAGGAGAAAAGAAGCAGGAGGATGAAGGGGAGGAAAGAGAGGAGGAGAAGAGGTAGGAGAGGGGAGTAGCAGTGATGTCATCGAGCAGACCCCCCCAGAGGGTACAGGGACAGGAAGAGGACTGGACCTGGTGTGCACGTCCCGCCTGTCGTTACACACACAGTTAGCGCAGAGAGAGAGTGTCCGAGAGGGTATCAACAATGATTCCCGCTCGGCAGCACTCGGAGGATATGCATCAAGAAAGGAATTCAATAACAGGAAAACATCACTGATACATTACTGTGGAATAGTGAAACCCACCCTGGCCGATGTTATGTTTGGCACAATATGACCACTTCTACTATTTATTCTTTATGAAGTGACGTGATGTGCTCTGGTTGATGGTCGTATATCATATGGAAAGAAGTTTCCAGAACAGCATCAGTGTGTGTGCGTGTGCACGTTCGTGTGCTTGTGTATGTACATGCATGTTAACTCTACGTGGGTGTTTGTGTGTGTGTGGAACTTTACAACAGTCACTCCTTAAAACAGTATAAGCCAGTCTGAAGTCATGTCCTTAAGCTGAGGGAGGAGGCTTGAGTTCTGAACCGCTCGATGGCTGGGTTATTAATAAGGCTGCTGCTGTGGGGTTTTGACTATGGAAGAGGCACTTTGGAAATGACAGGCACTGGCAGAGGGTTCAGTAAAACACTGGCAGAGGGTTTAGTTAAACACTGACAGAGGGTTCAGTAAAACACTGGCAGAGGGTTTAGTAAAACACTGGCAGAGGGTTTAGTAAAACACTGGCAGAGGGTTTAGTAAAACACTGGCAGAGGGTTTAGTAAAACACTGGCAGAGGGTTTAGTAAAACATTGGCAGAGGGTTTAGTAAAACACTGGCAGAGGGTTTAGTAAAACACTGGCAGAGTGTTTAGTAAAACACTGGCAGAGGGTTTAGTAAAACACTGGCAGAGGGATTAATAAAACACTGGCAGAGGGTTTAGTAAAACACTGACAGAGGGTTTAGTAAAACACTGGCAGAGGGTTTAGTAAAACACTGGCAGAGGGTTTAGTAAAACACTGGCATAGGGTTTAGTAAAACACTGGCAGAGGGTTTAGTAAAACACTGGCAGAGGGTTTAGTAAAACATTGGCAGAGGGTTTAGTAAAACACTGGCAGAGGGTTTAGTAAAACACTGGCAGAGTGTTTAGTAAAACACTGGCAGAGGGTTTAGTAAAACACTGGCAGAGGGATTAATAAAACACTGGCAGAGGGTTTAGTAAAACACTGACAGAGGGTTTAGTAAAACACTGGCAGAGGGTTTAGTAAAACACTGGCAGAGGGTTTAGTAAAACACTGGCAGAGGGTTCAGTAAAACACTGGCAGAGGGTTTAGTAAAACACTGGCAGAGGGTTTAGTAAAACACTGGCAGAGGGTTCAGTTAAACACTGGCAGAGGGTTTAGTAAAACACGCAGAGGGTTTAGTAAAACACTGGCAGAGGGTTTAGTAAAACACTGGCAGAGGGTTTAGTAAAACACTGGCAGAGGGTTCAGTTAAACACTGGCAGAGGGATTAATAAAACACTGGCAGAGGGTTTAGTAAAACACTGACAGAGGGTTTATTAAAACACTGGCAGAGGGTTCAGTTTAACACTGGCAGAGGGTTTAGTAAAACACTGGCAGAGGGTTTAGTAAAACACTGGCAGAGGGTTTAGTAAAACACTGACAGAGGGTTCAGTAAAACACTGGCAGAGGGTTTAGTAAAACACTGGCAGAGGGATTAATAAAACACTGGCAGAGGGTTTAGTAAAACACTGACAGAGGGTTTATTAAAACACTGGCAGAGGGTTTAGTAAAACACTGGCAGAGGGTTTAGTAAAACACTGGCAGAGGGTTCAGTAAAACACTGGCAGAGGGTTTAGTAAAACACTGGCAGAGGGTTTAGTAAAACACTGGCAGAGGGTTCAGTTAAACACTGGCAGAGGGTTTAGTAAAACACTGGCAGAGGGTTCAGTAAAACACGGACAGAGGGTTTAGTAAAACACTGACAAGAGGGTTTAGTAAAACACTGGCAGAGGGTTTAGTAAAACACTGGCAGAGGGTTTAGTAAAACACTGGCAGAGGGTTTAGTAAAACACTGGCAGAGGGTTTAGTAAAACACTGGCAGAGGGTTCAGTTAAACACTGGCAGAGGGTTTAGTAAAACACTGGCAGAGGGTTCAGTTAAACACTGGCAGAGGGTTTAGTAAAACACTGGCAGAGGGTTTAGTAAAACACTGGCAGAGGGTCCAGTTAAACACTGGCAGAGGGTTTAGTAAAACACTGGCAGAGGGTTCAGTAAAACACTGGCAGAGGGTTTAGTAAAACACTGGCAGAGGGTTTAGTAAAACACTGGCAGAGGGTTCAGTTAAACACTGGCAGAGGGTTTAGTAAAACACTGGCAGAGGGTTTAGTAAAACACTGGCAGAGGGTTTAGTAAAACACTGGCAGAGGGTCCAGTTAAACACTGGCAGAGGGTTTAGTAAAACACTGGCAGAGGGTTCAGTAAAACACTGGCAGAGGGTTTAGTAAAACACTGGCAGAGGGTTTAGTAAAACACTGGCAGAGGGTTCAGTTAAACACTGGCAGAGGGTTTAGTAAAACACTGGCAGAGGGTTTAGTAAAACACTGGCAGAGGGTTTAGTAAAACACTGGCAGAGGGTTTAGTAAAACACTGACAGAGGGTTCAGTAAAACACTGGCAGAGGGTTCAGTAAAACACTGGCAGAGGGTTCAGTAAAACACTGACAGAGGGTTTAGTAAAACACTGACAAGAGGGTTTAGTAAAACACTGGCAGAGGGTTTAGTAAAACACTGGCAGAGGGTTCAGTTAAACACTGGCAGAGGGTTTAGTAAATGGCACTTCTCCCCCACTAGTCTCCCACCCCACTGGTCACTCCTCTCTTCCCCCCCACTAGTCACTCCCCCCCCCCCCCCCCCACTAGTCACTCCTCTCCCCCCCACTAGTCACTCCTCTCCCCCCCACTAGTCACTCCTCTCCCCCCCCACTAGTCACTCCTCTCCCCCCCCAACTAGTCACTCCCCCCCCCCACTAGTCACTCCCCCCCCCCCACTAGTCACTCCTCTCTTCTCCCACCACTAGTCACTCCTCTCTTCTCCCCCACTAGTCACTCCTCTCTTCTCCCCCTCCGTCCCCACTAGTCACTTCTCTCTTCTCCCACCACTACTAGTCACTCCTCTCCCACCCCACTAGTCACTCCTCTCCCACCCCACTAGTCACTCCTCTCTCCCCCCCACTAGTCACTCCTCTCTTCTCCCACCACTAGTCACTCCTCTCCCACCCCACTAGTCACTCCTCTCTTCTCCCACCACTAGTCACTCCTCTCCCACCCCACTAGTCACTCCTCTCCCCCCCCCACTAGTCACTCCTCTCTTCTCCCCCACTAGTCACTCCTCTCTTCTCCCACCACTAGTCACTCCTCTCCCACCCCACTAGTCACTCCTCTCTTCTCCCACCACTAGTCACTCCTCTCCCCCCACTAGTCACTCCTCTCTTCTCCCCCTCCGTCCCCACTAGTCACTCCTCTCTCCCCCCCACTAGTCACTCCTCTCTTCTCCCACCACTAGTCACTCCTCTCTTCTCCCACCACTAGTCACTCCTCTCTTCTCCCACCACTAGTCACTCCTATCCCACCCCACTAGTCACTCCTCTTTTCTCCCACCACTAGTCACTCCTCTCCCCCCACTAGTCACTCCTCTCTTCTCCCACCACTAGTCACTCCTCTCTTCTCCCACCACTAGTCACTCCTCTCTTCTCCCACCACTAGTCACTCCTCTCCCACCCCACTAGTCACTCCTCTCTTCTCCCACCACTAGTTACTCCTCTCCCACCCCACTAGTCACTCCTCTCCCACCCCACTAGTCACTCCTCTCCCACCCCACTAGTCACTCCTCTCTTCTCCCACCACTAGTCACTCCTCTCCCACCCCACTAGTCACTCCTCTCCCACCCCACTAGTCACTCCTCTCCCACCCCACTAGTCACTCCTCTCCCACCCCACTAGTCACTCCTCTCCCACCCCACTAGTCACTCCTCTCTTCTCCCACCACTAGTCACTCCTCTCCCACCCCACTAGTCACTCCTCTCCCACCCCACTAGTCACTCCTCTCCCACCCCACTAGTCACTCCTCTCCCACCCCACTAGTCACTCCTCTCCCACCCCACTAGTCACTCCTCTCCCACCCCACTAGTCACTCCTCTCCCACCCCACTAGTCACTCCTCTCTTCTCCCACCACTAGTCACTCCTCTCCCCCCCCACTAGTCACTCCTCTCCCCCCCCACTAGTCACTCCTCTCCCACCCCACTAGTCACTCCTCTCCCACCCCACTAGTCACTCCTCTCCCACCCCACTAGTCACTCCTCTCCCACCCCACTAGTCACTCCTCTCCCACCCCACTAGTCACTCCTCTCCCACCCCACTAGTCACTCCTCTCTTCTCCCACCACTAGTCACTCCTCTCCCACCCCACTAGTCACTCCTCTCCCACCCCACTAGTCACTCCTCTCCCCCCCACTAGTCACTCCTCTCCCACCCCACTAGTCACTCCTCTCCCACCCCACTAGTCACTCCTCTCCCACCCCACTAGTCACTCCTCTCCCACCCCACTAGTCACTCCTCTCTTCTCCCACCACTAGTCACTCCCCCCCCCCCCCCACTAGTCACTCCTCTCCCCCCCCACTAGTCACACCTCTCCCACCCCACTAGTCACTCCTCTCCCACCCACTAGTCACTCCTCTCCCCACCACTAGTCACTCCTCTCCCAGCACTAGTCACTCCTCTCCCACCCCACTAGTCACTCCTCTTCCACCCCACTAGTCACTCCTCTCCCACCCCACTAGTCACTCCTCTCCCACCACTAGTCACTCCTCTCCCACCCCACTAGTCACTCCTCTCTCCCCCCCCACTAGTCACTCCTCTCCCACCCCACTAGTCACTCCTGTCCCACCCCACTAGTCACTCCTCTCCCACCACTAGTCACTCCTCTCCCACCCCACTAGTCACTCCTCTCCCCACCACTAGTCACTCCTCTCCCACCCCACTAGTCACTCCTCTCTTCTCCCACCACTAGTCACTCCTCTCCCCACCACTAGTCACTCCTCTCCCACCACTAGTCACTCCTCTCCCACCCCACTAGTCACTCCTCTCTTCTCCCACCACTAGTCACTCCTCTCCCACCCCACTAGTCACTCCTCTCCCACCCACTAGTCACTCCTCTCCCCACCACTAGTCACTCCTCTCCCACCACTAGTCACTCCTCTCCCACCCCACTAGTCACTCCTCTCCCACCCCACTAGTCACTCCTCTCCCACCACTAGTCACTCCTCTCCCACCACTAGTCACTCCTCTCCCACCACTAGTCACTCCTCTCCCACCACTAGTCACTCCTCTCCCACCACTAGTCACTCCTCTCCCACCCCACTAGTCACTCCTCTCTTCTCCCACCACTAGTCACCCCCCCCCACTAGTCACTCCTCTCTTCTCCCACCACTAGTCACTCCTCTCTTCTCCCCCACTAGTCACTCCTCTCCCACCACTAGTCACTCCTCTCCCACCACTAGTCACTCCTCTCCCACCACTAGTCACTCCTCCCCCCCCCACTAGTCACTCCTCTCTTCTCCCACCACTAGTCACTCCTCTCTTCTCCCACCACTAGTCACTCCTCTCCCACCCCACTAGTCACTCCTCTCCCCACCACTAGTCACTCCTCTCCCACCCCACTAGTCACTCCTCTCTTCTCCCACCACTAGTCACTCCTCTCCCACCCCACTAGTCACTCCTCTCCCCCCCACTAGTCACTCCTCTCCCACCCCACTAGTCACTCCTCTCCCACCCCACTAGTCACTCCTCTCCCACCCCACTAGTCACTCCTCTCCCACCACTAGTCACTCCTCTCTTCTCCCACCACTAGTCACTCCTCTCCCACCCCACTAGTCACTCCTCTCTTCTCCCACCACTAGTCACTCCTCTCCCACCCCACTAGTCACTCCTCTCCCCCCCACTAGTCACTCCTCTCCCACCCCACTCTCACTCCTCTCCCACCCCACTAGTCACTCCTCTCCCACCCCACTAGTCACTCCTCTCCCCCCCACTAGTCACTCCTCTCCCCCCCACTAGTCACTCCTCTCCCACCCCACTAGTCACTCCTCTCCCCCCCCACTAGTCACTCCTCTCCCACCCCACTAGTCACTCCTCTCCCCCCCCACTAGTCACTCCTCTCCCACCCCACTAGTCACTCCTCTCCCCCCCACTAGTCACTCCTCTCCCCACCACTAGTCACTCCTCTCTTCTCCCACCACTAGTCACTCCTCTCCCCCCCACTAGTCACTCCTCTCCCCCCCACTAGTCACTCCTCTCCCACCACTAGTCACTCCTCTCCCACCACAAGTCACTCCTCTCCCACCACTAGTCACTCCTCTCCCACCACTAGTCACTCCTCTCCCACCACTAGTCACTCCTCTCCCACCCCACTAGTCACTCCTCTCTTCTCCCACCACTAGTCACCCCCCCCCCCACTAGTCACTCCTCTCTTCTCCCACCACTAGTCACTCCTCTCTTCTCCCCCACTAGTCACTCCTCTCCCACCACTAGTCACTGCTCTCCCACCACTAGTAACTCCTCTCCCACCACTAGTCACTCCTCCCCCCCCCACTAGTCACTCCTCTCTTCTCCCACCACTAGTCACTCCTCTCTTCTCCCACCACTAGTCACTCCTCTCCCACCCCACTAGTCACTCCTCTCCCCACCACTAGTCACTCCTCTCCCACCCCACTAGTCACTCCTCTCTTCTCCCACCACTAGTCACTCCTCTCCCACCCCACTAGTCACTCCTCTCCCCCCCACTAGTCACTCCTCTCCCACCCCACTAGTCACTCCTCTCCCACCCCACTAGTCACTCCTCTCCCACCCCACTAGTCACTCCTCTCCCACCACTAGTCACTCCTCTCTTCTCCCACCACTAGTCACTCCTCTCCCACCCCACTAGTCACTCCTCTCTTCTCCCACCACTAGTCACTCCTCTCCCACCCCACTAGTCACTCCTCTCCCCCCCACTAGTCACTCCTCTCCCACCCCACTAGTCACTCCTCTCCCACCCCACTAGTCACTCCTCTCCCACCCCACTAGTCACTCCTCTCCCCCCCACTAGTCACTCCTCTCCCCCCCACTAGTCACTCCTCTCCCACCCCACTAGTCACTCCTCTCCCCCACTAGTGACTCCTCTCCCACCCCACTAGTCACTCCTCTCCCCCCCCACTAGTCACTCCTCTCCCACCCCACTAGTCACTCCTCTCCCCCCCAATAGTCCATCCTTTTCCCCACCACTAGTCACTCCTCTCTTCTCCCACCACTAGTCACTCCTCTCCCCCCCACTAGTCACTCCTCTCCCACCCCACTAGTCACTCCTCTCTTCTCCCACCACTAGTCACTCCTCTCCCCCCCCCACTAGTCACTCCTCTCTTCTCCCCCACTAGTCACTCCTCTCTTCTCCCACCACTAGTCACTCCTCTCTTCTCCCACCACTAGTCACTCCTCTCCCACCCCACTAGTCACTCCTCTCCCCCCCACTAGTCACTCCTCTCCCCCTCCGTCCCCACTAGTCACTCCTCTCCCCCCCACTAGTCACTCCTCTCCCACCCCCACTAGTCACTCCTCTCCCACCACTAGTCACTCCTCTCCCACCACTAGTCACTCCTCTCCCACCACTAGTCACTCCTCTCCCACCACTAGTCTCTCCTCTCCCACCACTAGTCACTCCTCTCCCACCCCACTAGTCACTCCTCTCTTCTCCCACCACTAGTCACCCCCCCCCCCCACTAGTCACTCCTCTCTTCTCCCACCACTAGTCACTCCTCTCTTCTCCCCCACTAGTCACTCCTCTCCCACCACTAGTCACTCCTCTCCCACCACTAGTCACTCCTCTCCCACCACTAGTCACTCCTCCCTCCCCCCACTAGTCACTCCTCTCTTCTCCCACCACTAGTCACTCCTCTCCCACCCCACTAGTCACTCCTCTCCCCCCCACTAGTCACTCCTCTCCCACCCCACTAGTCACTCCTCTCCCACCCCACTAGTCACTCCTCTCCCACCCCACTAGTCACTCCTCTCCCACCACTAGTCACTCCTCTCTTCTCCCACCACTAGTCACTCCTCTCCCACCCCACTAGTCACTCCTCTCTTCTCCCACCACTAGTCACTCCTCTCCCCCCCCACTAGTCACTCCTCTCCCCCCCACTAGTCACTCCTCTCCCACCCCACTAGTCACTCCTCTCCCACCCCACTAGTCACTCCTCTCCCACCCCACTAGTCACTCCTCTCCCCCCCACTAGTCACTCCTCTCCCCCCCACTAGTCACTCCTCTCCCACCCCACTAGTCACTCCTCCCCCCCCCACTAGTCACTCCTCTCCCACCCCACTAGTCACTCCTCTCCCCCCCCACTAGTCACTCCTCTCCCACCCCACTAGTCACTCCTCTCCCCCCCACTAGTCACTCCTCTCCCCACCACTAGTCACTCCTCTCTTCTCCCACCACTAGTCACTCCTCTCCCCCCCACTAGTCACTCCTCTCCCACCCCACTAGTCACTCCTCTCTTCTCCCACCACTAGTCACTCCTCTCCCCCCCCACTAGTCACTCCTCTCTTCTCCCCCACTAGTCACTCCTCTCTTCTCCCACCACTAGTCACTCCTCTCTTCTCCCACCACTAGTCACTCCTCTCCCACCCCACTAGTCACTCCTCCCCCCCCCACTAGTCACTCCTCTCCCCCTCCGTCCCCACTAGTCACTCCTCTCCCCCCCCACTAGTCACTCCTCTCCCACCCCCACCACTAGTCACTCCTCTCTCCCCCACTAGTCACCCCCCCCCCCCCCCCACCACTAGTCACTCCTCTCTCCCCCCCACTAGTCACTCCTCTCCCCCCACTAGTCACTCCTCTCTCCCCCACTAGTCACTCCTCTCTCCCACCCCACTAGTCACTCCTCTTTTCTCCCAAATTATTTTCTTCTACTCACTCCACAAGAAGTCTATATCTGGAGCAGATACACATCTAGAAACTCTAAACATGGGTATTGGTTTGGATGATGACAAATTACAAGTAACATCAGACTTAAAAAGTGCTTGAGATGAGTCCTTATTCCACTTCATATGTTGTCTCGATCAAGCTGAATGTCCCAAATGAATTAGAAATGTAGACACCGTCTAATTAAATCATTTAACTATCACTTCAGCTGCAGTAAGCAAACTCTGGGCAGTGCAGACATCTTTGAGTCTCTTTGTGACTTGGCTTAGTATGCCCAAGAACCTAGGGCCAGTCATTCAGTCAGTTTGGGCTGTTTCAGGATGCGATGTGGACAATGACAGTCTGTACTATGAGCATCATGCAAATGACTGTGTTTGGTAGTAAAGCTCAAATCATTGGCTTTGGCTGACACTTCATCCTGGAAAATATCACCACCACCACAAGTCGGGTCAGCCAGCTCCAACCAATCAAGGGCTGAGCTGGGCATGGCTGGGCATGCCTGAGCTGGGCTGGGCATGGCTGAGCATGGCTGGGTTGGGCATGGCTGAGCCCAACCTGAATAGGTATGGTAGCCTAGTAGTTTAGAGTGTTGGGCAAGGAACCGAGAGGTCGCTGGTTCTTGTCCCCGAGCCGACTAGTTGAAAAATCTGTCTGTGCCCTTGAGCGAGGCTCTTATCCCTAATTGCTCCTGTAAATCACTCTGGATAAGAGCAAAATGACTAGAATGGAAGTCAGGTCACTTTTCCAACAGAAGCTGTCACCGTATTCACGCTGTCACAGCCACAACGTTAACAACGGTAGAACTGCCCATCCGATGCTAATTGCCCTGTTGTGTTTGAGTTGTTTTTATTCCTCCCTGGCTGGTGGGGTCGCAGGCTGTTTAGCTCCCGCGCTGCCTCATGTCTGGGAAAGCTACATGTCATTAGCTCAGCTAACCCTGCCGCCACCTCTCCTATGGCACTGAGCTGGGAACTGCTGCTGTGTAAGTAGCTGACTGTGACTGTCTAGGTGCTCTGCTGAAGTCAAATAAAGGCACTAAGTGACTGGGATTTTTCCTTTGTAGTGTGTGTGCCAATACAACGTGCATCGCAACCCACAGTATTGACTCCGTTTATATGATTGTTCTACAGTCACCTAGTAAACAGTAAACTTGTGTTGCATTACATATTTCAGACAGTGGTTGTGTTTCTTTCTTAGATTTAAGTGCCTTGTTCGATGGCACATCGGCAGATTTTTCACAGAGTCAGCTCGGGGATTCGAATCAGCCACCTTACCCAACGGTTGGCCCAACGGTCTTAACCGCTTAAACACATACACACACGCACACGCACACACACACACACACACGCACACGCACACGCACACGCACACACACACACACACACAGGTACACAGGTACCAGACACAGGTACACAGGTACCAGACACAGGTACACAGGTACCAGACACAGGTACCAGACACAGGTACACAGGTACCAGACACAGGTAGCTAAGAAGTTGCTGGATTAGCAAGTTTCATCACATCTTTGCTACATGTTTTCTCTGGTTTTAAAGATGCACTCTCAAATGTTTTATAACTTCAGTAGTTTTAAAGATGCACTCTCAAATGTTTTATAACTTCAGTAGTTTTAAAGATGCACTCTCAAATGTTTTATAACTTCAGTAGTTTTAAAGATGCACTCTCAAATGTTTTATAACTTCAGTAGTTTTGAAGATGCACTCTCAAATGTTTTAAACCTTCAGTAGTTTTAAAGATGCACTCTCAAATGTTTTATAACTTCAGTAGTTTTAAAGATGCACTCTCAAATGTTTTATAACTTCAGTAGTTTTAAAGATGCACTCTCAAATGTTTTATAACTTCAGTAGTTTTGAAAATGGTGCTCACGAGCCAACACGGGTCATTCCAATTGTGGACTGCATCATCCAATTGTGTACTACATCATCCAATTTTGTACTACATCATCCAATTGTGTACTACATCATCCAATTGTGTACTACATCATCCAGTTTTGTACTACATCATCCAATTGTGTACTACATCATCCAATTGTGTACTACATCATCCAGTTGTGTACTACATCATCCAATTTTGTACTACATCATCCAATTGTGTACTACATCATCCAATGTTGTACTACATCATCCAATTGTATACTACATCATCCAATTTTGTACTACATCATCCAATTGTGTACTACATCATCCAATTGTGTACTACATCATCCAATTGTGTACTACGTCATCCAATTGTGTACTACATCATCCAATTGTGTACTACATCATCCAATTTTGTACTACATCATCCAATTGTGTACTACATCATCCAATTGTGTACTACATCATCCAATTGTGTACTTCATCATCCAACTTTGTACTACATCATCCAATTGTGTACTACATCATCCAATGTTGTACTACATCGTCCAATTTTGTACTACATCATCCAATTGTGTACTACATCATCCAATTTTGTACCATGTCATCCATTTTGTGTGATATGTTAAGAATTGTGTGGCGTGTTATTAACCCTTCTGCTTATGATCCCGGAGTGCATCTTTAAGTTTGTTAGTTTGACAAGCGCAGCTCATGATTAACCTGTCAATAGTAACGTTGCTCAACCTCCACTGTTCCTGCTTTGGTATTTGGGTGCTTTGGTACTGCTGTTATTGTTGTTTTGTTGTTGTTTTTTTAAGCTTCTGGCTAAGGCAAGGTTTTTTACTCCCTTCTAAAAACATTACCCTTAAACTGTCTTCCAAGTCTGTTCTTATAGCTGTAGTGGTTTATACAGTTAGGAAACGTTCACTTGTATATCCACGGTGTAGAACCCAAAGTCAGAGAGTCATAGGAAATCTATTTTTAATCCAGAGTGTCCACGGGTGTCTTCTTCTTTAAATGGTAAAGTTCAGAGTTCAAAAGTCAGGAGTTTTTTCTGTCCTCTATTACCAGAAGTGGTCTTGGTTCAAAGAGTCATTCTAAAAGCCTGGGAGAATGAGAAGAACTTGCTTTATTTAGCCAGGAAGTCACGATGACACAGAACTCCACCAGAGATCAGCATGACGAGCAGTCTTCTCACACTCTGATATATGACTTTGATTACTCAATTTACCAGGCTTACATTTTCAACAGTAGCATAATCAGATTAGTTGATTGGATACGGGTCGTCAGGATGAAAATAGCTTTTGCTGACAATATTGAATTAAACCATTTTCTGTTCATAAGTTGATAGTTTATGTATAATAAAAAACAGGACACTAATCTTAGATGCTCTGCAAAAATGTAGTTGTTGTATCTTAACACACCCATGTTTCATCAGGGTTGTGTGTGTGTGTGTGTGTGTGTGTGTGTGTGTGTGTGTGTGTGTGTGTGTGTGTGTGTGTGTGTTGCGGGGAAGCTCTCTTCGGTATTAGCAGTGAAGTTATTTCCATGTCATATCCTTCACTGCCCCTCTTTCCTTATTAAATCATGTGGGAATATGTGAATATGATGTGTGTGTGTGTGTTGATTGGAGGGTATTCCAGGAATGTGTGTGTGTTGATTGGACAGTATTCCAGGAACGTGTGTGTGTGTTGATTGGAGGGTATTCCAGGAACGTGTGTGTTGATTGGACAGTATTCCAGGAACGTGTGTGTTGATTGGATGGTATTCCAGGAACGTGTGTGTGTGTTGGTTGGACAGTATTCCAGGAACGTGTGTGTGTTGATTGGACAGTATTCCAGGAACGTGTGTGTGTGTTGGTTGGACGGTATTCCAGGAACGTGTGTGTTGATTGGACAGTATTCCAGGAACGTGTGTGTGTGTTCATGGGCATAGTGAGAGAGCTAGTTTCCATGTACAACTCGTAGTATTGAAGGTAGCAATGCCACTCACTTAACCTGAAACTACTGTATGTGCGTGTGTTATGTGTGTGGAAAAAGCGAGGGTAATAGCCAGACTAACCCTGCTGGTGGGGCCTCTCTTGGGGGGGCTAACAACCCGGATTCTATGTCAACGTGTGTGTCGCACGTGTCCTGCAGCTAGATTTTATTTTTACAATGGCTGTGGCTTTATTTATTTTATTTTACCTTTATTTAACCAGGCAAGTCAGTTAAGAACAAATTCTTATTTTCAATGACGGCCTAGGAACAGTGGGTTAACTGCCTGTTCAGGGGGAGAAAGCCACAGCCATTGGGGCGGCAGGGTAGCCTAGTGGTTAGAGCGTTGGATTTGTACTCGGGGGTTTGAACTCGCAACCTTCCGGTTACTAGTCCAACGCTCTAACCAATGGCTGTGGCTTTAACCCTAACCCAATGGCTGTAGCTTTAACCCAACCCTAACTCAATGGCTGTAGCTTTAACCCAACCCTAACCCAATGGCTGTAGCTTTAACCCAACCCTAACCCAATGGCTGTAGCTTTAACCCTAACCCAATGGCTGTAGCTTTAACCCTAACCCAATGGCTGTAGCTTTAACCCTAACCCAATGGCTGTAGCTTTAACCCTAACCCAATGGCTGTAGCTTTAACCCTAACCCAATGGCTGTAGCTTTAACCCTAACCCAATGGCTGTAGCTTTAACCCTAACCCTAACCCAATGGCTGTAGCTTTAACCCTGACCCAATGGCTGTAGATTTAACCCTAAGCCTAACCCAATGGCTGTAGCTTTAACCCTAACCCTGTGGTTTTGGACAGATGCTTGCGAGTGAGTCAACAGTAGAGGGGCCACATTCGTCTTGTGAGCACACACACACGCAAACACACACACAAACAAAGTTTTGAGATCAACTTAATTTTGTAAAGTAGTTACACCTAATGGAAACTGTTTTTTTAAATATTTTTTTACATGAAATGATTATAACAGATTTACTTAATTTGCCTGGGTTGAATCAGATACCTCCAATACATTATGTCATTATGTTCGTCCAACTTAATCTGTTTATGTAAATCATAATTCAATTGCTTTTGTTTCCATCAGCCTAATGCTTTAGGCCGGTTTCTGTTGGTATGCTGTCTGGGAATTTAGGAATAAAGAATCAGTAAAAATACATATTTCTGGAGCAATAGTAAAGTTATATTTTGAAAGGAAATTAATTTCACAGGCATACACACACACTCATGGATTGAAAATGCATAAAATGGTGCAACAACGAAAGGCTTTAGGGTTAAAACTACAGCCATTGGGTTAGGGTTAAAGCTACAGCCATTGGGTTAGGGTTAAAGCTACGTCCATTGGGTTAGGGTTAGGGTTAAAGCTACAGCCATTGGGTTAGGGTTAAAGCTACAGCCATTGGGTTAGGGTTAAAGCTACAGCCATTGGGTTAGGGTTAAAGCCACAGCCATTGGGTTAGGGTTAGGGTTAAAGCTACAGCCATTGGGTTAGGGTTAAAGCTACAGCCATTGGGTTAGGGTTAAAGCTACAGCCATTGGGTTAGGGTTAGGGTTAAAGCTACAGCCATTGGGTCAGGGTTAAAGCTACAGCCATTGGGGTTAGGGTTAAAGCTACAACCATTGGGTTAGGGTTAAAGCTACAGCCATTGGGTTAGGGTTAAAGCTACAGCCATTGGGTTAGGGTTAAAGCTACAGCCATTGGGGTTAGGGTTAAAGCTACAACCATTGGGTTAGGGTTAAAGCTACAGCCATTGGGTTAGGGTTAAAGCTACAGCCATTGGGTTGGGGTTAGGGTTAAAGCTAGAGCCATTGAGTTAGGGTTAAAGCCACAGCCATTGGGTTAGGATTAGGGTTAAAGCTACAGCCATTGGGTTAGGGTTAAAGTTACAGCCATTGGGTTAGGGTTAAAGCTACAGCCATTGGGTTAGGGTTAAAGCTACAGCCATTGGGTTAGGGTTAGGGTTAAAGCTACAGCCATTGGGTTAGGGTTAGGGTTAAAGCCACAGCCATTGGGTTAGGGTCAGGGTTAAAGCTACATCCATTGGGTTAGGGTTAAAGCTACAGCCATTGGGTTAGGGTTAGGGTTAAAGCTACAGCCATTGGGTTAGGGTTAAAGCTACAGCCATTGGGTTAGGGTTAAAGTTACAGCCATTGGGTTAGGGTTAAAGCTACAACCATTGGGTTAGGGTTAAAGCTACAGCCATTGGGTTAGGGTTAGGGTTAAAGCTACAGCCATTGGGTTAGGGTTAGGGTTAAAGCCACAGCCATTGGGTTAGGGTTAGGGTTAAAGCTACATCCATTGGGTTAGGGTTAAAGCTACAGCCATTGGGTTAGGGTTAGGGTTAAAGCTACAGCCATTGGGTTAGGGTTAAAGCTACAGCCATTGGGTTAGGGTTAAAGCTACAGCCATTGGGTTAGGGTTAAAGCTACAGCCATTGGGTTAGGGTTAAAGCTACAGCCATTGGGTTAGGGCTAAATCTACAGCCATTGGGTTACGGTTAAAGCTACAGCCATTGGGTTAGGGTTAGGGTTAAAGCCACAGCCATTGGATCAGGGTTAGGGTTAAAGCCACAGCCATTGGGTCAGGGTTAGGGTTAAAGCTACAGCCATTGGGTAAGGACTAAAGCTACAGCCATTGGGTTAGGGCTAAAGCTACAGCCATTGGGTTAGGGGTAAAGCCACAGCCATTGGGTTAGGGTTAAAGCTACAGCCATTGGGTTAGGGTTAAAGCCACAGCCATTGGGTTAGGGCTAAAGCCACAGCCATTGTAAAAGGACAATCTAGCTGCAGGACACGTGCCACACACACGTTGACATAGAATCCGGGCTGTTAGCCCCCCCAAGAGAGGCCCCACCGGCAGTGTTAGTCTGGCTATTACCCTCGCTTTTTCCACACACACAAGCACACAACACATACCAAACACACACATACACACAAACACAGAACAAAATCATTCAAGCATTCAACTTTTCAAATCCTGAAACAAAAGTGTTGCAAACAAGCCAATACCAAGCACCACTTACCACTGTGTGTGTGTGTGTGTGTGTGTGTGTGTGTGTGTGTGTGTGTGTGTGTGTGTGTGTGTGTGTGTGTGTGTGTGTGTGTGTGTGTGTGTGTGTGTGTGTGTGTGTGTGTGTGTGTGTGTGTGTGTGTGTGTGTGTGTGTGTGTGTGTGTGTGTGTGTGTGTAAATGTCACACTGATCTCTTATGAGCAGGCGTTTCGGTGCACCATCCTGAATAACTGAATGAAGACAAAAATCAAAGATTGCTGATTTAAGTACAGGTTAGCTAGAATGTCTATGGATCTACATCATGTTAACTTCTTTAACACCACACTCAGTTTTGTTGTTTCAAATCAAACGTTCAATTTGGGGTGAACTGTCCCTCCAGTGTCTAGTTAAAATGGTGACAGGCCAACAAGGGTCAGTTCAGCCAACTCCAATTGCTCTGATTTGATTTCAATTGTACACTATCCCCTAGGTAACAGGAAACTGCTATGTGATATGATTTATTGTCAATATCATCACAATGCATAACAACATTTTTCTCTTATGCCTAGCTAGCGACATGCATCTGAAAAACAAAAACACGCTGACTGGGTGTGGTATTATTAATAATCATGTCATCACTGAATATTCAGTAACGATGCTAGCTAGCTAGCTAGCTACCGAGATAGGCTACAACAATAACAACTACACTTCAGCATGTGAATAACATTCCTACTAGGTAGCATATAACCAGCTGCACGTTGCTAGCTAGCTGACCTCGTGTTTCTCTTCCCTCCACTCTCTAACATCAGCCACATGTGTCGATATGCATGTGCTCAAATGCAAGCTACATACACTTGCATCGATACACACGGTCTGCCATTAATTAAATGAACTAGGTACACGTTGCAGACAGTTCGATGAGTGTACACAACGATACGCCTGGTCTTCAATAAAGTGTACAAAAACAACTGTAAAAGCACGTTTGCACACGAGGCTGCTGAGGAGAGGACGGCTCATAATAATGTCTGGAATGGAGTGAATGGATTGGCATCATATGGAAACCCTCTTTTTGATGATTTCGATTACCATTCATTTATTCCTTTCCAGCCATTACTATGAGCCTGTCCTCCCCAATTGAGGTGCCACTAACTTCCAGTGCTCTATAGATTTTTAACGGATGGCAAAAGCTAGCAAGTCTCACCGGAGTAGCGCTAGCTGAATGAACAAGCTAGCTAGCTAGCTACATGTTACAACACAGTGAAAGACAAGTAGCAACACATCGATAAACATTTAGACACATTACTCCCTCGCATTTTAACAGATTACAATTTAATTGAATTCGCTTTACCGTGGGCGTTTCCAAAAAAAGATGGTGGATAATCACGTTCAAAGATTGAGTCTCTGGGGAGCAGCAACATGTAAAGACGTGTTTTCTCGGTGCTCCTGTCCAGGGCTAACAATTTACTATTAATACTTTACCAACACCTCCCCTACCATGTTAATTTTGTAACATTTAATTAGGAATCAAACCCATTTTTTTCTGACATTTTTGCCCCCCTCCCCCACCCCCACCTAGCCAAGGTAATGGTGTCTATCATTAAGTCTGAACAGACTGTGCTGGCTAAGGTGGAGCCACCATCTACTGACCTATCCGCACAAATAGCCACTCTCGCCACCGAGGTCAACACAAATATTGACTTCGTTAAAGAAGACTTGGAAAAACAGGACACCCGTCTGAATAGCCTGGAAGGCGGCACAAATACTTACTCCGACAAAGTGGTGACACTGGGAGAGCAAGTCACTATAGGCTATCATCGGATGTCGTCAAACTTTCTTCCAAGGTCGAAGACCTCAAGAACAGGCAGCGCCGGGGGAATGGTTGCATTTTGAGAGAGGGACTCGAGACCGTAGACAGATTGAGGCCTACCTTGTTCATAGCTAAACTGCTACAGGATATTCTAGGCCTAGATTACGCCCCCACCCTTGACCGTGCGCACAGAAGCTTACAGTCCGCGCGAGAAGAATGGGGAGCCGCCTAGACCCATCGTAGTCAAATTCCACTTCCTTCAAGAGAAAGAGGATATCCTCTGTAAGGCATCATGAGCGGCTGCCATCACCCACAACGGCCAGAAGATTGGCATTTACCCGGACTACACGGTGGCAGCCATGAAGAAGGGGTCAGCCTTCAACGAGGTGAGGGGGCTCCTACACCGCTGTCTGGACACCCACAACTAACCGGTGCCCCCACACATTGCCTCTGTACCGGTACCCCTGTAAATAGCCTCGCTATTGTAGTTTAACACTTATTTTTCTTAAAACTGCGTTGTTGGTTAAGGGCTTGTCAGTAACCATTTCACTGTAAGGTCTTGTTGTATTCGGCACGTGACAAATAAGCTCTACTGAGGATCAGTTTAACATGGTAGTATTTTGCTCTAGTCTAGGAGAGGTAGATGCAGCCTTCCAACAGGGGGAAGGCCAGCATAGGGGTTCAAGGTTTTCTTCTGGGTATTTTGTTGTTTTTAGCTGAGGGGGGGTTTATTACTCTGACCTTTCAGCACACTGGCCATGTGATCGTACTAACTTTAATTTGTAATTACTATGACTATGTCTAATTCACATACTCTAGGCTCCACTTGCTTTATCAGCTGGAACGTGAAAGGTATTAACCAGGTGGTCAAGCGTAGTCGAGTGTATGTTCATCTTAAGTCCTTAGGTCCGAACATTGTTTTTCTCCAAGAGACCCATCTCCGGTCCAGCGACCATAATAAACTAAAGAGAGGATGGGTAGACCAAATATTTCACTCCAACTTTGGTGCTAAAGCAAGAGGGGCAGCCATCCTTATCAGAAAATACATTTTTGTCTCCTCCAAAGTAATTTCAGATACTGATGGCAGATATATTATAGTGATGGGGAAATAGTTGAGCACACAGGCTGTTCTGGCTAACCTCTATGGTCCTAATTGGGATGCCGCAAACATTTTCCTCTGACCTCATTGCAACACTTCTCTAATACTACTTCTCTACCTTAACTCTAATTATTTGATACTGCGCGGAGATTTCAACTGTGTGTTACGTCCAAGTCTAGACAGATCCAGACCGAAGCCCAACAAGGTCATTTCAAAATCAGGCGCAGTAATCAACTCATTTCTAGAATCCTAGGATTTGTCTGATCCATGGAGGAGGAGCAACTCCTTTTTTTATCCATTCCACCACTCATACTCTAGGATTGACTTGTTTCCTCCATTCCACCACTCAAACTCTAGGATTGACTTGTTTCCTCCATTCCACCACTCAAACTCTAGGATTGACTTGTTTCCTCCAGGCCACTACTCATACTCTAGGATTGACTTGTTTCCTCCATTCCACCACTCAAACTCTAGGATTGACTTGTTTCCTCCAGGCCACTACTCAAACTCTAGGATTGACTTGTTTCCTCCAGGCCACTACTCAAACTCTAGGATTGACTTGTTTCCTCCAGGCCACTACTCAAACTCTAGGATTGACTTGTTTCCTCCAGTCCACTACTCAAACTCTAGGATTGACTTGTTTCCTCCAGTCCACTACTCAAACTCTAGGATTGACTTGTTTCCTCCAGTCCAACACTCAAACTCTAGGATTGACTTGTTTCCTCCAGGCCACTACTCAAACTCTAGGATTGACTTGTTTCCTCCAGGCCACTACTCAAACTCTAGGATTGACTTGTTTCCTCCAGTCCACTACTCAAACTCTAAGATTGACTTGTTTCCTCCAGGCCACTACTCAAACTCTAGGATTGACTTGTTTCCTCCAGGCCACTACTCAAACTCTAGGGTTGACTTGTTTCCTCCAGGCCACTACTCAAACTCTAGGATTGACTTTTTCCTCCAGTTCACCACTCAAACTCTAGGATTGACTTTTTCCTGCTGGACAATAGAATTCTTCCTTTTGTAAGTAATAGCCAATATCACAGCATTGTTATCTCAGACCAAAGCCCTGTCCAGCTAGAAATCTGCTTTGCAGCCAGTACTGCATCACAACGCGCGTGGCGACTTGACCCACTTGTAGTGCCTTTAAAAAATACAATGATGTCTTTTTCCAGATCATATGCACCCCTGACATGTCTCATTCTGTATGAAAACAAACAACAAACAGCGCACTAAACACTTATCGAAGCTATCTACTCATTCTAAATGTGGACAACAGATATGCCTCTTCTCCGACTTCCGAACTCTACAAAGAGAGACTGCTACACCAATTGGAATTCTGTTTAAGTCGAGGCAGACATTTTATGAACACAGAGAGAAAGCTGGCAAGTTGTTACCTCACCAGCTTCGACAATCCGCTGCTAGCAGCACCATCCCGGAAATCTGTGTTGCAGCTGATTTAACTTCTACCAATCCCAAAGAAATCAACAATCAATTTAAGCAATTCTACTCTGCTCTTTACTTGTCAGAGGCTCTTACTGACACATCTCGTGTGCATGCATTTCTAGACAATCTGGACATCCCCTGTCTCAATTCAGATGAACAAACCAACATGGATGCCTCAATAAGTGATGATGAAGCTACTCTGGCAATCCAGTCCATGCAGAGCAGTAAAGCTCCTGGGCCTGATGGCTATTGAATTTTATAAAGAATTTTCCTCTAAACTATCCCCTATCCTCATCTCAATGTACAAAGAAATCCTTTCTAGTCAGAAACTGTCCCAGACACTTACCCAGGCGACTATTTCGGTTTTGCTTAAAAAGGACAAGAATCCTGTGGCTCATACCACAGAAGACTGTGGCTCATACCACAGAAGACTGTGGCTCATACCACAGAAGACTGTGGCTCATACCGCAATATAAGTATTTTGTGCTGCGATTTACAAAATTCTCACTATGGTCCTCTCTCACCGTTTAGAGACATTGATGCCTAATATAATTAACTCTGACGAAACCGTATTTATCTCAAGTAGGCAATCTTTCCATAATATGTGCCGGCTATTTAGTGTTCTTAACCCTGCCCACTCAACTCTCCAGCCAGAGATCGTCATCTCTCTTGATGCTGAGAAGGCAGTACTAGATAGAATGGGGTTTGGCCCGTCATTCCTTTCCTGGATTACGATTTTGTACTCGTCCCCAGTGGCTTCTGTTCACACCGACAATGCTACCTCAGCTACTTCCCTCTCCACAGGGGGGCCATGCAGGGTCGCTGTTTTTCCCCTTTCCTATTTGATATGGCTATTGAGCCTCTTGCTATTGCCCTGCGGGCGGAGAAGAGGATTAAGGGAATATTAAGGGGCAAAATAACTCACAAGGTGTCCTTAAATGCAGACAATATTCTATTACACATCTCTAACCCTGTGGAGTCTATACCCTATCTATTGGACATGCTACAAGGTTTTGGGACATTATCTGGTTATAAGTTAAACCTAACAAAAAGTGTGCTCCTCCCCATTAATCAGTTTGCAGAAGGTATATGGTATGCCAATTTCCCATTTAAGGTGGAGCATCAGGACTTACTTATTTGGGGATTAAAGGATACAATGTCAAATTAAGCTTCTTATTAAACAACTTCTGTACACTCCTGGAGAGCACTAAGCAGGATTTCATAAAGTGGTCGTCTCTTCACATTTCATTAACAGGTCGCATTAATTCTGTTAAGATGATTGTATTATCAAGGTTTTTGTACTTATTCCAAATGATTCCCATTTTTCTGCCAAAGTCGATAATGGCGATGGAGGGGATGGCTGCAGTTTTACGGGCTACTAACCAACTGTGTTATTTTGTGTGTTTTTTCGCATTGTTTGTAACTTATTTGTATATAATGTTGCTGCTACCGTCTCTTATGACCGAAAAGTGCTTCTGGACATCAGAACAGAGGTTACTCACCTCAAACTGGACAAAGATTTTTTCTTTAATCAGTCTGACACAAAGCATATACTGCTTTGTCGAGACAAGGTCCAAATCCCTGTCATCCGCGTGAAGAAATTACGGTAAAATAGGGGGAGGGCCTTGTAAGAATTTGCAGATGAGTAGGTGAACCACCACTTCCCTCCGCATTATTGGCCAACTTGCAATCATTGGAAAACACACTGGATGGTCTATGATTGAGATGATCCTACCAACGGGACATTAAAAACTGTAATATCTTATGTTTCACCGAGACGTGGCTAAACAACGAAATGGATAATATGGGCCTCTGTCCTGTGCATCGGCAGGACAGAGCAGCTATGTCTGGTAAGACGAGGAGCGGAGGTGTACTGTATGTCTATTGGTCAATAACTGCTGGTGCGCGATGTCTAATATTAAAGGAGTCTTGAGGTATTGCTCGCCTGAGGTAGAATACAAGAGAGTTTTCATCTATGTTATTCGTAGCTTTCTATTTACCACCACAAACTGATGCTGGGCACTAAGACCGCACTGAATGAGCTGTATACGGCCATAAGCAAACATGGAAATGCTCATCCAGAAGCGGCCCTCCTAGTGTCCGGGGACTTTAATGCAGGCAAACTTAAATCAGTTTTACCTCATTTCTACCTGCATGTCACATGTGCAACCAGAGAAGAAAAAACTCTATACCACCTTTACTCCACACACAGAGATGTATACAAAGCTCTACCTCGCCCTCCATTTGGCAAATCTGACCATAATTTTATCCTCCTGATTCCTACTTACAAGCAAAAACTAAAGCAGGAAGTACCAATGACTCGCTCAATACGGAAGTGGTCAGATGACGCGGACGCTAGCTATAGGACTGTTTGCTAGCACAGACTGGAATATGTTCCGGGATTCATCCAATGGCATTGTGGAGTATACCACCTCAGTCACCGGCTTAATCAATAAGTGCATCGACGACAACGTCCCCACAGTTACTGTACGTACATATCCCAACCAGAAGCCATGGTTTACAGGCAACATCCGCACCAAGCTAAAGGCTAGAGTGGAACACTAATCCGGACACTTATAAGAAATCCTGCTATTCCTTCAGACGAACCATCAAACAGGCAAAATGTCAATACAGGACTAAGATTGAATCCAACTACACCGGGTCTGACGCTCGTCGGATGTGGCAGGGCTTGAAAACAATTAGACAAAGGGAAACCCAGCCGTGAGCTGCCCAGTGATGCGAGCCTACCAGACGAGCTAAATGCCTTTTATGCTCGCTTCGAGGCAAGCAACACTGAAGCATGCACGAGAGCACCAGCTGTTCCGGACGACTGTGTGATCACGCTCTCCGTAGCAGACGTGAGCAAGACCTTTAAACAGGTCAACATTCACAAAGCTGCGGGGCCAGACAGATTACCAGGACGTGTACTCAGAGCATGCGTGGACCAACTGGCAAGTGTCTTCACTGACATTTTCAAACTCTCCCTGACCAAGTCTGTAATACCTACATGTTTCAAACAGACCACCATAGTCTCTGTGCCCAAGAAAGTGAAGGTAACCTGCCTAAATGAAGTGCTTTGAAAGGCTGGTCATGGCTCACATCAACACCATCATGCCAGAAACCCTAGACCCACTCCAATTCGCATACCGCCCCAATAGATCCACAGATGACACAATCGCAATCGCACTCCACAATGCCCTTTCCCACTTGGACAAACGGAACACCTATGTGAGAATGCTGTTCATTGACTACAGCTCAGCGTTCCACACCATAGTACACACAAAGCTCATCACTAAGCTAAGGACCCTGGGACTAAACACCTCCCTCTGCAACTGGATCCTGGACTTCCTGACGGGCCGCCCCCAGGTGGTATGCAACAACACATCTGCCACGCTGATCCTCAACACTGGGGCCCCTGAGGTTTGCCTGCATATTCTCCTCCTGCACTCCCTGTTCACCCACGACTGCGTGGCTAAGCACTATTTCTTGAACTGCATTGTTGGTTAAGGGCTTATAGATAAGCATTTCACAGTAAGGTCTACAGCTTACAGCAAATATATCTAAATGTGTTTATTAGGTTTCTAGATTTGAAAACAACTGGGGCCATCATGGAGTTACAGTCAAACCTTCTCCGGTCTCTATCCTGTGCTCCCCACTGCCCATGAACCTTGGCAGCCATGTTTTGATTCCCATTGTCAAGAACTCCCTGAAAATCTGGCGTTCTGACTGGCATTCCAGTTCTGGCATAGGTCTGGCATTTTTTTGTGACCTGTTTGTTGACAACACATTCGTCTCATTTGGTAGTCTGAGGGTTGACCATAACATTCCCAATACCAACTTTCTTAGATACCTGCTAACTTGCAGCTTTGCCCAAAAAAAACATTTCCCATCATTTACATTGGAGCCCACTAAGTGTCAAGTCGAGAGGTGCTTAGATCTTAACCCTTATCTGAAGGGCACAATTCCCCATCATTTACATTGGAGCCCACTAAGTGTCAAGTCGAGAGGTGCTTAGATCTTAACCCTTATCTGAAGGGCACAATTTCCCCTCATTTACATTGGAGCCCACTAAGTGTCAAGTCGAGAGGTGCTTAGATCTTAACCCTTATCTGAAGGGCACAATTTCCAGATTATACAACATAATACAGAACATTAATCCGCCTTCCTTGGCAAATACAACATCTACATGGGAGCCAGACATGTGTGGCGAGCTACCCGATGATATATGGCAACACAGTATTGAGCATATCCACACCTTATCGTTTGCATATGGCGTGGGCTCATTCAGTTCAAATTTTTGTCCATCACTCAAATGACAGATTGGTAAAAATATATCAAAATGTTGACCCCAAGTGTTCGAGATGCCACCAGAGTGGGGACACATGTTTTGGTCATGCCAGCCAATCTTTGAGTGGCTTTTGGGACCCCATTTTTTAGGCATTCTCACATATGTGTAATAAAACTGTTAGCCCCAACCCGTTCACTGCCATTTTTGGGGTACTTTTGGGGATGAGGGGTTGGAGCTGAGGGGTGGAGGGATGAGGGGTTGGGGATGAGGGGTTGGAGCTGAGGGGTGGAGGGATGAGGGGTGGAGGGATGAGGGTTGGAGGGATGAGGGGTTGGGGATGAGGGGTGGAGGGATGAGGGGTGGAGGGATGAGGGGTTGGGGATGAGGGGTTGGAGCTGAGGGGTGGAGGGATGAGGGGTTGGGGATGAGGGGTTGGGGATGAGGGGTTGGAGCTGAGGGGTGGAGGGATGAGGGGTTGGGGATGAGGGGTGGAGGGATGAGGGGTGGAGGGATGAGGGGTGGAGGGATGAGGGGTTGGGGATGAGGGGTTGGGGATGAGGGGTTGGAGGGATGAGGGGTGGAGGGATGAGGGGTTGGGGATGAGGGGTGGAGGGATGAGGGGTTGGAGCTGAGGGGTGGAGGGATGAGGGGTTGGAGCAGAGGGGTGGAGGGATGAGGGGTTGGGGTTGTACTGTTTTTCTGTTCTCAAATCTGAAAATCTATAAATTAAGTAAAAACTAAAAACAGATTGACTCTGGGTTTGTGACGTCTGTAAGAGGAATTTGTAAAACACAACAGTTTCTCACCAAACCTTGTTAATACTACATTTTGTCAGTGTCACGCCCTGGCCATAGAGAGGCTTTTATTCTCTATTTTGGTTAGGCCATGGTGTGACTAGGGTGGGCATTCTATGTTCAATTTCTATGTTTTGTATTTCTTTGTTGTTTGGCCGTGTGGTTCTCAATCAGGGACAGCTGTCTATCGTTGTCTCTGATTGAGAACCATACTTAGGTAGCTTTTCCCCACAGGGGTTTTGTGGGTAGTTATTTTCTGTTTTTGTGTCTTTCTGCACCTGACAGGACTGTTTCGGTTTTCGTTCATTCTCTTTGTTATTTTTGTTATGTCAGTGTTCAGTTCTAATAAAAGCATGAACACGTACCACGCTGCACCTTGGTCCACACCTTCTTCATACGACGACCCTTACAGTCAGTTTTACACTTCAAGAATGAATCTGGTGCATATCAAGTTCAGCCGAGTTAAGTCAATTCTACAAGAAACATTTACATTGCGCGATAAAACATGAATTGATTGTTAACAAATTATGATAAAGCAAAACTTAAGGGCAACCAAACATTTTTTGGGTGAGTGCACACACGCGCTCACACACACACATATACAATTGAAGTCGGAAGTTTACATACACCTTAGCCAAATACATTTAAACTCAGTTTTTCACAATTCCTGACATTTAATCCTAGTAAAAAATCCCTGTCTTAGGTCAGTTAGGATCACCACATTATTTTAAGAATGTGAAATGTCAGAATAATAGTAGAGAGAATGATTTATTTCAGCTTTTGTTTCTTTCATCACATTCCCAGTGGATAAGCAGTTTACATACACTGAATTAGTATTTGGTAGCATTGCCTTTAAATTGTTTAACTTGGGTCAAACGTTTCGGGTAGCCTTCCGCAAGCTTCCCACAATAAGTTGGGTGAATTTTGGCCCATTCCTCCTGACAGAGCTGGTGTAACTGAGTCAGGTTTGTAGGCCTCCTTGCTCGCATACGCTTTTTCAGTTCTGCCCACAGATTTTCTAAAGGTTTGAGGTCAGGGCTTTGTGATGGCCACTCCAATACCTTGCCTTTGTTGTCCTTAAGCCATTTTGCCACAACTTTGGAAGTATGCTTGGGGTCATTGTCCATTTCATAGACCCATTTGTGACCAAGCTTTAACTTCCTGACTGATGTCTTGATGCTGCTTCAATATATCCACATAGTTTTCCTGCCTCATGAATCCATCTATTTTGTGAAGTGCACCAGTCCCTCCTGCAGCAAAGCACCCTCACAACATGATGCGTCACAGTTGGGATGGTGTTCTTCGACTTGCAAGCATACCCCTTTTTCCTCCAAACATAACGATGGTCATTAATGCCAAACAGTTCTGTTTTTGTTTCATCAGACCAGAGAACCTTTCTCCAAAAAGTACGATCTTTGTCTCCATGTGCAGTTGCAAACCGTAGTCTGGCTTTTTTATGGCGGTTTTGGAGCAGTGGCTTCTTCCTTGCTGAGCGGCCTTTCAGGTTATGTCGATATAGGACTTGTTTTACTGTGGATATAGATACTCTTGTACCTGTTTCCTCCAGCATCTTCACAAGGTCCTTTGCTGTTGTTCTGGGATTTATTTGCACTTTTCGCACCAAAGAATGTTCATCTCTAGGAGACAGAACGCGTCTCCTTCCTGAGCGGTATGACGGCTGCGTGGTCCCCTGGTTTTTATACTTGCGTACTATTGTTTGTACAGATGAATGTAGTACCTTCAGGCGTTTGGAAATTGCTCCCAAGGATGAATTAGACTTGGTTCTGAGGTCTTGGCTAATTTCTTTATATTTTCCCATGATGTCAAGCGAAGAGGTACTGAGATTGAAGGAAGGCCTTGAAATACACCCACAGGTACACCTCCAATTGACTCAAATTATGTCAATTAGCCTATCAGAAGCTTCTAAAGCCATGACATAATTTTCTGGAATTTTCCAAGCTGCTTGAAGACACAGCCAACTTAGTGTATGTAAACGTCTGACACCGGAATTGTGATAAGTGAAAAAAAATCACAAAGTAGATGTCCTAACCGATTTGCCAAAACAATAGTTGTTAGCAAGAAATGTGTGGAGTGGTTGAAAAACCGAGTTAAAATGACTCAAACCTAAGTGTATGCAAACTTCCGACTTCAACTGTACACACACACACACATTCGAGTTCAAGCGAGTGACTGTATAGAGGCTGTCTGAGAACCAGTCTCATCCCCTGGAGACATGGTGGGAGTGTTACCAGCCCCATCCTCTGGGGACATGATAGGAGTGTAACCAGTCTCATCCTCTGGGGACATGATAGGAGTGTAACCAGCCTCATCCCCTGGGGACATGATAGGAGTGTAACCAGCCTCATCCTCTGGGAACATGATAGGAGTGTAACCAGCCCCATCCCCTGGGGACATGATAGGAGTGTTACCAGCCTCATCCCCTGGGGACATGATAGGCGTGTTACCAGACTCATCCTCTGGGGACATGGTGGGAGTGTAACTAGCCTCATCCCCTGGAGACATGGTGGGAGTGTAACCAGCCTCATCCTCTGGGGACATGATAGGAGTGTAACCAGTCTCATCCTCTGGGGACATGATAGGAGTGTTACCAGCCTCATCCCCTGGGGACATGATAGGAGTGTAACCAGCCTCATCCCCTGGGGACATGGTGGGAGTGTAACCAGCCTCATCCTCTGGGGACATGATAGGAGTGTAACCAGTCTCATCCTCTGGGGACATGATAGGAGTGTTACCAGCCTCATCCCCTGGGGACATGATAGGAGTGTAACCAGCCTCATCCCCTGGGGACATGATAGGAGTGTAACCAGCCTCATCCTCTGGGGACATGATAGGAGTGTTACCAGCCCCATCCTCTGGGGACATGATAGGAGTGTAACCAGCCTCATCCCCTGGGGACATGATAGGAGTGTTACCAGCCTCATCCCCTGTGGACATGGTGGGAGTGTAACGAGCCTCATCCCCTGGGGACATGATAGGAGTGTTACCAGCCTCATCCCCTGGGGACATGGTGGGAGTGTAACGAGCCTCATCCCCTGGGGACATGATAGGAGTGTAACCAGCCTCATCCACTGGGGACATGATAGGAGTGTTACCAGCCTCATCCCCTGGGGACATGGTGGGAGTGTAACCAGCCTCATCCACTGGGGACATGATAGGAGTGTAACCAGCCTCATCCACTGGGGACATGATAGGAGTGTAACCAGCCCCATCCTCTGGGGACATGGTGGGAGTGTAACCAACCTGACCCAGTGTAGCATTAAGTAATGACAGTGTAGCATTAAGTAATGACAGTGTAGCATTAAGGAATGACAGTGTAGCATTAAGTAATGACAGTGTAGCATTAAGTAATGACAGTGTAGCATTAAGTAATGACAGTGTAGCATTAAGTCATGACAGGTTAGCAGCAGCCTGTAATCCAAACAACATAGCAGGGTCTGTACATACCATGTGCGCCTGTATGGGTTGAAGTACTGTGTGTTTGGATGTGTACATACCATGTGTGTCAGTGTGGCTGTGCCCATACCATATCTGTGTGGCGTGGTCGATCTCCATTACATAACAGAGGTTACTAGTCTGCCAAGGCCCTCTAGGATTGACAGGAAGAGAGGTAGGTGAACTAGTGAACGGTTCCATACAGCTTCTCTCCTATAGTTTCTTATGGAAGAGGTGGTGTGGTTTCAGGTTTAGTTATTTGATGTGCTTTTGCCAACATGTATGTTTCTTTATCGTGCATTACAGCGAGCATGACATAGGATTTGGCTAACATGACATAGGATTTGGCGAACATGACAGAGGATTTGGCTAACATGACAGAGGATTTGGCTAACATGACAGAGGATTTGGCTAACATGACAGAGGATTTGGCTAACATGACATAGGATTTGGCTAACATGACATAGGATTTGGCTAACATGACAGAGGATTTGGCTAACATGACAGAGGATTTGGCTAACATGACATAGGATTTGGCGAACATGACAGAGGATTTGGCTAACATGAC
>NC_092178.1:10735067-10760067 GCF_045791955.1 Oncorhynchus clarkii lewisi | reverse complement strand
TGATACCCACGGATACCTAGTGATACCTGGTGATACCCACTGATACCAGTGGTGGTCAGTGCCATTTAAGATGAGGGAGGACCACTTAAAATAAATTACAGCATGTTGGATGGCTGTCAATCATATTCCATTCATCCAGCTCAATGTAACATCAATAGGTTTAGGCTACTGCATGATTTACATGGTAACATTTTCCCTATACCCATCATGTGGTTGCTACAACCTAGCCGTTACAGTGTACAGTCAGTAAGCAGTTACACCGGCGGGGCCCCGGTGGCAAGAAATTGACTTGGAAGAGTTCCAGTGTTGTGTTGGATAGTCATAGTGAGCTGGCTAACATAGCATCCCTCTGTTATAGCCAGCTAGCTAACATAGCATCCCTCTGTTATAGCCAGCTGGCTAACATAGCATCTCTCTGTTATAGCCAGCTGGCTAACATAGCATCCCTCTGTTATAGCCAGCTGGCTAACATAGCATCCCTCTGTTATAGCCAGCTAGCTAACATAGCATCCCTCAGTTATAGCCAGCTGGCTAACATAGCATCCCTCTGTTTGAGCAGGGTATTTCAGTAGGATAAACTAGCTAGCTAAGTAAGTGAAATTGTAAGTGAACAAAAAAAGACTCTGTTTTTCTCTTGCTTCTCCTTCATTTTGGAAGACATTAATTAGTTCATAACTGTTCACCTATTGTCTTTCTCTCTGTTTGAGTCAACTACTTACCACATGTTATGCACTGCAGTGCTAGCTAGCTGTAGCTTATGGTTTCAGTACTAGATTCATTATCTGATCCTTTGATTGGGTGGACAATATGTCAGTTCATGCTGCAACAGCTCTGATAGGTTGGAGGACATCCTCCAGAAGTTGTCATAATTACTGTGTAAGTCTATGGAAGGGGGTGAGAACCATGAGCCTCCTAGGTTTTGTATTGAAGTCAATGTACCCAGAGGAGGACGTAAACTAGCTGTCCTATGGCTACACCATGGTGCTACCCTACAGATTGCTGTTGAGACTACTGTAGACCTGCATTGCTAAACAGTGTTTTAATCAATTATCTGGTGACGTGATTATATTTCGTATAGTTTTATTTAAAAAGGATAACCTTTTTAAATGTGTAAAAACATTTTTTTAAATAAAATTCACTGAGGAGGATGGACCTCTTCCAGATGAACCTTGCCCAGCGTTTGGGAGCCAGGCCTCAGAGAGGGAGAAGACTTTTCATTCTATGAGGGAAGATGAGAGAGAGAGAGAAATTGGCGAGGGCACTAGAGAGAGAGAGAGAGAAATTGACGAGGGCACTAGAGAGAGAGAGAGAGAGAGAGAGAGAGAGAAATTGGTGAGGGCACTAGTACAGTGTGCAGCACCTGGTCTAACCCTACTGTTTGCTGATGATCTGGTGCTTCTGTTCCCAACCAAGGAGGGCCTACAGCAGCACCTAGATCTGTCCCCAACCAAGGAGGGCCTACAGCAGCACCTAGATCTGTACCCAACCAAGGAGGGCCTACAGCAGCACCTAGATCTGTTCCCAACCAAGGAGGGCCTACAGCAGCACCTAGATCTGTTCCCAACCAAGGAGGGCCTACAGCAGCACCTAGATCTGTTCCCAACCAAGGAGGGCCTACAGCAGCACCTAGATCTGTTCCCAACCAAGGAGGGCCTACAGCAGCACCTAGATCTGTTCCCAACCAAGGAGGGCCTACAGCAGCACCTAGATCTGTTCCCAACCAAGGAGGGCCTACAGCAGCACCTAGATCTGTTCCCAACCAAGGAGGGCCTACAGCAGCACCTAGATCTGTACCCAACCAAGGAGGGCCTACAGCAGCACCTAGATCTGTTCCCAACCAAGGAGGGCCTACAGCAGCACCTAGATCTGTTCCCAACCAAGGAGGGCCTACAGCAGCACCTAGATCTTCTGCACAGATTCTGTCAGACCTGGGCCTTGACAGACCTGGGCCCTGACAGACCTGGGCACTCACAGTAAGACAAAAATAATGGTGTTCCAAAAAAATGTCCAGTTGCCAGGACCACAAATACACATTCCATCTAGACACCGTTGTCCTAGAGCACACATCAAAAGGAACATAAAATTGACATACCAATTAGGATCTGGCCAAAAATGCTTGAATCAGTTATAGAACACATTGCTGTTTATGGTTTTGAGGTCTGGGCTCCGTTCACCAACCAAGAATTCACAAAATGGGACAAACACAAAAAAGTGCCATTCAATTCTACAACCACCTAAAAGGAAGCGATTCCCAAACCTTCCATAACAAAGCCATCACCTACAGAGAGATGAACCTGGAAAAGAGCCCCCTAAGCAAGCTGGTCCTGGGGCTCTGTTCACAAACACAAACAGACCCCACAGAGCCCAGGACAGCAACACTATTAGACCCAACCAAATTATGAGAAAACAAAAAGATAATTACTTGACACATTGGAAAAATTTACAAAAAAACTGAGCAAACTAGAATGCTAGTTGGCCCTAAATAGAGAATACACAGTGTCAGAATACCTGACCAGTGTGACTGACCCAAAATTAAGGACAGCTTTGACTATGTACAGACTCAGTGAGCATAGCCTTGCTAATGAGAAAGGCTGCCGAAGGCAGACCTGGCTCTCAGGAGAAGATGTGCACACTGCCCACAAAATTAGGTGGAAACTGAGCTGCACTTCCTAACCTCCTGTCAAATGTATGACCATATTAGAGACACATATTTCCCTCATTACACAGAACAACAAAGAATTTGAAAACAAATCCAATTTTGATCAACTCCCATATCTATTTGGTGAAATCCCACAGTGTGCCATCACAGCAGCAAGATGTGTGACCTGTTGCCACAAGAAAAGGGCAACCAGTGAAGAACAAACAACATTGTAAATACAACATCAAATTATTTTCCCTTGAACTATTGGCACATCTTTACAATGCTGTATATAAACATATTCTGGAGAAAGAGGAGTTTGTGTGTGACCAGAGGGTGGATGGGAAGCATCCTATCATTCCTGGCCCTACTGTACTCATTGATTACAAAGAAGAATTATGCCAGGTATAGGTTGCTCTGTGAATTATGCCAGGTATAGGTTGCTCTGTGAATTATGGCAGGTATATGTTGCTCTGTGAATTATGCCAGGTATAGGTTGCTCTGTGAATTATGCCAGGTATATGTTGCTCTGTGAATTATGCCAGGTATAGGTTGCTCTGTGAATTATGCCAGGTATAGGTTGCTCTGTGAATTATGCCAGGTATATGTTGCTCTGTGAATTATACCAGGTATAGGTTGCTCTGTGAATTATGCCAGGTATATGTTGCTCTGAATTATGCCAGGTATAGGTTGCTCTGTGAATTATGCCAGGTATAGGTTGCTCTGTGAATTATGCCAGGTATAAGTTGCTCTGTGAATTATGCCAGGTATAGGTTGCTCTGTGAATTATGCCAGGTATAAGTTGCTCTGTGAATTATGCCAGGTATAGGTTGCTCTGTGAATTATGCCAGGTATAGGTTGCTCTGTGAATTATACCAGGTATAGGTTGCTCTGTGAATTATGCCAGGTCAGTTAAGAACAAATTCTTACTTACAATGACGGCCTACACCAGACAGCACTGGGCAAATTACGCGCCGCCATATGGGACTCCCAATCACGGCCAGTTGTGATACAGCCTGTAGTGATGCTTCTAGCACTGAGATGCAGGGCCTTAAACCGCTGCGCCATTCAGGAGCCCTCCAGCTAAGGTGATCTCACCCATTTACACACTTCAAAACCACTCCAGTCGACAGTAGCTCATACTGTGAGCAGAAAGCAGAACAACTAGCATAGAAATAGAAGGAAATAGAAGGATATGACAGGTGACAGTATGCTGAATATGCATCTGTATTGAAAATTTGCAATCTTTCACTCATTATCTGTCCAAATAAGGACATCATATCCCTGTCAAATACTTTATATCTGGACATCACTGTCTCAAATCAAATCCAATTTTATTGGTCACATACACATGGTTAGCAAATCTTATTGTGGGTGTAGCGAAATGCTTGTTTTTTTCAGCTCTGGCAGTGCAGTAATATCTAACAAATACCTATCAAATGCTGGTTTCTAGGGCTGCAGTTATTGTTTGTGTTGTGTACAAGTCTAGGTTGGAACAAACGGCACTAGTGTAGTTGGGAGTGTACCTTTCAGGCCCCCGAGGGCAACTGAACTGACACTGGATCAGGTGACACCAAGCCTCATACACAACTATAGTAAACATACAAATACAAACAAGTAAACAAACACAGACCAGAGTGACAGACAGTCAGACAATAAGACAGTCAGACAGACTCAGACAGTCAGACAGACAATCAGACAGACAGACTGTTAGACAGTCAGACAGACTTAAACAGTCAGACAGACTTAAACAGTCAGACAGACAGACAGACAGACAGACAGACAGACAGACAGACAGACAGACAGACAGACAGACAGACAGACAGACAGACAGACAGTCAGAAAGGCAGACAGTCAGACAGACATGAAGCTATAAACCTTACATTGAACATCTCATGTCTGCCTTGAGGCTATGAGATGACCCAACCTGGAAAACTAAGCTAAACATGCTAAAGATTTCCTAGAAGAATAGAAAATACATTTTTAAAAAGCAAAATAGTTTGTGATGCGGGTAAACAGCTGTGGTTGCCATGCCAATGGGCAAGGGGTCTATAAATAGAGTGGACTGTGTTTGTTTAGTGGATGCAGCCTGTCTGCCAGCCTGCCCAGTAGCGCAGCCTCTCTCTCTCTCTCTCTCTCTTTCTCTCTCTCTCTCTGTCTCTCTCTCTTTCTTTCTCTCTCTCTCTTTCTCTCTCTTTCTCTCTCTCTCTCTCGGTCTCTCTCTTTCTCTCTCTCTCTCGCTCTCTCTCTCTCTCTCTCTCTGTCTCTCGCTCTCTCTCTCTCTCTCTCCCTGTCTCTCCCTGTCTCTCTCTCTTGGGAGATCTGAGGGTTAAGTAACATTACTGTTTACCATGGTGATTAACCACTCATTCCTCCCTACAATGTCCACCCCAGAGGAATGTAGCTGGAAAACCACTGTACTAACCCCCCTGTCCCTCCCAATCAACCCCTAAGGAGAGGTTAGAGGTCAGGGGTCATCACGCAGGCTGGGCTGTCTGGGAAACTCCCTAAAAAACACAGACAATGTTACTGTACTGTACATACAGTACTTAGAATGTTTGGATAGAAGGAGTAGTAGACCAGCAGTAGTATTTGTTTGGCCTACTGGAAGTGTTGTGTCTGGTTGTCTGTGGAAAATATACCACTCTTAGTAGGGCTGTTGCGGTGACCATTTTTCCGCCACACCAGCAGTCAAATTCCACGTGACCATTGAGTCACGGTAATCTCCTCTTATGCACTCTGGACATGTGTTGGTAAGGACCTTTTGGTCGCTAATGGCCTGGTCCTCAAGGCTCTATTGTCCTCCATCAGGTCCTAATGACCTGGTACTCCGGGCTCTATTGTCCATCAGGTCCTAATGGCCTGGTACTCAGGGCTCTATTGTCCCTCCATCAGGTTCTAATGCCCTGGTACTCAGGGCTCTTATCCCTCCATCAGGTCCTAATTGCCTGGTCTTCAGGGCTCTAATGTCCCTCTAGCCACTCTGACACTCACATCAAACACTTATCATGCTTTTAAACTCACCTCACTGGGATGATCAATTTGAAGAAAGAAGTTCACCCACAGGTTGAAACTGAGTGGAAAACATGGTCATTGCATGTTGTTTCAAAGCCTAACAACAACGAAATGGACAGTGCTTTCTAAGGCGATAATTAATTCAAAACACCCATATGCAAGTTAGAGCTGATGCATACACATATATATATATATATATATTTATATATATATATATATATATATATATATATATATATATATATATATATATATATGAGCCCAAGACCGAAAAACGGAATTAAAATAATGATTGTGTCATTATACGATATGTAGCCTAATAGCCTAATGCAAATTACGCACAGCAGAAAAACATTTAAAAAAAAACATAGATTTAAGATGTCTTTGGTACACAATTGGTCTAGTGTCAACAAACTCTAGCAATATTTTACTTCATCTTTATTTAACCAGGTAGGCCAGTTGAGAACACGTTCTCATTTATAACTGCGACCTGGCCAAGATAAATCAAAGCAGTGCGACAAAAACAACAACACAGAGTTACACATAAACAAATGTACAGTCAATAGCACAATAGAAAATCAGATATACAATGTGTGCAAATGTAGTAAGATTAGGGACGTAAGGCAATAAATAGACCATAGTGACTAAATAATTACAATTTAGCATTAAACACTGGAGTGATAGATGTGCAGATGATGACATGCAAGTAGAGATACTGGGGTTCAAAAGAGCAAACCAAAATACCAATATGGGGATGAGGTAGTTATGTGGGCTATTTACAGATGGGCTGTGTACAGGTGCAGTGATCGGTAAGCTGCTCTGACAGCTGATGCTTAAAGTTAGTGAGGGAGATATAAGTCTCCAGCTTCAGTGATTTTTGCTATTCTTTCCAGTCACTGGTAGCAGAGAACTGGAAGGAAAGGCGGCCAATGGAGGAGTTGGCTTTGGGGATGACCAGTGAAATATACCTGCAGGAGCCCGTGCTATCGGTGGGTGTTGCTATGGTGACCAGTGAGCTGAGATAAGGCGGGGCTTTACCTAGCAAAGACTTATAGATGACCTGGAGCCAGTGGGTTTGGAGATGAATATGTAGCGAAGGCCAGCCAACGAGAGCATACAGGTCGCAGTGGTGGGTAGTATATGGGACTTTGTTGACAAAATGGATGGCACTGTGATAGCCTACATCCAATTTGCTGAGTAGAGTGTTGGAGGCTATTTTGTAAATGACATTGCCGAAGTCAAGGATCGGTAGGATAGTCAGTTTTACGAGGGTATGTTTGGCAGCATGAGTGAAGGAGGCTTTGTTGCGAAATAGGGAGCCGATTCTAGACTTCAATTTGGATTTGAGATGCTTAATGTGAGTCTGGAAGGAGAGTTTACAGTCTAACCAGACACCTAGGTATTTGTAGTTGTCCACATATTCTAAGTCAGAACCGTCCAGAGTAGAGGTCGACGGATTATGATTTTTCAACGCCGATACTAATACCGATTATTGGAGGACCAAAAAAGCCGATACCGATTAATCCGCCGATTTGTTTTTATTTTTTATTTGTAATAATGACAATTACAACAATACTGAATTGACACTTATTTTAATATAAAAAACGTTTCAGTTCCTTGCTCAGAACATGAGAACATATGAAAGTTGGTGGTTCCTTTTAACATGAGACTTCAATATTCCCAGGTAAGAAGTTTTAGGTTGTAGTTAATATAGTATTAATAGGACTATTTCTCTCTATACCATTTGTATTTCATATACCTTTGACTATTGGATGTTCTTATAGGCACTATATTATTGCCAGTGTAACAGTATAGCTTCCTTCCCCTCCTCGCCCCTACCTGGGCTCGAACCAAGAACACATCGACAACAGCCACACTTGAAGCATCGTTACCCATCGCTCCACAAAAGCCGCGGCCCTTGCAGCGCAAGGGGAATAACTACTCCAAATCTAAAAGCCAGTGACATTTGAAAGAGTATTAGCGCACACCCAGCTAACTAGCTAGCCATTTCACATTGGTTACACCAGCCACAGTGCTTGCGTAGAGCTGCTGGCAAAACGCACAAAAGTGCTGTTTGAATGAATGATTACGGGCCTGCTGCTGCTCAGTCAGACTTAATTATAACATAATAACACACAGAAATACGAGCCTTTGGTCATTAATATGATCGAATCCGGAAACTATCATTTCGAAAACAAAACGTTTATTATTTCAGTGAAATACGGAACTGTTCAATATTTTATCTAACGGATGGCATCCATGAGTCTAAATATTCCTGTTACGTTGCACAACCTTCAATGTTATGTCATAATTACGTAAAATAGAGTACCTGTTGTACCTAGGCTGTCATTGAAAATAAGAATGTGTTCTTAACTGACTTGCCTAGTTAAATAAAGATTAAATAAAGGTGTTAAAAAAAAAAATTAAAAAAAAAAAGTTGGTAAAATCGGCGCCCAAAAATACCGATTTCCGATTGTTATGAAAACTTGAAATCGGCCATTCCGATTAATCGGTCGACCTCTAGTCCAGAGCTTGCGGAAGGAATCCGGTGATGTTGTAGAGAAAAGCAGTCTGATTTATTTTTTAAAATCTTTATTTAACTAGGCAAGTCAGTTAAGAACAAATTCTTATTTTCAATGACAGCCTAGTGGGTTAACTGCCTGCTCAGGGGCAGAATGACAGATTTGTACTTTGTCAGCTCGGGGGTTTGAACTCACAACCTTCCGGTTACTAGTCCAGTGCTCAAACCACTAGGCTACCCTGGTCATAGCTATCAAAGTGTTTCTTTAGACCTGCCTAAAATAAATAATATATTTATTGTGATGCTGTGTATTAAATTGATTTATTATACTTTTTTAAATGTAGACGTTCCAAAGGCTCGTGTTAGCGGCTTGTATGTGTGGAGGCCTCGAGATGCTAAATGTGTTTATGTTAATTAACGTTCAATTACCGTGAGTTCGGAAGTTATTTATATGACAATAACCGGCTGACAAAATGTCATGACCACCACAGCCTTAATTGTGGGGCCATTAAATGTTTTGATCTGAGCTGTGACTTCAGTAGACAGGAGTAGTCATCCCTATTGAATGATGTTTTACAAACAAAATGTTTATCAGATGCTCTTATCCAGAGCGACTTACAGTAGAGAGTGCACACATTTTCATACTGGTCCTTCATGGGAAACAAACCTACGCACCATGCTTTATCAGCTCAGCCACACGGCTGTTGCAGGCTGGTTTCCAAATGGTACTATAATTACAAACACACACTTTCCCTTCCTTATTAAGGAACAAGATAGATTAGCGGTTAAGAGCATTGGAATCCCCGAGCCGACTAGGTGTACAATCTGTCGACGTGCCCTCGAGCAAGGCACTTAACCCTAATTGCTCCAGTGAGTAGCTCTGGAAAAGAGCATCTGCTAAATGACTCAAATGTAACATGTCTTCTCTCTCCTCTCTGCAGGGAATCAGGGTGAAAGCACCTGGAGCGAGGCTGCAGTACTGACTGGTTTCCTGTGTTCAACTGAACCACGGTACTGACTGGTTGCCTGGGTTCAACTGAACCACAGTACTGACTGGTTTCCTGGGTTCAACTGAACCACGGTACTGACTGGTTTCCTGGGTTCAACTGAACCACAGTACTGACTGGTTTCCTGGGTTCAACTGAACCACGGTACTGACTGGTTTCCTGGGTTCAACTGAAACACAGTACTGACTGGTTTCCTGTGTTCAACTGAAACACAGTACTGACTGGTTTCCTGTGTTCAACTGAACCACAGTACTGACTGGTTTCCTGTGTTCAACTGAACCACAGTACTGACTGGTTTCCTGGGTTCAACTGAACCACAGTACTGACTGGTTTCCTGGGTTCAACTGAACCACAGTACTGACTGGTTTCCTGTGTTCAACTGAACCACAGTACTGACTGGTCACCTGGGTTCAACTGAACCTCTTTCTGGTTTCTCCCAACTGGACCACCGGACCAGGCCAGGCCAGGACCAACTGCCTTTTACCCTCAGGTAAGACTGGTTCTGTTGTAGTTGTAGTCTCAGCCTCCTACTATATAAGCATGTATGTTGTCCAAGCAAGAATGAATGAATTTGTATATATCTTTTTTTTAAAATTTTCTTCTGCTACTATATGTGCTTGTATAGACAGAGCTGCTGTCCTCATCTACTAGTTTCATCTGAAGAATAGGTACTGTATGTAGGATGAAAAGCGAGTGAGGTAGGTTGTGTTGTGTATACAAAATGCATAGCAGTTCATCGCCTTACCAACCCAGAATGCTTCAGGTTTTAATGATACCGAGCTACCATGTTGTCAGTTTCCTGAGGTCGTCAGGGTTATCCAATCGGAGGACAGATCTGGCTGGCCAGAGCTATCTAGTCCAATCAGGAGAGGACAAGGGTGCAGGGGAGAGAACAGGAAATATGGTTCTACATTGAAACCCAGCCCAGCACAGACCACATACTAAAGCGCTATGTTGTAAACAGAACTTCATAGCTTAGCTTATGTCCCAAATGGCACCCTATTCCCTATATAGTGCACTAATTTTGACCAAAAACCTATAGGCAGGCTGTGGTCAAAATTAGTCCAGTACATAGGGAATAGGGTGCCATTTGATTCGAAGACTTAGATTCCACAGTGTTTACAACCCTGGTGTTCTGTGACAGAAGTTCCACTACCGAGCGGCTGTGTTTGTGTGTGTGTGTGATTGGTGGATTGACTCCACTAGACAACTGTAGTGGATGACTGACTCCACTAGACAACTATAGTGGATGACTGACTCCACTAGACAACTGTAGTGGATGACTGACTCCACTAGACAACTGTAGTGGATGACTGACTCCACTAGACAACTGTAGTGGATGACTGACTCCACTATACAACTATAGTGGATAACTGACTCCACTAGGCAACTGTAGTGGATGACTGACTCCACTATACAACTATAGTGGATGACTGACTCCACTAGACAACTATAGTGGATGACTGACTCCACTAGACAACTATAGTGGATGACTGACTCCACTAGACAACTGTAGTGGATGACTGACTCCACTAGACAACTATAGTGGATGACTCCACTATACAACTGTAGTGGATGACTGACTCCACTAGACAACTATAGTGGATGACTGACTCCACTAGACAACTGTAGTGGATGACTGACTCCACTATACAACTATAGTGGATGACTGACTCCACTAGACAACTATAGTGGATGACTGACTCCACTAGACAACTATAGTGGATGACTGACTCCACTAGACAACTGTAGTGGATGACTGACTCCACTAGACAACTATAGTGGATGACTGACTCCACTAGACAACTATAGTGGATGACTGACTCCATTATACAACTATAGTGGATGACTGACTCCACTAGACAACTGTAGTGGATGACTGACTCCACTAGACAACTATAGTGGATGACTGACTCCACTAGACAACTATAGTGGATGACTGACTCCACTAGACAACTGTAGTGGATGACTGACTCCACTAGACAACTATAGTGGATGACTCCACTATTCAACTGTAGTGGATGACTGACTCCACTAGACAACTATAGTGGATGACTGACTCCACTAGACAACTGTAGTGGATGACTGACTCCACTATACAACTATAGTGGATGACTGACTCCACTAGACAACTATAGTGGATGACTGACTCCACTAGACAACTATAGTGGATGACTGGTTCCACTAGACAACTGTAGTGGATGACTGACTCCACTAGACAACTATAGTGGATGACTGACTCCACTAGACAACTATAGTGGATGACTGACTCCATTATACAACTATAGTGGATGACTGACTCCACTAGACAACTGTAGTGGATGACTGACTCCACTAGACAACTGTAGTGGATGACTGACTCCACTAGACAACTGTAGTGGATGACTCCACTATACAACTGTAGTGGATGACCGACTCCACTAGACAACTATAGTGGATGACTGACTCCACTAGACAACTGTAGTGGATGACTGACTCCACTAGACAACTGTAGTGGATGACTGACTCCACTAGACAACTATAGTGGATGACTGACTCCATTATACAACTATAGTGGATGACTGACTCCACTAGACAACTGTAGTGGATGACTGACTCCACTAGACAACTAGAGTGGATGACTGACTCCACTAGACAACTGTAGTGGATGACTGACTCCACTATACAACTATAGTGGATGACTGACTCCACTAGACAACTGTAGTGGATGACTGACTCCACTAGACAACTGTAGTGGAGGACTGACTCCATTATACAACTATAGTGGATGACTGACTCCATTATACAACTATAGTGGATGACTGACTCCACTAGACAACTGTAGTGGATGACTGACTCCACTAGACAACTGTAGTGGATGACTGACTCCACTATACAACTATAGTGGATGACTGACTCCACTAGACAACTATAGTGGATGACTGACTCCACTAGACAACTATAGTGGATGACTGACTCCACTAGACAACTGTAGTGGATGACTGACTCCATTATACAACTATAGTGGATGACTGACTCCATTATACAACTATAGTGGATGACTGACTCCACTAGACAACTGTAGTGGATGACTGACTCCACTAGACAACTGTAGTGGATGACTGACTCCATTATACAACTATAGTGGATGACTGACTCCACTAGACAACTATAGTGGATGACTGACTCCACTAGACAACTATAGTGGATGACTGACTCCACTATACAACTATACTGAATGACTGACTCCACTAGACAACTGTAGTGGATGACTGACTCCATTATACAACTATAGTGGATGACTGACTCCACTAGACAACTATAGTGGATGACTGACTCCACTAGACAACTATAGTGGATGACTGACTCCACTAGACAACTATAGTGGATGACTGACTCCACTAGACAACTGTAGTGGATGACTGACTCCACTAGACAACTGTAGTGGATGACTGACTCCACTAGACAACTATAGTGGATGACTGACTCCACTAGACAACTATAGTGGATGACTCCACTATACAACTGTAGTGGATGACTGACTCCACTAGACAACTATAGTGGATGACTGACTACACAAGACAACTATAGTGGATGACTGACTCCATTATACAACTATAGTGGATGACTGACTCCACTAGACAACTATAGTGGATGACTCCACTATACAACTGTAGTGGATGACTGACTCCACTAGACAACTATAGTGGATGACTGACTACACAAGACAACTATAGTGGATGACTGACTCCACTAGACAACTATAGTGGATGACTGACTCCACTAGACAACTATAGTGGATGACTGACTCCACTAGACAACTATAGTGGATGACTGACTACACTATACAACTATAGTGGATGACTGACTACACTAGACAACTGTAGTGGATGACTGACTCCATTATACAACTATAGTGGATGACTGACTTCACTAGACAACTGTAGTGGATGACTGACTCCACTAGACAACTGTAGTGGATGACTGACTGCATTATTCAACTATAGTGGATGACTGACTCCACTAGACAACTATAGTGGATGACTGACTCCACTAGACAACTATAGTGGATGACTGACTCCACTATGCAACTATACTGAATGACTGACTCCACTAGACAACTGTAGTGGATGACTGACTCCATTATACAACTATAGTGGATGACTGACTCCACTAGACAACTATAGTGGATGACTGACTCCACTAGACAACTATAGTGGATGACTGACTCCACTAGACAACTATAGTGGATGACTGACTCCACTAGACAACTGTAGTGGATGACTGACTCCACTAGACAACTGTAGTGGATGACTGACTCCACTAGACAACTATAGTGGATGACTGACTCCACTAGACAACTATAGTGGATGACTCCACTATACAACTGTAGTGGATGACTGACTCCACTAGACAACTATAGTGGATGACTGACTACACAAGACAACTATAGTGGATGACTGACTCCATTATACAACTATAGTGGATGACTGACTCCACTAGACAACTATAGTGGATGACTCCACTATACAACTGTAGTGGATGACTGACTCCACTAGACAACTATAGTGGATGACTGACTACACAAGACAACTATAGTGGATGACTGACTCCACTAGACAACTATAGTGGATGACTGACTCCACTAGACAACTATAGTGGATGACTGACTCCACTAGACAACTATAGTGGATGACTGACTCCACTAGACAACTGTAGTGGATGACTGACTCCACTATACAACTATAGTGGATGACTGACTACACTAGACAACTGTAGTGGATGACTGACTCCATTATACAACTATAGTGGATGACTGACTCCACTAGACAACTATAGTGGATGACTGACTCCACTAGACAACTGTAGTGGATGACTGACTACACTAGACAACTGTAGTGGATGATTGACTCCACTAGACAACTATAGTGGATGACTGACTCCACTAGACAACTATAGTGGATGACTGACTCCACTAGACAACAATAGTGGATGACTGACTCCACTAGACAACTGTAGTGGATGACTGACTCCACTAGACAACTGTAGTGGATGACTGACTCCACTAGACAACTGTAGTGGATGACTGACTCCACTATACAACTATAGTGGATGACTGACTCCACTAGACAACTATAGTGGATGACTGACTCCACTAGACAACTATAGTGGATGATTGACTCCACTAGACAACTGTAGTGGATGACTGACTCCACTAGACAACTGTAGTGGATGACTGACTCCATTATACAACTATAGTGGATGACTGACTCCATTATACAACTATAGTGGATGACTGACTCCACTAGACAACTGTAGTGGATGACTGACTCCACTAGACAACTGTAGTGGATGACTGACTCCATTATACAACTATAGTGGATGACTGACTCCACTAGACAACTATAGTGGATGACTGACTCCACTAGACAACTATAGTGGATGACTGACTCCACTATACAACTATAGTGAATGACTGACTGCACTAGACAACTGTAGTGGATGACTGACTCCATTATACAACTATAGTGGATGACTGACTCCACTAGACAACTATAGTGGATGACTGACTCCACTAGACAACTATAGTGGATGACTGACTCCACTAGACAACTATAGTGGATGACTGACTCCACTAGACAACTGTAGTGGATGACTGACTCCACTAGACAAATGTAGTGGATGACTGACTCCACTAGACAACTATAGTGGATGACTGACTCCACTAGACAACTGTAGTGGATGACTGACTCCACTAGACAACTGTAGTGGATGACTGACTCCACTAGACAACTATAGTGGATGACTGACTCCACTAGACAACTGTAGTGGATGACTGACTCCACTAGACAACCATAGTGGATGACTGACTCCACTAGACAACTATAGTGGATGACTGACTCCACTAGACAACTAGAGTGGATGACTGACTCCACTAGACAACTGTAGTGGATGACTGACTCCACTATACAACTATAGTGGATGACTGACTCCACTAGACAACTATAGTGGATGACTGACTCCACTAGACAACTATAGTGGATGACTGACTCCACTAGACAACTGTAGTGGATGACTGACTCCACTAGACAACTGTAGTGGATGACTGACTCCATTATACAACTGTAGTGGATGACTGACTCCATTATACAACTATAGTGGATGACTGACTCCACTAGACAACTGTAGTGGATGACTGACTCCACTAGACAACTGTAGTGGATGACTGACTCCACTATACAACTATAGTGGATGACTGACTCCACTAGACAACTATAGTGGATGACTGACTCCACTAGACAACTATAGTGGATGACTGACTCCACTAGACAACTGTAGTGGATGACTGACTCCACTAGACAACTGTAGTGGATGACTGACTCCATTATACAACTATAGTGGATGACTGACTCCATTATACAACTATAGTGGATGACTGACTCCACTAGACAACTGTAGTGGATGACTGACTCCACTAGACAACTGTAGTGGATGACTGACTCCATTATACAACTATAGTGGATGACTGACTCCACTAGACAACTATAGTGGATGACTGACTCCACTAGACAACTATAGTGGATGACTGACTCCACTATACAACTATACTGAATGACTGACTCCACTAGACAACTGTAGTGGATGACTGACTCCATTATACAACTATAGTGGATGACTGACTCCACTAGACAACTATAGTGGATGACTGACTCCACTAGACAACTATAGTGGATGACTGACTCCACTAGACAACTATAGTGGATGACTGACTCCACTAGACAACTGTAGTGGATGACTGACTCCACTAGACAACTGTAGTGGATGACTGACTCCACTAGACAACTATAGTGGATGACTGACTCCACTAGACAACTATAGTGGATGACTCCACTATACAACTGTAGTGGATGACTGACTCCACTAGACAACTATAGTGGATGACTGACTACACAAGACAACTATAGTGGATGACTGACTCCATTATACAACTATAGTGGATGACTGACTCCACTAGACAACTATAGTGGATGACTCCACTATACAACTGTAGTGGATGACTGACTCCACTAGACAACTATAGTGGATGACTGACTACACAAGACAACTATAGTGGATGACTGACTCCACTAGACAACTATAGTGGATGACTGACTCCACTAGACAACTATAGTGGATGACTGATTCCACTAGACAACTGTAGTGGATGACTGACTCCACTAGACAACTGTAGTGGATGACTGACTCCATTATACAACTATAGTGGATGACTGACTCCACTAGACAACTGTAGTGGATGACTGACTCCACTAGACAACTGTAGTGGATGACTGACTCCACTAGACAACTGTAGTGGATGACTGACTCCATTATACAACTATAGTGGATGACTGACTCCACTAGACAACTATAGTGGATGACTGACTCCACTAGACAACTATAGTGGATGACTGACTCCACTATACAACTATAGTGAATGACTGACTCCACTAGACAACTGTAGTGGATGACTGACTCCATTATACAACTATAGTGGATGACTGACTCCACTAGACAACTATAGTGGATGACTGACTCCACTAGACAACTATAGTGGATGACTGACTCCACTAGACAACTATAGTGGATGACTGACTCCACTAGACAACTGTAGTGGATGACTGACTCCACTAGACAACTGTAGTGGATGACTGACTCCACTAGACAACTATAGTGGATGACTGACTCCACTAGACAACTATAGTGGATGACTGACTCCATTATACAACTATAGTGGATGACTGACTCCACTAGACAACTATAGTGGATGACTGACTACACAAGACAACTATAGTGGATGACTGACTCCACTAGACAACTATAGTGGATGACTGACTCCACTAGACAACTATAGTGGATGACTGACTCCACTAGACAACTATAGTGGATGACTGACTACACTAGACAACTGTAGTGGATGACTGACTCCACTATACAACTATAGTGGATGACTGACTACACTAGACAACTGTAGTGGATGACTGACTCCATTATTCAACTATAGTGGATGACTGACTCCACTAGACAACTATAGTGGATGACTGACTCCACTAGACAACTGTAGTGGATGACTGACTCCACTAGACAACTGTAGTGGATGATTGACTCCACTAGACAACTATAGTGGATGACTGACTCCACTAGACAACTATAGTGGATGACTGACTCCACTAGACAACAATAGTGGATGACTGACTCCACTAGACAACTGTAGTGGATTACTGACTCCACTAGACAACTGTAGTGGATGACTGACTCCACTAGACAACTGTAGTGGATGACTGACTCCACTAGACAACTGTAGTGGATGACTGACTCCACTATACAACTATAGTGGATGACTGACTCCACTAGACAACTATAGTGGATGACTGACTACACTGGACAACTATAGTGGATGACTGACTACACTGGACAACTATAGTGGGTGACACTACACAATTGTTCATACTGCTAACAGGAAACTCAGATAGTTACTGCAGCTGGTCATTGATATATATGTTGAAGAGGGTGGGGATTAAGCTGCTTACCTGTCTCACCCCACGGCCCTGTGGAAAGAAATGTGTGTGTTTTTGGCCAATTTTAACCGCTGACTTGTTGTTTTTGTACATGGATTTTATAATGTTTAATATTTTTTCCCCCAACACCACTTTCCATCAGTTTGTATAGCAGAACCTCACGCCAAATTGAGTTTAAGGCTTTTTTGAAATCAACAAAGCATGAGAATACTTTGCCTTTGTTTTAATTTGTTTGTTTGTCAAATAGTGTGTGCAGGGTGAACATGTGTGTCTGTCGTATGATAATTTGGTAAAAAGACAATTTGACATTTGCTCAGTACATCGTTTTCACTGAGGAAATGGAAGAGCCGTTCCCCCTTCCGCTCTACCGTCGGGGGGATTGCCGAAGACGGCCTGGAAGAGACGGGTGAACTCCTCGAAGTGGTCTCCTTCTCCCCACACAGTGTTTGCCCACTCCAGAGCTCTTCCTGAGAGGCTCTTCCCGAGGGAGCTGAGTACACAGTGTTTGCCCACTCCGGAGCTCTTCCTGAGAGGCTCTTCCCGAGGGAGCTGAGTACACAGTGTTTACCCACTCCAGAGCTCTTCCTGAGAGGCTCTTCCCGAGGGAGCTGAGTACACAGTGTTTGCCCACTCCAGAGCTCTTCCTGAGAGGCTCTTCCCGAGGGAGCTTAGTACACAGTGTTTGCCCACTCCAGAGCTCTTCCTGAGAGGCTCTTCCCGAGGGAGCTTAGTACACAGTGTTTGCCCACTCCAGAGCTCTTCCTGAGAGGCTCTTCCCGACGGAGCTGATTACACAGTGTTTGCCCACTCCAGAGCTCTTCCTGAGAGGCTCTTCCCGAGGGAGCTGAGTACACAGTGTTTGCCCACTCCAGAGCTCTTCCTGAGAGGCTCTTCCCGAGGGAGCTGAGTACACAGTGGCCAGGTAGAGGTCCAGTTGTAACAGGAATCCCTGGCACTGTGCTGCCGTCCCATCATGCTCCCTGGGAAGGGAGAGACGCATCCCACTGAGACCGTCTCCGGACGGGACGGGTAGAGGTAACCCCGGTTGCGCTGGTCGAGGCACTGGAGAGACTTCCTGTCTCTCCCAGCGGTCCCCATAGTCAAGATAGCGCGATCCATCATGGCACCAAGATGATGTAACATAGCAGAATGTTCCTCGACTCCTCTAACCGGCGTACCCGCTCCTGCTGACTCCATGGTAGGTTGGGGCAATGGGGCGGCAGGGTAGCATAGTGGTTAGAGCATTGGATTAGTAACTGAAAGGTTGCAAGTTCAAATCTTTGAGCTGACAAGGTACAAATCTGTCGTTCTGCCCCTGAACAGGCAGTTAACCCACTGTTCCTAAGCCGTCTTTGAAAATAAGAATTTGTTCTTAACTGACTTGCCTCGTTAAATAAAGGTAAAAGACAAAACAAAGGTGTGAAATTCTGTGACAGAATTCTTCAATTACATTGAGCTGATTTCTGATGTGCTGTTCCTTCTTTTTCCATAGTGTATTTCTGTATTGTTTTAGTGATTCACCTTAGTGAAGGCGTAGACTCAGGATTTCTGGGTCTTTTGGTTTTTGGTTGGACAGGTTTCTGAAAGGTTTCTTTCTTAGGTTTTTGTATTCTTCATCAAACCATTTGTCATTGTTGTTCATTTTCTTCGGTTTTCTGTTTTAAAGTATTTTTAGATTTAATAGGGAAGCTGAGAGGTCAAATATACTCTTTAGATTTTCTACTGCCAAGTTTACACCTTCACTATTACAGTGAAACGTTTTGTCCAGGAAGTTGTCTAAAAGAAATTGAATTGTTTTTTGATAGGTTTCCACACTACATTCCTTCCATCTATAGAATGTCTTAATATTACTCAGTTCCTTTGGCTTTGATGCCTCATGATTGAATATTGCTCTGTTCAAGTAGACTGTGATTTTGCTGTGGTCTGATAGGGGTGTCAGTGGGCTGACTGTGAACGCTCTGAGAGACTGGGTAGAGGTCAGTGATAAAGTAGTCCACAGTACTACTGCCAAGAGATGAGCTATAGGTGTACCTACAATAGGAGCCCCCTCGAAGCCTACCATTAACTATGTACATACCCAGCGTGCGACAAAGCTGCAGGAGTTGTGACCCGTTTATGTTGGTTATGTTGTCATAGTTGTGCCTAGGGGGGCATATGTGAGAGGGAATGCTGTCACCTGCAGGCAGGTGTTTGTCCCCCTGTGTGCTGAGGGTGTCAGGTTCTTGTCCGGTTCTGGCATTTAGGTCACCACAGACTAGTACATGTCCCTGGGCCTGAAAATGAGTGATTTCCCATCTCCAGGATGGAGAAGCTGTCTTCATTAAAGTATGGGGATTCTAGTGGGGGGATTTAGGTAGCACACAGGAGGACATTTTTCTCTGTTAAGATCATTTCCTTTTGAATTTCTAGCCAAATGTAAAATGTTCCTGTTTTGATTAATTTAATAGAGTGAGTTAGGTACCAAATTCTCTTCCCTGTTTCACACCTGGTAGTTTGTTGGATGGGACTAGCAGCTGTCTGTAACCTAGAGGGCAACCTGTGGGTCCGTCTCCTCAATACCAGGGTTCTTGTAGGATGACAATGTCTGTATTTCAGATTTATTTGATGAAGTCCAGGTTCTTGCTCTTTAGGCCAAAGACAGATTACCTCAGGCCTTGGATATTCCAGGATGAGATAGTGAAGGTTCCATAATGTGTCCAATGTTGTTAGTCTTGTGGTTTGGCCTCAGACCAGTAAGTGTGAGCAGAGCCTGCTGAGCATCTGGTACATGCCATTGGCTTGGGCAAGTGTAAGAGTGGGGGTTGGGCCTGTTTGCCCACTCACAGCCTGGGTGCATGTGTAACTCTCATGTTAAGGCCCTCTTTGTGGGAGTGGGGGGCACGGGGTGGGCTGGAGGGACATAGGTCTGAACTCTAGGGGTCTAAATGGGGTGTGGGCATGACTGTCTTGGGGGGGTGTTGATTGGTTGGGGTGGGGTTGTGTATGTGGCTGGTGGTTATGTGGTCTGGACGTAGGTCCTCTCTGCGTGGGTCCTCTATATCTAGGTCCAGGGGGGGGGTCCAGTGTTTTGCTGGTCTGGGTGGGGTGTCTATTGATCTGTTACTCCTGTGTCAAGTGTTGGGGCTGTGTTTAAGAGCGATATCCTTTATGGTCCACTGCTGCCTTGTAGAGGTGGACCTGGTCATAGAGGCTGTTCAAGTCCAGGGTGGAGTGGTGGGCACTGCTGCCTTATATAGGTGGACCTGGTCATAGAGGCTGTTCAAGTCCAGGGTGGAGTGGTGGGCACTGCTGCCTTATATAGGTGGACCTGGTCATAGAGGCTGTTCAAGTCCAGGGTGGAGTGGTGGGCACTGCTGCCTTATATAGGTGGACCTGGTCATAGAGGCTATTCAAGTCCAGGGTGGAGTGGTGGGCACTGATGCCTTATATAGGCGGACCTGGTCATAGAGGCTGTTCAAGTCCAGGGTGGAGTGGTGGGCACTGCTGCCTTGTAGAGGTGGACCTGGTCATAGAGGCTGTTCAAGTCCAGGGTGGAGTGGTGGGCACTGCTGCTTTGTAGAGGTGGACCTGGTCATAGAGGCTATTCTAGTCCAGGGTGGAGTGGGGGGCACTGCTGCCTTATATAGGTGGACCTGGTCATAGAGGCTGTTCAAGTCCAGGGTGGAGTGGTGGGCACTGCTGCCTTGTAGAGGTGGACCTGGTCATAGAGGCTGTTCAAGTCCAGGGTGGAGTGGTGGGCACTGCTGCTTTGTAGAGGTGGACCTGGTTATAGAGGCTGTTCAAGTCCAGGGTGGAGTGGTGGGCCAGGAAAACATTTGGTTTGAGGCAATACTTGCTTTTACCCGCTGTATTGTGGCAGGGTGGAAGTCTTTTCGTGGTACCAGGGTGGAGATAACCACTTGTGCGTTGGGGAAAGTAGAAGAAACTTTTTCAATCACTCCCTTTCCTGCTGTGCTCTCAGGTCGTTTGTGCCTCTCTCTGTCTCTCTCTCTCTCTGTCTCCCTCTCTCTCTCTGTCTCCCTCTCCCCCCCCCCCCCTCTCTCTCTCTCTCTCTCTCTCTCGCTCATATAATGCACTTCTGTGTGCATGAATACACCCCCCCTTCCACACACACACACTCACACACACACACACACACACACACACTATCCCATCTCTTGAATACTGAACCATTAGTTAATTACCTGGACCTTATGAGCCCTGATGATTTCATTCACACTGCAGAGCCTCTGGTTTAATTACTAAGACGTGCGTGCGTGCATCCGTGCGTGCGTGTGAAAGGAAAGCCTCGCTCAGTAACAGAAGCACAGCTCAAGTCCTCCCCACTGACCTAAAACTATCCCTTAGGCCTTTCATTCACCAGCATAGTGAATGGTCCTCTATGGAGGTGTTTCTGTAGGTGGATCACTACACTGTCCTGTACTGTCTCAGGTTGATCTGTATACATGGAAAGTTTCAAGAGCAATTTTTGTACAGCATCCACTAAGCTTTCCATGGAAACCAATCCGTTTGTTTCTGGTACACTGGGTACCATGCAGACACACACACACACACACACACACACACACACACACACACACACACACACACACACACGCACACCCGCACGCGTAAATAAACATAATTGGGCTTTGTATGTTCTCTGTAATGTCTGTCTGGTACTGACTATATAACTCTATAATGTCTGTCTGGTACTGACTATATAACTCTTTAATGTCTGTCTGGTACTGACTATAAAACTCTAATGTCTGTCTGGTACTGACTATATAACTCTATAATGTCTGTCTGGTACTGACTATATAACTCTATAATGTCTGTCTGGTACTGACTATATAACTCTGTATTGCTCCCCAGCGATTTATTCAAGACTAACAAACAAACAGACAACAACAACAAAAATCGGTTCAACTTGAGAACAGGCTGGTCACAAGAAAGAGCCGTTGATTTTGGATGTTTGAAAATGTCCTGAGGATGTCGATATATACCTTCCTCAGAGCAGAAAAGCACTGGGTTCAAACTCACAAGACCCAGAGCTCACCCCACAAACATACTAATATGGCCCAGCACTGGGTTCAAACTGGGTTCCAACTCACAAGACTCAGAGCTCACCCCCCCAAAAATACTAATATGGCCCAGCACTGGGTTCCAACTCACAAGACTCAGAGCTCACCCCCCCAAAATACTAATATGGCCCAGCACTGGGTTCAAACTCACAAGACTCAGAGCTCACCCCCCGAAAATACTAATATGGCCCATCACTGGGTTCAAACTCTAACCATGTGGAATTAACCCTCTAACCATGTGGAATTAACCCTCTAACCATGTGGAATTAACCCTCTAACCATGTGGAATTAACCCTCTAACCATGTGGAATTAACCCTCTAACCATGTGGAATTAACCCTCTAACCATGTGGAATTAACCCTCTAACCATGTGGAATTAACCCTCTAACCATGTGGAATTAACCCTCTAACCACGTGGAATTAACCCTCGAACCATGTGGAATTAACCCTCTAACCTTGTGGAATTAACCCTCTAACCATGTGGAATTAACCCTCTAACCATGTGGAATTAACCCTCTAACCATGTGGAATTAACCCTCTAACCACGTGGAATTAACCTTCTAACCATGTGGAATTAACCCTCTAACCACGTGGAATTAACCCTCTAACCACGTGGAATTAACCCTCTAACCATGTGGAATTAACCTTCTAACCACTTGGAATTAACCCTTGAACCACGTGGAATTATCAAAAAGTATCAAAAAGGAATTTCAGATTGTTCTTATTTTCCTCAATTAAGTTAGAAAAATAGGATGATCAAGCAGCAGTGAGGTCTCTTCGATACTGCACGGTACTGTCTTTCCAAGCTAGTCGGAAGACTTCCAGTTTGGTGTGGCGCAATTTCCGTTCCAATTTTCTGGAAGCTTGCTTCAGAGCTCGGGTATTTTCTGTGTACCAGGGAGCTAGTTTCTTATGAGAAATGTTTTTAGTTTTTAGGGGTGCAACTGCATCTAGGGTATTGCACAAGGTTAAATTGAGTTCCTCAGTTAGGTGGTTAACTGATTTTTGTCCTCTGGCGTCCTTGGGTAGACAGAGGGAATCTGGAAGGACATCAAGGAATCTTTGTGTTGTCTGTGAATTTATAGCACGACTTTTGATGTTCCTTGGTTGGGGTCTGGGAGATTATTTGTTGCAATTGCAAACGTAATAAAATGGTGGTCCGATAGTCCAGGATTATGAGGAAAAACATTAAGATCCACAACATTTATTCCATGGGACAAAACTAGGTCCAGCGTATGACTGTGACAATGAGTGGGTCCAGAGACATGTTGGACAAAACCCACTGAGTCGATGATGGCTCCGAAAGCCTTTTGGAGTGGGTCTGTGGACTTTTCCTTGTGAATATTTAAGTCACCAAAGATTAGAATATATATAGACATTAACATACAGTATAGACGTAAAACATATAGACATTAACATATAGTATAGATGTAAAACATGTAGACATTAACATACAGTATAGATGTAAAACATATAGACATTAACATACAGTATAGATGTAAAACATATAGACATTAACATACAGTATAGATGTAAAACATATAGACATTAACATATAGTATAGATGTAAAACATATAGACATTAACATACAGTACATTATAGACGTAAAACATATAGACATTAACATACAGTACATTATAGACGTAAAACATATAGACATTAACATACAGTATAGACTTAACACATATAGACATTAACATACAGTACATTATAGACGTAAAACATATAGACATTAACATACCGTATAGACGTAAAACATATAGACATTAACATACCGTTTAGACTTAAACATATATCGTCATTCCCAAGAATACTTTAGGCTGTAATCGCTGCCAAAGGTGTTTCAACAAAGTACTGAGTAAAGGGTCTGAATATTTATTTTTTATAAATTTAAAAACATTTCTAAAAACAGTTTTTGCTTTGTCATTATGTGTGTAGACTGATGAGGGGAAAAAAATGATTTCATCCATTTTAGAATAAGGCTGTAAAATGTAACAACATTTGGAAAAAGTCAAGGGGTCTGAATACTTTCCGAATGCTCTGTGTAGACATTACTGGTTCATGTACTCTACTGCTGATTGCTCTGTGTAGACATTACCGGTTCATGTACTCTACTGCTGAATGCTCTGTGTAGACATTAATGGTTCATGTACTCTACTGCTGATTGCTCTGTGTAGACATTAATGGTTCATGTACTCTACTGCTGAATGCTCTGTGTAGA
>NC_092178.1:10642567-10730067 GCF_045791955.1 Oncorhynchus clarkii lewisi | reverse complement strand
AAGAAGGCGCAGCAGCGCCTCTTCAACCTCAGGAGGCTGAAGAAATTCGGCTTGTCACCAAAAGCACTCACAAACTTCTACAGATGCACAATCGAGAGCATCCTGGCGGGCTGTATCACCGCCTGGTACGGCAACTGCACCGCCCTCAACCGTAAGGCTCTCCAGAGGGTAGTGAGGTCTGCACAACGCATCACCGGGGGCAAACTACCTGCCCTCCAGGACACCTACACCACCCGATGTCACAGGAAGGCCATAAAGATCATCAAGGACATCAACCACCCGAGCCACTGCCTGTTCACCCCGCTATCATCCAGAAGGCGAGGTCAGTACAGGTGCATCAAAGCTGGGACCGAGAGACTGAAAAACAGCTTCTATCTCAAGGCCATCAGACTGTTAAACAGCCACCACTAACACTGAGTGGCTGCTGCCAACACACTGACACTGACTCAACTCCAGCCACTTTAATAATGGGAATTGATGGGAAATTATGTAAATATATCACTAGCCACTTTAAACAATGCTACCTTATATAAATGTTACTTACCCTACATTATTCATCTCATATGCATACGTATATACTGTACTCTATATCATCGACGGTATCCTTATGTAATACATGTATCACTAGCCACTTTATACTATGCCACTTTGTTTACATACTCATCTCATTTGTACATACTGTACTCGATACCATCTACTGTATCTTGCCTATGCTGCTCTGTACCATCACTCATTCATATATCCTTATGTACATATTCTTTATCCCCTTACACTGTGTACAAGACAGTAGTTTTGGAATTGTTAGTTAGATTACTTGTTATTACTGCATTGTCGGAACTAGAAGCACAAGCATTTCGCTACACTCGCATTAACATCTGCTAACCATGTGTATGTGACAAATAAAATTTGATTTGATTTGATTTGATTTGATTTGGTGCTGGTCTTGGGAGACATTCTGCTGGAAATGAGACCAGAGGCTGAATTATTCAAATTCCATTCCAGATTTTTTCTTCTCCCATTTTCTTCTCTCGGTGTCTTCGGCATAATGTATTCGCATTGAGGAGCGCTACAATGATATTCATTCTTATGGAGGAGCTCGTGAATAGCTAACCATGCTGTCAATTGTAATGGGGGAGCTCATTGGTAGTGCTATTTAATGTTCCCGGGGAGTTAGCGAACAGAGTGCTAACCGTGTATTAATTCCTATGGGGAACGCTAAACGTGTTAACTGAGGAGGAGATGCTACAGTAATGTCTACTATGTGGAACATGATCTCTGTGACAAAGAGATGTCAGGAAGTCACTTCCAATATCATGACGTGTGCGTGTGCGTGTGTTTGTTTGGGTGTGTGGGTACGCGAGTACGTGTGTGAGTGTGTGGGTACATGTATGCATGCGTGTGTGCCATTAATTGAGTGTTGTCCTTGGGGACACGTTTGGCCGATATTACAACAGGCTATTATTATTATGCCTTAACCTAACCGGTATTTACTGCTGTGTAGTGTACAGCTCCTCACTCCCCCACACTATCCTCCCACTATCATCCCCCACAACCCCTGAACACTATGACATGTGTAGTATAGTATAGATAGTGAACACTAATTTAGTTCAAACTAAATTAGCCAAAATATGAAGTATACATGCAGAGGACACTATTTCCGTACTTTAGGGCCCATAATGCAATTCTTCAGGAAATGGGCGTGGCTTCACATCGTTTCCAAGAAGAAAATGGCGGAAAATATGCAGTCAAAAGACAACGAGAGTGGATACAAATTAATTAATTTAACTAATTAAGACAAATGTGAGGAAAATGTTGAGAAATGTACTAAAGTAATTACTTTTCAAATAAGTTACCTCACATTATATTGGCTGACAATTTGTTAGCTACGCTGTCGTTACGAACCACATAGCGTATCATTACAGCAGTATGTACCAGTAGCTAGCTACCTAACGTTAGTTGACTACTTATGCATAAAACTCGCCGGTATATTAACTATAGGCTTTCTAACTAACTACCCAACGTTTATTGACTTGATTATTCCCACCATTCTTAGCTTAGCTAAATGGTATATTGTGCGTTCTCAATGGACATTCGGGTGCTTTCGTAAATTCACTCTGTCTGCGTGTACCAGAGCGCAGAATAATGATTTTACAAGCGCTCAATGCCCATTGAATATGGCCAGTGTCAGTAAACGTTGGCAAAAATAAAACGTAATTAAATTGTTGCCTGCAGCACAGTTACAGTCACCAACACTCTGGATAACATGAAAACTGCCTAACAAGCTCTGCTAGGGCGAGTAAAATGGTCAGAGGGGTCTAATTTGTGTCTGGAAGTTGCTAGCAAGCTAGCCAATTGGATATTTCAAACTTTTTTAACAAATCAAAAACTGAAAAATTGGGCGTGCAAAATTATTCAGCCCCCTTAAGTTAATACTTTGTAGCGCCACCTTTTGCTGCGATTACAGCTGTAAGTCGCTTGGGGTATGTCTCTATCAGTTTTGCACATCGAGAGACTGAAATGTTTTCCCATTCCTCCTTGCAAAACAGCTCGAGCTCAGTGAGGTTGGATGGAGAGCATTTGTGAACAGCAGTTTTCAGTTCTTTCCACAGATTCTCGATTGGATTCAGGTCTGGACTTTGACTTGGCCATTCTAACACCTGGATATGTTTATTTTTGAACCATTCCATTGTAGATTTTGCTTTATGTTTTGGATCATTGTCTTGTTGGAAGACAAATCTCCGTCCCAGTCTCAGGTCTTTTGCAGACTCCATCAGGTTTTCTTCCAGAATGGTCCTGTATTTGGCTCCATCCATCTTACCATCAATTTTAACCATCTTCCCTGTCCCTGCTGAAGAAAAGCAGGCCAAAACCATGATGCTGCCACCACCATGTTTGACAGTGGGGATGGTGTGTTCAGGGTGATGAGCTGTGTTGCTTTTACGCCAAACATAACGTTTTGCATTGTTGCCAAAAAGTTCAATTTTGGTTTAATCTGACCAGAGCACCTTCTTTCACATGTTTGGTCTGTCTCCCAGGTGGCTTGTGGCAAACTTTAACCGACACTTTTTATGGATATCTTTAAGAAATGTCTTTCTTCTTGCCACTCTTCCATAAAGGCCAGATTTGTGCAATATACGACTGATTGTTGTCCTATGGACAGAGTCTCCCACCTCAGCTGTAGATCTCTGCAGTTCATCCAGAGTGATGAACCTCTTGGCTGCATCTCTGATCAGTCTTCTCCTTGTATGAGCTGAAAGTTTAGAGGGACGGCCAGGTCTTGGTAGATTTGCAGTGGTCTGATACTCCTTCCATTTCAATATTATCGCTTGCACAGTGCTCCTTGGGATGTATCCAAATCCGGCTTTAAACTTCTTCACAACAGTATCTCGGACCTGCCTGGTGTGTTCCTTGTTCTTCATGATGCTCTCTGCGCTTTTAACGGACCTCTGAGACTATCACAGTGCAGGTGCATTTATACGGAGACTTGATTACACACAGGTGGATTGTATTTATCATCATTAGTCATTTAGGTCAACATTGGATCATTCAGAGATCCTCACTGAACTTCTGGAGAGAGTTTGCTGCACTGAAAGTAAAGGGGCTGAATAATTTTGCACGCCCAATTTTTCAGTTTTTGATTTGTTAAAAAAGTTTGAAATATCCAATAAATGTCGTTCCACTTCATGATTGTGTCCCACTTGTTGTTGATTCTTCACAAAAAAATACAGTTTTATATCTTTATGTTTGAAGCCTGAAATGTGGCAAAAGGTCGCAAAGTTCAAGGGGGCCGAATACTTTCGCAAGGCACTGTATGTAGATACAGTATGTTAGTATGGGTATTCGAACACAGCTCTCGTTCTTCATCAGAAACTATCCCATAATATTCTTTCTGCCATCGAGAAAGAGAGAGAGAGCATAGGGTATGATGTCACGATAAGCCTGGTGACAAACGAATGGAGTGAGAGAAGAATACGTTTGTCATTCAAAGTGTCCCGTTCGACCCTGACCGTCCGTCGTGTTCACTTCCTGTTAACTGACAGTGTGATGATACCAGGGCGTTGCCTCTTTGACCTCATTTCCACTATGTAACTCTGACTTTGTATTACTATTATCCAAAGATTGATCAATGTTCGTTGTTTCGGAGCCATACTGTCCGTATTAAAATCTGTCTTCAAAGTGTGGTTTGTGTCGGGTCTGAAGGTGAAAAGTTGAATGAACTATTATACAACCTATTATGCAGAAGGCAAACAGAGTACAGAACAGCACCTGCATTCTTAAAAGTAGTGGTGTTGATCTAGAAAAAAGGGAAACGACTCTCTCCCTCCTCCTACTGGAGTGATGATGTTGTTTCTGGCTGGGAGATATTCGTCATGGTTACTTGAGAATAGTCATCTGAGGAATCATGGGGGAAACAAATGTCACTGATGGATGTGGGGTCTGTGTGTGTGTGTGTGTCTCTGTGTGTCTGTGAGTGTGTGTCTGTGTGTGTGTGTGTCTGTGTCTGTGTCTCCATATCTCTCCCTCCATCTCTCTCCCTCCTCTCTCCCTCCATCTCTCTCCCTATATCTTTCTCCCTCTCTTCTCTCTCTCTCCCTTCTCTCTCTCTCTCCCTCCTCTCTCCCTCCATCTCTCTCCCTATATCTTTCTCCCTCTCTTCTCTCTCTCTCCCTTCTCTCTCTCTCTCCCTTCTCTCTCTCTCTCTCCATCTCTCTCCCTCTCTTCTCTGGTTCCAGTATTAATGTTCCCTGTCATTGGTCCAGTTATTTATGAGTGCTCCTTCCTCCTCTTTTTCCATTGGTTCAAGATGCACATCAGGACTTCTCTGTACTGTAACTTAGATGAATGAATCACTTGCAGCTGTGTTTCTAAAAGTTCACCGCACAAAACAGCTCACAGAGAGAGGTCACAGAGAGGTCACAGAGAGGTCACATAGAAGTCACAGCACACTGATCTTTGGCCATGATATAAAATATCTATAAAATTATTGATTTGTCTGGTGTGTGTGTGTGTGTGTGTGTGTGTGTGTGTGTGTGTGTGTGTGTGTGTGTGTGTGTGTGTGTGTGTGTGTGTGTGTGTGTGTGTGTGTGTGTGTGTGTGTGTGTGTCAGAGAGGCAGTGGATGTGGCTGCTAGATGAGGGGCTGTAATAACAGTGTTCTCCCACATCTGTGGCCAAGGACTTGTTCCCATAACATCACAACTCAGATCAGCTTATGGTCCACAACATCAGGTCTCATAACATTGGTTGCAATTAGTGTAACCAATGACAATAGTGAGGGGTGTTACGACACACCCCTCACTATTGTCATTGATTGCACTGTTTGTCTACATAACTTGGTTCAAGCATTCATGATATTACCCTGAAGAAGGCACAGTGATGCCGAAACGTTGGTGTTATATATATGGAGTGTGTGACTCTCTCTCAGTTTATTCACCGTTAGTCAGCACTTCTGCACTAAATACTTTTCTCTGGGTGTGCTTTTTGTTGTTGTGATATTACCACACACAGAACAGCACACAGGAACTGCCAGAACCAAGGAAAAAGTAATCGCTGTTTTTTTAGGAGGAGGAGAATTTCCCACTGTGGCAGTGAGAGGATAGACTGACTATACTATGACATCACCTCAGGGAGTTGTAGCTCAATACATAGACACAGCTACAGTACTCCACATCTCACCGTGGTTACACCCCAAGAAGGACGATAACAGATCTACACCTCCTAGATATTTCCAGTCTTAGAAAAAGTCCGTTTTATGCCAAGGTTGATCTATGAAGTCCCGCGGTAATGTAGAACTGTGTTTTATAATCTACTTTTCTCTATCATATTGTAAGATTCACACACACATCTCACAGAAAGGAGAAGTTAGAGCAGAGTCTAAAGGTTGATGCTCTTCCTTTGACTGTTTATCAGCATGCCTGTCCTAAACTGAGTTCCTTAGGACTGTGTATGGGGAAGTTAGTTGAAAGAGGTGACATTCCAGAATATTGTAGTGGTATATGGTAGTGGTGTAAAGTAGTGGTATATGGTAGTGGTATATATTAGTGGTATATGGTAGTGGTGTATGGTAGTGGTATATAGTGGTATATGGTAGTGGTATATGGTAGTGGTGTATAGTAGTGGAATGTTGTAAAGAACACTAGGTGGTCCATGGACAGGTTGTTAAAAATACGGTGACTGAAGGTCCTCTGACATGATAAACACACACACATGTGAACACATATACACATTACACACACATATACACACGTCGGGTTTTGGCTCAGAGTCAAGGTTGATTGGATTGCAAACTTTATCGACCTGAAGGACACACACACACACACACACACACACACACACACACACACACACACACACACACACACACACACACACACACACACACACACACACACACACACACACACACACACACAGCGGTCAGTAGCATTGCTAATGTGAGAGATGCTCCTCTCTGCGACTGTCCTGGCATGCATTAATGTCAAGGTTACAGCTTACCATCTGTCTGTATGTATAACACAATGGAAATTCATGTATAACTCAAGCATTTTGTAGGTGGCGATTCTGAATGGACAGTTAATGTATTGTCTGACTCAGGCTCAGTGAGTGAAATTAACATGCTTGTATGCCCTAGGCTACAGTACACACAGTCAAGTAGCTGGTGATAATACCACCAGGGCAGAGAGGACTAGACACTAACACACACCACTAAACAGTCAAGTAGCTGGTGATAGACACTAACACACACCACTAAACAGTCAAGTAGCTGGTGATAGACACTAACACACACCACTAAACAGTCAAGTAGCTGGTGATAGATACTAACACACACCACTAAACAGTCAAGTAGCTGGTGATAGACACTAACACACACCACTAAACAGTCAAGTAGCTGGTGATAGACACTAACACACACCACTAAACAGTCAAGTAGCTGGTGATAGACACTAACACACACCACTAAACAGTCAAGTAGCTGGTGATAGACACTAACACACACCACTAAACAGTCAAGTAGCTGGTGATAGACACTAACACACACCACTAAACAGTCAAGTAGCTGGTGATAGACACTAACACACTAGGACTAGACACTAACACACCACTGAATGGTTAGCCACCCACAGCAGGAAAAGCCACTGTGTATGCAGATGAATAGCAAGCAGAGTGGGCAGGGTGTGTGTGTGTGTGTGTGTGTGTGTGTGTGTGTGTGTGTGTGTGTGTGTGTGTGTGTGTGTGTGTGTGTGTGTGTGTGTGTGTGTGTGTGTGTGTGTGTGTGTGTGTGTGTGTGTGTGTGTGTGTGTGTGTGTGTGTGTGTGGAGCAGCGCATGGCTCCCATGTAAATGTAATGAAGAGCTCATACATGGGTTATAAATAGATGCACAGTGTGTGACTGCCTGAATGAACTCAGCTCAGACCCTCTTAAAGGGACAGGAGACCCTTTTTATTATGATTATGCCCTCCTCACCTCAGACTCCCTCTTAAAGGGACAGGAGACCCTTTTTATTCTGATTATGCCCTCCTCACCTCAGACTCCCTCTTAAAGGGACAGGAGACCCTTTTTATTCTGATTACGCCCTCCTCACCTCAGACTCCCTCTTAAAGGGACAGGAGACCCTTTTTATTCTGATTATGCCCTCCTCACCTCAGACTCCTTAAAGGGACAGGAGACCTTTCTATTGTGTTTGTGCCCTCCTCACCCCAGACTCCCCCTTAAAGGGACAGGAGACCCTTTCTATTGTGTTTGTGCCCTCCTGACCTCAGACTCCCTCTTAAAGGGACAGGAGACCCTTTATATTCTGTTTGTGCCCTCCTCATCTCAGACTCCTTAAAGGGACAGGAGACCCTTTCTATTGTGTTTGTGCCCTCCTCACCTCAGACTCCCTCTTAAAGGGACAGGAGACCCTTTCTATTCTGTTTATGCCCTCCTCACCTCAGACTCCCTCTTAAAGGGACAGGAGACCCTTTCTATTCTATTTATGCCCTCCTCACCTCAGACTCCCTCTTAAAGGGACAGGAGACCCTTTTTATTCTGATTATGCCCTCCTCACCTCAGACTCCTTAAAGGGACAGGAGACCTTTCTATTGTGTTTGTGCCCTCCTCACCCCAGGTCATTATGTGTTGTGTATAAACTTGCAGTGCTTACATAACACGTTACGTTACGGTGTTCCTATTACTGCGAGCACAGTGTGTGTACTGTACACAAGCTGTCACAGGGAAGCCACACCGGTGGAACTAAGGAGTTGTCTTTCTGAGGGCAGGTGGTTCCGACAGGAGCCCTGTCTAGGTGACGCACATGAATCCTTGACAACAGAGAGACGGCAAGCTCTCTGGGTAAGTCCTCTCCCTCCATGGGATTACACATGTTTTATGTTTTTCTCTTGTTTTTCCTGTGGTGGGGATACACTGTAGTGAGCTGTAATGTGTGTGTGTGTGTGTGTGTGTGTGTGTGTGTGACATAAGGGCGGCACTGAAGGACCTATGCAGTGTACTGTGTTTTGCTGACTAGAGGGGTGTATGTGTGCGTTTGACGCTCCTTGCCGAGTCACAGCTTTCGGTCACATGACAACTGGTTGCCGTGGTGTTGGCTGTTGTATCCTCCCTGACTGTAGTTGTGTTAACTCCTGATCTTGGATCAGGGTGTAACTGTTTGCACTGTACACTAGATAACCTAACATCACATCTATAGCTCCCTCTGTCTGTGGTACCTCCACATCACTTCTGTAATAACGACACCAGAATGTGTTCCGAGTGTCAGCATCTCGACATTCTAAACAAGTTTAGATTCTGTTTCATTCAGCATCTCGACATTCTAAACAAGTTTAGATTCTGTTTCATTCTGCATCTCAACATTCTAAACTAGTTTAGAATCTGTTTCATTCAGCATCTCGACATTCTAAACAAGTTTAGATTCTGTTTCATTCAGCATCTCGACATTCTAAACAAGTTTAGATTCTGTTTCATTCTGCATCTCAACATTCTAAACTAGTTTAGATTCTGTTTCATTCTGCATCTCGACATTCTAAACTAGTTTAGATTCTGTTTCATTCTGCATCTCAACATTCTAAACTAGTTTAGATTCTGTTTCATTCTGCATCTCGACATTCTAAACTAGTTTAGATTCTGTTTCATCCTGCATCTCAACATTCTAAACTAGTTTAGATTCTGTTTCATTCAGCATCTCGACATTCTAAACTAGTTTAGATTCTGTTTCATTCTGCATCTCGACATTCTAAACTAGTTTAGATTCTGTTTCATTCTGCATCTCGACATTCTAAACTAGTTTAGATTCTGTTTCATTCAGCATCTCGACATTCTAAACTAGTTTAGATTCTGTTTCATTCTGCATCTCAACATTCTAAACTAGTTTAGATTCTGTTTCATTCAGCATCTCGACATTCTAAACTAGTTTAGATTCTGTTTCATTCAGCATCTCGACATTCTAAACAAGTTTAGATTCTGTTTCATTCTGCATCTCGACATTCTAAACTAGTTTAGATTCTGTTTCATTCAGCATCTCGACATTCTAAACAAGTTTAGATTCTGTTTCATTCTGCATCTCGACATTCTAAACTAGTTTAGATTCTGTTTCATTCAGCATCTCGACATTCTAAACAAGTTTAGATTCTGTTTCATTCTGCATCTCGACATTCTAAACTAGTTTAGATTCTGTTTCATTCTGCATCTCGACATTCTAAACTAGTTTAGATTCTGTTTCATTCAGCATCTCGACATTCTAAACTAGTTTAGATTCTGTTTCATTCTGCATCTCGACATTCTAAACTAGTTTAGATTCTGTTTCATTCTGCATCTCGACATTCTAAACTAGTTTAGATTCTGTTTCATTCTGTATCATTGCACGCTGGGTTATACAGCGTTATAGAGCAGTTTCCATACTTTATTTCTTCCGACGGTTGAGCCATTCAATCATAGCTGTGCATGTGTTTTCATCACGTGTGTTCGTCACGTGTGTTCGTCACGTGTGTTTGTCACGTGTGTTCGTCACGAGTGTTAGTCACGTGTGTTCGTTATGTGTGTTCGTCATGTGTGTTCATGGCATCAGTTATATCATCAGAATATTCTCTGCTGGTTGTGAGCAGAGTCTCAAATGAACAAGAACACAGAGCTAGCATGGTGTTGCTTCTGGCTTTTCTCCCAGTTGGAGTTGGAGTTGGAGTTGGAGTTGGTGTGTGTGTGTGTGTGTGTGTGTGTGTGTGTGTGTGTGTGCGTGCGTGCGTGCGTGCGTGCGTGCGTGCGTGAGGACTCTGATGTCCCAACAGTGCTTTGAGCCTTTTCCCTGGAGTACTGAGGGGCTGTGAAGATTTAGGAAGCTTTCTCTCCCTCATATATATATATATATTTATCAATTCAATTTAATGGTCTTTATTGGCATGGGAAACATATGTTTACATTTCCAAAGCAAGTGAAATAGATAATAAGTAAAATAAACAATACATATTTAACAGTAAACATGTCAAATGTCATACTACGTCCATATACATGATTTTAATTATGCAAATCGTTAAAGTACAAAAGGTCAAAAATATAAATATAGGTTGTGTTTACAATGTGTTTGTCCTTCACTGGTTGTGTTACGTCCGTAGTCGGAATGAGACCAAAGCGCAGCGTGGAAAGTGTACATCTTCTTTATTTAATATGAACACCAAAAAAAACAACAAAAGATAACCGTGTTCAGTTAAAGTTCTGCAGGGCTATACAGCTACTGTGCAAAAACAAGATCCCACAAACTCAGGTGGAAAACAGGCTGCCTAAGTATGATTCCCAATCAGAGATAACGATAGACAGCTGCCTCTGATTGGGAACCATACCCGGCCAACAAAGAAATAGAAAACTAGAATGCCCACCCAAATCACACCCTGACCTAACCAAATAGAGAAATAAACAGGCTCTCTAAGGTGAGGGCGTGACAGGTTGGTTGCCCTTTTCTTGAGGCAACAGGTCACAAATCTTGCTGCTGTGATGGCACACTGTGGTATTTTTACCCAGTACATATGGGAGTTTGTCAAACTTGGATTTGTTTTCGAGTCTTTGTGGATCTGTGTAATCTGAGGGAAATCTGTGTCTCTAATATGGTCATACATTTTGCAGCAGTTTAGGAAGTGCAGCTAAGTTTCCACCTCATTTTGTGGACAGTGAGCACATAGCCTGTCTTCTCTTGAGAGCCAGGTCTGCCTACGGCGGCCTTTCTCAATAGCAAGACTATGCTCACTGAGTCTGTACATAGTCAAAGCTTTCCTTAGGTTTGGGTCAGTCACAGTGGTCAGTTAGTCTGCCACTGTGTACTCTCTGTTTAGGACCAAATGGCATTCCAGTTTGCTCTGTTTTTTTGGTAAATTCTTTCCAACGTGTCAAGTAATTATGATTTGGTTGTAGAACTTAACGGCTCTTTTCTGGATTTTGATAATTAGCGTGTATTGGCCTAATTCTGCTCTTTATGCATTATTTGTTTTTTGCATAATTCTCAATTTGCAGAGTCTCAATTTGGTGTTTGTCCCATTTAGTGAATTCTTGGTTGGTGAGCGGACCCCAGACCTCACAGTCATAAAGGGCAATGGGTCCTATAACTGATTCAAGTATTTTTTGACAGATCCTATTTGGGATGTCGAATTTTATCTTCCTTTTGATGGCATTGGAGGTCCTTCTTGCCTTGACTCTCAGATCGTTCATAGCTTTGTGGAAGTTACCTGTTTTGCTGACGTATTTACCAATGTTGTTAACGTCTTTTGTGTGCTCTAGGGCAACGGTGTCTAGATGGAATTTGTATTTGTGGTCCATTTTTGGAACACCATTATTTTTTTATCTTACTGAGATTTACTGTCAGGGCCCATGTCTGACAGAATCTGTGCAGAAGATCTAGGTACTGCTGTAGGCCCTCCTTGGTTGGGGACAGACTCACCAGATCATCAGCAAACAGTAGACATTTGACTTCAGATTCTAGTAGGGTGAGGATGGGTGCTGCAGACTGTTCTAGTGCCCTCCCCAATTTGTTGATATATAAGTTGAAGAGGCTGGTGCTCAAGCTGCATCCCTGTCTCACCCCACGGGCCTGTGGAAATAAATGTGTGTTTTTTGCCAATTTTTACTGCACACTTGTTTGTGTACTTGGATTTCATAATGTCATTTGGTTTTCCCACAACACTGCTTTCCATCAATTTGTATAGTAGACCATCATGCCAAATTGAGTCAAAATGCTTTTCTGAAATCTACAAATCATTAAAAGACTTTGCCTTTGTTTTGATTTGTTTGTTTGTCAATTAGGGTGTGCAGGGTGAACATGTGGTATGTCGTACAGTAATTTGGTAAAAAGACAATTTGATATTTGCTCAGTACATTGTTTTTACTGAGGAAATGTATTAGTCTTCTGTTAATAATGATAATGCAGAGGATTTTCCGAAGGTAGCTGTTGACACATATCCCAAGGTAGTTATTGGAGTCAAATTTGTCCCCATTTTTGTGGATTGGGGTGATCAGTCCTTTTTTCCAAATATTGGGGAATATAAGATACCAGAGCTGAGGATGATGTTAAAGAGTTTAAGTATAGACAATTGTAATTTGTGGTCTGTATATTTGATCATTTAATTTAGGATACCATCAACACCACAGGCCTTTTTGGTTTGGAGGGTTTGAATTTTGTCCTGTAACTCATTCAATGTAATTGGAGAATCCAGTGGGTTCTGGTAGTCTTTAGTAGTTGATTCTAAGATTTGTATTTGATCATGTATATGTTTTTGTTCTTGTTCTTTGTTATAGGGCCAAAACGTTTGGAGAAGTGGTTTATCCTTACATCTCCATTTTGGATCGATAACTCTTTGTGTTGTTGTTTGTTTAGTGTGTTCCAATTTTCCCAGAAGTGGTTTGATTCTATGGAATTTTCAATTCCATTGAGCTTTGGTATTGGTATTTTATTAGGATACCCATTAGCTGTTGCAAAAGCAGCAGCTACTCTTCCTGGGGTACAACACAAAACATGAAACATAATACAGAATGACATAATACAGAACATCCTTAGACAATAACAGCTAATGAGCTGATTTCTGACGTGCTGTTCCTTCTTTTTCCGTAGTGTATTTCTGTACTGTTTTAGTGATTCACTATAACCACTGGGTCTCTGTTTTTGGTTGGATAGGTTTCTCAATTTCTTTCTTAGGATTTTGCATTGTTCATCAAACCATTTGTCATTGTTGTTCATTTTCTTAGGTTGTCTGCTTGAAATGTTTAGATTTGATAGGGAAGCTGAGAGGTCAAATATACTTTTAGGTTTTCTACTGCCAAGTTTACACCTTCATGATTACATTAACACATTTTGTTCAGGAACACATTTTGTTCACATTTTGTTCCATCTAAAATGGATTACATTTGTTGTTGCCTAATTGTTTTTTGGTAGGTTTCTACACTACTTTCCTTCCATCTATAGCATTTCTTAATGTTATACAGTTCCTTTAGCTTTGATGCGTCATGATTGAGTATTGCTCTATTCAAGTAGACTGGGCTTTTTCTGTGATCTAATACGGGTGTGTCGTGTCTTTAGTATCATTAATGTGAGGACATGCTATTTTATCAAATCGATTACCTAAAGTTTAATTGATAACGTGATTGAATAAAATCATGCAACTATTAACTCATCAATAACCTGGGGCACCACGGAGAAGTTTATTTAACCTCTCTGGGATCGTTCGGGTCGTGAGCATCCCACCTCTGAACAGCCAGTGAAACTGCAGGGCGCCAAATTCAAAACAACAGAAATTCCATAATTAAAATTCCTCAAACATAGAAGTATTTTACACCATTTTAACTTCTTGATGCACCGTTAGCGGGATCATTTTCGTCAACATCCGCTGAATTACAGAGCGCCAAATTCAAATTAAATGACTAAAAATATTTAATTTTCATGAAATCACAAATGCAATATAGCAAAACACAGCTTAGCTTGTTGTTAATCCACCTGGCGTGTCAGATTTCAAAAAAGCTTTTCGGCGAAAGCATACCAAGCATTTATGTAAGGACATCTCTCTCAGCAGAGAAAACATTACAAACAGCTAGCAGCCAAGTAGATTGGTCACGAAAGTCAGAAAAGCAATAAAATTAATTGCTTACCTTTGATGATCTTCGGATGTTTGCACTCATGAGACTCCCAGTTACAAAATAAATGTTCATTTTGTTCCATAAAGATTATTTTATATCCAAAATACCTCCATTTGGTTGGCGCATTATATTCAGAAATCCACAGGCTCGAGCGGTCACGACCGGGCAGACAAAAATTCCAAATAGTATTCATAAAGTTCATAGAAACATGTCAAACGTTTTTTATAATCAATCCTCAGGTTGTTTTTAAAATATATAATCAATAATATTACAACCGGACTGTACCTTTTTCAATAGGAGAGAGAGAGAAAATGTCTGCTCCAAGCTGTTGCGCATGCAAAACGCTGCTGGCACCAAGCCATACAATGACGCGATGTGATCTTTCTCGCTCATTTTTCAAAGTAAAAGCCTGAAACTATGTCTAAAGACTGTTCACAACATGTGGAAGCCATAGGAATCTGGTTGATATCCCTTTAAATGGAGCGAAGGCAGGCAATGGAACAGATAGCTTTCAGGAAAAACAGCACTTCCGGGTTGGATTTTCCTCAGGTTTTCGCCTGCAATATCAGTTCTATTATACTCAATATTTTGACCGTTTTGGAAACTTTTGAGTGTTTCCTATCCTCAATTATATGCATATTCTAGCATCTGGTCCTGAGAAATAGGCGGTTTACTTTGGGAACGTTACTTTTCCAAAAATAAAAATAGTGCCCCTAGTTTCAAGAGGTTAAACTGCGCCGTAAATCAGTTTTTGCTCTCCTGCGCCTGACTTCTCTGTCGCCAGTACGCACCCCTTACAGTAGGCCATGTGCTGTGGGTGACAGCAGGCACAGGTCATCTGGGAAGAGGGGCTGAGAATTTTTCTAGAATAATGGGAAATTCCTTGATCCAAATATTGAAGAGTGCAGGGCTCAAATTGCAACCCTGGCGAAGGCCCCGGCCCTGGTTAAAGAATTCTGTTATTTTCTTGTCGATTTTGATGCTGCACGTATTGCCAGTATACATTTTTTAAATTATGTCAAATGTTTTAACCCCTGCACCACTTTCAATAACTTTGTAGAACAGTCCTGTATGCCAAATATAATCAAATGCTTTTTGGAAGTCGATTAAGCAAGCGTACATTTTGGTATTATTTTGGTGGACATGTTTAACTATCAGTGTGTGTTGGGTGTAAATATGATCGGTCAAGCGATGTTTTGGTATAAATCCAATTTGGCTTTTATTCAAGACTTTCTCTGTCTCTTCTCTCTCTCTTTCTCTTTCTCTCTCTCTCTCTCTGTCTCTCTCTATCTCTCTGTCTCTCTCTCTGTCTCTCGCGCTCTGTCTCTCTCTTTCCCTCACTCTCTGTCTGTCTCTCTCTCTCTCATTCTCCCTCTCTCTTAGCTGTGACCTTGGGTTGGCTAAGCTGCCGGGCATGCATACTGAGTGTGCACACACTTAGGCAAAGCTGCAGGGGGAATTGAGTGATAGACGTTGCTGCCAGACCACAAAAGAGAGGATAGTACATCTCACAGCCCTCTCATAATCTTTGCATTATGTGTGCTGTTAAGTATGCTGTACATATCCTACTCAAACATGCTAAGCCACTCCATGTGGTTAGACAGTCTTGCTAAAAGGAAAATAATGAGACGATTATTCAATCTGTCAATAAGACAATCAATCCCACTGCTAAAGCACAAACTGTTCTGTACTTATCCATACAAACATCAACACAGGAGGTAGGAAGGGAATGAAAGCAGATCATTATCAATCATGTTTTCTACAACCAAAGCCTGCCCTAGGTTAACACAACAGGTCTGTTAGTGTTCTGTATCTAGAATCTATAGCTCCGTCTCCTAGGTGATGCAGCCATCTCAGATGTGTTCCTCACCTTCAGTTGCCCAGTGGAGCCTGACAGGGAAGATATTATGGGCTGTTGTCTGCCTCGGCGACCACAATATCAGCCTCTGAGTGTGTGTTAAGCTGCTGTTGCTTTGAGCCCCCATACGTGCAGAAAGAAACACACAGGGAGGGAGGGAGGGAGGGATAGAGGGAGGGAGGGATGAGGGAGGGAGGAATACATGGATGGAGGGAGGGAGGGAGGGATAGAGAGATGGAGGGAGGGAGGGAGGGAGGGAGGGAGGGAGGGAGGGAGGGAGGGAGGGAGGGAGGGATAGAGAGATGTAGGGAGGGAGGGAGGGAGAGAGGGAGAGAGGGATAGAGGGAGGAATGTATGGAGGGATAGAGGTATGGATGTAGGGAGTGAGGGATGTCGGGAGGGATAGAGGGAGGGAGGGAGGGATAGAGGGATGTAGGGGGGATGGTGAGAGGGAGGGAGGGAGGGATAGAGAGATGTAGGGAGGGAGGGAGGGATAGACGGAGGGATAGAGAGATGTAGGGAGGGATAGAGGGATAGAGGGAGGAATGTATGGAGGGATAGAGGTATGGATGTAGGGAGTGAGGAATGTCGGGAGGGATAGAGAGAGTGAGGGAGGGATAGAGGCACAGGGAAAGGGGCAGGGAGGGAGGAAGGGATGTAGGGAGTGTTACCTCCCCTATATGGCCTCACCAAGTTGGCCAGGGAGGGAACTGTGTCTTTCTGTAACATCATGTGTGTTTGTGTGTATGCATGTCCACGAGTGAGGGTGTGTGTGTTCGACTGTGAAATAGAGTTTCCTGGAACACACGCCCTAATCAGCCCCCTCACCCCTGTGTCCCCTCTCTTCACCCCTCAACACCCTCTGCCCTCCCTGCCTTGCTTCATTGCTTGTGTTGGTTAGGGTTAGTTTGCAGCTGCGTCTCTCTCTCTCTGCCAGGCTGGAGTGTGAGGAGAGAGGTTAAGAGAGTCATTCAGCAGTTAAAAACGCTCAGTGGTGTGGAGCTGCTCACCCTGCCTCGCTGCCAAGCTACAGAGAAGAGAATGCTGGTTGGTTGACTGGTTAGCTGGCTGGATGTCTCTCTGACTGTCTAGCTGGCTGGCTGGTTTACTGGCAGGATCCTTGACTGGCTATAGGGCTGGCTCTCTGACTGACTATATGGCTGGCTGGCTCTCTGACTGACTATAGGGCTGGCTCTCTGACTGACTATATGGCTGGCTCTCTGACTGACTATAGGGCTGGCTAGCTCTGTGACTGACTATAGGGCTGGCTAGCTCTGTGACTGACTATAGGGCTGGCTAGCTCTGTGACTGACTATAGGGCTGGCTCTCTGACTGACTATATGGCTGGCTGGCTCTCTGACTGACTATAGGGCTGGCTCTCTGACTGACTATATGGCTGGCTCTCTGACTGACTATAGGGCTGGCTGGCTCTCTGACTGACTATAGGGCTGGCTGGCTCTCTGACTGACTATATGGCTGGCTCTCTGACTGACTATAGGGCTGGCTCTCTGACTGACTATAGGGCTGGCTCTCTGACTGACTATAGGGCTGGCTCTCTGACTGACTATAGGGCTGGCTCTCTGACTGACTATAGGGCTGGCTGGCTATCTGACTATAGGGCTGGCTGGCTCTCTGACTGACTATATTGCTGGCTCTCTGACTGACTATAGATCTGGCTGGCTCTCTGACTGACTATATTGCTGGCTCTCTGAGTGACTATATTGCTGGCTCTCTGACTGACTATAGGGCTGGCTCTCTGACTGACTATAGGGCTGGCTCTCTGACTGACTATAGGGCTGGCTGGCTCTCTGACTGACTATAGGGCTGGCTGGCTCTCTGACTGACTATATTGCTGGCTCTCTGACTGACTATAGGTCTGGCTGGCTCTCTGACTGACTATATTGCTGGCTCTCTGAGTGACTATATTGCTGGCTCTCTGACTGACTATATTGCTAGCTCTGTGACTGACTATAGGGCTGGCTAGCTCTGTGACTGACTATAGGGCTGGCTCTCTGACTGACTATATGGCTGGCTCTCTGACTGACTATAGGGCTGGCTGGCTCTCTGACTGACTATAGGGCTGGCTGGCTCTCTGACTGACTATAGGGCTGGCTGGGTCTCTGACTGACTATAGGGCTGGCTGGCTGGCTCTCTGACTATATGTCTGGCTGGCTCTCTGACTGACTATATGGCTGGCTCTCTGACTGACTACAGGGCTGGCTCTCTGACTGACTATAGGGCTGTCTCTCTGACTGACTATAGGGCTGGCTCTCTGACTGACTATAGGCCTGGCTCTGACTGACTATAGGGCTGGCTGGCTCTCTGACTGACTATAGGGCTGGCTGGCTCTCTGACTGACTATATTGCTGGCCCTCTGACTGACTGTAGGTCTGGCTGGCTCTCTGACTGACTATAGGGCTGGCTGGCTGGCTCTCTGACTATATGGCTGGCTGGCTCTGACTGACTATATGGCTGGCTCTTTGACTGACTATATTGCTGGCTCTCTGACTGACTATATTGCTGGCTCTCTGACTGACTATAGGGCTGGCTCTCTGACTGACTATAGGGCTGGCTGGCTCTCTGACTGGCTATATGGCTGGCTGTCTCTGACTGACTATATGGCTGGCTGGCTCTCTGACTGACTAAATGGCTGGCTGGCTCTCTGACTGACTATAGGGCTGGCTGGCTCTCTGACGGACTATAGGGCTAGCTCTCTGACTGACTATAGGGCTATCTCTCTGACTGACTTTAGGGCTGGCTGGCTCTCTGACTGACTATAGGGCTGGCTGGCTCTCTGACTGACTATAGGGCTGGCGCTCTGACTGACAATAGCGCTGGATCCCTGACTGACTATTAGGCTGGCTCTCTGACTGACTATAGGGCTGTTTTTTTGACTGACCATATGGCTGGCTCCCTGACTGACTGTAGGGCTGGCTCCCTGACTGACTATATGGCTTGCTCTCTGATTGACTATAGGGCTGGCTGGTTCTCTGACTGACTATAGGGCTGGCTCCTTGACTGACTATAGGGCTGGCTCTCTGACTGACTATAGGGCTGGCTCTCTGACTGACTATAGGGCTGGCTCTCTGACTGACTATAGGGCTGGCTGGCTCTCTGACTGACTATATTGCTGGCTCTCTGACTGACTATAGGTCTGGCTGGCTCTCTGACTGACTATATTGCTGGCTCTCTGAGTGACTATATTGCTGGCTCTCTGACTGACTATAGGGCTGGCTCTCTGACTGACTATAGGGCTGGCTCTCTGACTGACTATAGGGCTGGCTGGCTCTCTGACTGACTATATTGCTGGCTCTCTGACTGACTATAGGTCTGGCTGGCTCTCTGACTGACTATATTGCTGGCTCTCTGAGTGACTATATTGCTGGCTCTCTGACTGACTATAGGGCTGGCTCTCTGACTGACTATAGGGCTGGCTCTCTGACTGACTATAGGGCTGGCTGACTCTCTGACTGACTATAGGGCTGGCTGGCTCTCTGACTGACTATATTGCTGGCTCTCTGACTGACTATAGGTCTGGCTGGCTCTCTGACTGACTATATTGCTGGCTCTCTGAGTGACTATATTGCTGGCTCTCTGACTGACTATATTGCTAGCTCTGTGACTGACTATAGGGCTGGCTAGCTCTGTGACTGACTATAGGGCTGGCTCTCAGACTGACTATATGGCTGGCTGGCTCTCTAACTGACTATAGGGCTGGCTCTCTGACTGACTATATGGCTGGCTCTCTGACTGACTATAGGGCTGGCTGGCTCTCTGACTGACTATAGGGCTGGCTGGCTCTCTGACTGACTATAGGGCTGGCTGGCTGGCTCTCTCACTATATGGCTGGCTGGCTCTCTGACTGACTATATGGCTGGCTCTCTGACTGACTACAGGGCTGGCTCTCTGACTGACTATAGGGCTGGTTCTCTGACTGACTATAGGGCTGGCTCTCTGACTGACTATAGGGCTGGCTCTCTGACTGACTATAGGGCTGGCTGGCTCTCTGACTGACTATAGGGCTGGCTGGCTCTCTGACTGACTATAGGGCTGGCTGGCTCTCTGACTGACTATATTGCTGGCTTTCTGACTGACTATAGGTCTGGCTGTCTCTCTGACTGACTATATTGCTGGCTCTCTGAGTGACTATATTGCTGGCTCTCTGACTGACTATATTGCTGGCTCTCTGACTGACTATAGGGCTGGCTCTCTGACTGACTATAGGGCTGGCTGGCTCTCTGACTGGCTATATGGCTGGCTGTCTCTCTGACTGACTATATGGCTGGCTGGCTCTCTGACTGACTAAATGGCTGGCTGGCTTCCTGACTGACTATATGGCTTGCTCTCTGATTGACTATAGGGCTGGCTGGTTCTCTGACTGACTATAGGGCTGGCTCCTTGACTGACTATAGGGCTGGCAATCTGACTGACTATATGGCTGGCTTTCTGACTGACTACAGGGCTGGATCTCTAATTGACTATATGGCTGTCTCTCTGACTGACTATAGGGCTGGCTGGCTCTCTTTCTGACTATAGGGCTAGCTCTCTGACTGACTATAGGGCTGGCTAGTTCTTTGACTGACTATAGGGCTGGCTCTCTGACTGACTATAGGGCTGGCTCTCTGACTGACTATAGGGCTGGCTCTCTGACTGACTATAGGGCTGGCTCTTTGACTGACTATATGGCTGGATCTCTGACTGACTATAGGGCTGGCTCTCTGACTGACTATTGGGCTGGCTCTCTGACTGACTATAGGGCTGGCTCTCTGACTGACTATAGGGCTAGCTCTCTGACTGACTATAGGGCTGGCTCTCTGACTGACTATAGGGCTAGCTCTCTGACTGACTATAGGGCTGGCTCTCTGACTGACTATAGGGCTGGCTGACTCTCTGACTGACTATAGGGCTGGCTGGCTCTCTGACTGACTATATTGCTGGCTCTCTGACTGACTATAGGTCTGGCTGGCTCTCTGACTGACTATATTGCTGGCTCTCTGAGTGACTATATTGCTAGCTCTGTGACTGACTATAGGGCTGGCTAGCTCTGTGACTGACTATAGGGCTGGCTCTCTGACTGACTATATGGCTGGCTGGCTCTCTGACTGACTATAGGGCTGGCTGTCTGACTGACTATATGGCTGGCTCTCTGACTGACTATAGGGCTGGCTGGCTCTCTGACTGACTATAGGGCTGGCTGGCTCTCTGACTGACTATAGGGCTGGCTGGCTCTCTGACTGACTATAGGGCTGGCTGACTGGCTCTCTGACTATATGGCTGGCTGGCTCTCTGACTGACTATATGGCTGGCTCTCTGACTGACTACAGGGCTCGCTCTCTGACTGACTATAGGGCTGGCTCTCTGACTGACTATAGGGCTGGCTCTCTGACTGACTATAGGGCTGGCTCTCTGACTGACTATAGGGCTGGCTGGCTCTCTGACTGACTATAGGGCTGGCTGGCTCTCTGACTGACTATATGGCTGGCTCTCTGACTGACTACAGGGCTCGCTCTCTGACTGACTATAGTGCTAGCTCTCTGACTGACTATAGGGCTATCTCTGACTGACTATAGGGCTGGCTGGCTCTCTGACTGACTATAGGGCTGGCTGGCTCTCTGACTGACTATAGGGCTGGCGCTCTGACTGACAATAGCGCTGGATCCCTGACTGACTATTAGGCTGGCTCTCTGACTGACTATAGGGCTGTTTTTTTGACTGACTATATGGCTGGCTCCCTGACTGACTGTAGGGCTGGCTCCCTGACTGACTATATGGCTTGCTCTCTGATTGACTATAGGGCTGGCTGGTTCTCTGACTGACTATAGGGCTGGCTCCTTGACTGACTATAGGGCTGGCTCTCTGACTGACTATAGGGCTGGCTCTCTGACTGACTATAGGGCTGGCTGGCTCTCTGACTGACTATATTGCTGGCTCTCTGACTGACTATAGGTCTGGCTGTCTCTCTGACTGACTATATTGCTGGCTCTCTGAGTGACTATATTGCTGGCTCTCTGACTGACTATAGGGTTGGCTCTCTGACTAACTATAGGGCTGGCTCTCTGACTGACTATAGGGCTGGCTGGCTCTCTGACTGACTATATTGCTGGCTCTCTGAGTGACTATAGGGCTGGCTCTCTGACTGACTATAGGGCTGGCTCTTTGACTGACTATATGGCTGGATCTCTGACTGACTATAGGGCTGGCTCTCTGACTGACTATAGGGCTGGCTGGCTCTCTGACTGACTATAGGGCTGGCTGGCTCTCTGACTGACTATAGGGCTGGCTGGCTCTCTGACTGACTATAGGGCTGGCTGACTGGCTCTCTGACTATATGGCTGGCTGGCTCTGACTGACTATATGGCTGGCTCTTTGACTGACTATATTGCTGGCTCTCTGACTGACTATATTGCTGGCTCTCTGACTGACTATAGGGCTGGCTCTCTGACTGACTATAGGGCTGGCCGGCTCTCTGACTGGCTATATGGCTGGCTGTCTCTCTGACTGACTATATGGCTGGCTGGCTCTCTGACTGCTCTGGCTGGCTCTCTGACTGACTATAGGGCTGGCTGGCTCTCTGACGGACTATAGGGCTAGCTCTCTGACTGACTATAGGGCTCTGGGCTGGCTGGCTCTCTGACTGACTATAGGGCTGGCCGGCTCTCTGACTGGCTATATGGCTGGCTGTCTCTCTGACTGACTATATGGCTGGCTGGCTCTCTGACTGACTAAATGGCTGGCTGGCTCTCTGACTGACTATAGGGCTGGCTGGCTGGCTCTCTCACTATATGGCTGGCTGGCTCTCTGACTGACTATATGGCTGGCTCTCTGACTGACTACAGGGCTGGCTCTCTGACTGACTATAGGGCTGGTTCTCTGACTGACTATAGGGCTGGCTCTCTGACTGACTATAGGGCTGGCTCTCTGACTGACTATAGGGCTGGCTGGCTCTCTGACTGACTATAGGGCTGGCTGGCTCTCTGACTGACTATAGGGCTGGCTGGCTCTCTGACTGACTATATTGCTGGCTTTCTGACTGACTATAGGTCTGGCTGTCTCTCTGACTGACTATATTGCTGGCTCTCTGAGTGACTATATTGCTGGCTCTCTGACTGACTATATTGCTGGCTCTCTGACTGACTATAGGGCTGGCTCTCTGACTGACTATAGGGCTGGCTGGCTCTCTGACTGGCTATATGGCTGGCTGTCTCTCTGACTGACTATATGGCTGGCTGGCTCTCTGACTGACTAAATGGCTGGCTGGCTCCCTGACTGACTATATGGCTTGCTCTCTGATTGACTATAGGGCTGGCTGGTTCTCTGACTGACTATAGGGCTGGCTCCTTGACTGACTATAGGGCTGGCAATCTGACTGACTATATGGCTGGCTTTCTGACTGACTACAGGGCTGGATCTCTAATTGACTATATGGCTGTCTCTCTGACTGACTATAGGGCTGGCTGGCTCTCTTTCTGACTATAGGGCTGGCTCTCTGACTGACTATAGGGCTGGCTCTCTGACTGACTATAGGGCTGGCTCTCTGACTGACTATAGGGCTGGCTCTTTGACTGACTATATGGCTGGATCTCTGACTGACTATAGGGCTGGCTCTCTGACTGACTATTGGGCTGGCTCTCTGACTGACTATAGGGCTGGCTCTCTGACTGACTATAGGGCTAGCTCTCTGACTGACTATAGGGCTGGCTCTCTGACTGACTATAGGGCTAGCTCTCTGACTGACTATAGGGCTGGCTCTCTGACTGACTATAGGGCTGGCTGACTCTCTGACTGACTATAGGGCTGGCTGGCTCTCTGACTGACTATATTGCTGGCTCTCTGACTGACTATAGGTCTGGCTGGCTCTCTGACTGACTATATTGCTGGCTCTCTGAGTGACTATATTGCTAGCTCTGTGACTGACTATAGGGCTGGCTAGCTCTGTGACTGACTATAGGGCTGGCTCTCTGACTGACTATATGGCTGGCTGGCTCTCTGACTGACTATAGGGCTGGCTGTCTGACTGACTATATGGCTGGCTCTCTGACTGACTATAGGGCTGGCTGGCTCTCTGACTGACTATAGGGCTGGCTGGCTCTCTGACTGACTATAGGGCTGGCTGGCTCTCTGACTGACTATAGGGCTGGCTGACTGGCTCTCTGACTATATGGCTGGCTGGCTCTCTGACTGACTATATGGCTGGCTCTCTGACTGACTACAGGGCTCGCTCTCTGACTGACTATAGGGCTGGCTCTCTGACTAACTATAGGGCTGGCTCTCTGACTGACTATAGGGCTGGCTCTCTGACTGACTATAGGGCTGGCTGGCTCTCTGACTGACTATAGGGCTGGCTGGCTCTCTGACTGACTATATGGCTGGCTCTCTGACTGACTACAGGGCTCGCTCTCTGACTGACTATAGTGCTAGCTCTCTGACTGACTATAGGGCTATCTCTCTGACTGACTTTAGGGCTGGCTGGCTCTCTGACTGACTATAGGGCTGGCTGGCTCTCTGACTGACTATAGGGCTGGCGCTCTGACTGACAATAGCGCTGGATCCCTGACTGACTATTAGGCTGGCTCTCTGACTGACTATAGGGCTGTTTTTTTGACTGACTATATGGCTGGCTCCCTGACTGACTGTAGGGCTGGCTCCCTGACTGACTATATGGCTTGCTCTCTGATTGACTATAGGGCTGGCTGGTTCTCTGACTGACTATAGGGCTGGCTCCTTGACTGACTATAGGGCTGGCTCTCTGACTGACTATAGGGCTGGCTCTCTGACTGACTATAGGGCTGGCTGGCTCTCTGACTGACTATATTGCTGGCTCTCTGACTGACTATAGGTCTGGCTGTCTCTCTGACTGACTATATTGCTGGCTCTCTGAGTGACTATATTGCTGGCTCTCTGACTGACTATAGGGTTGGCTCTCTGACTAACTATAGGGCTGGCTCTCTGACTGACTATAGGGCTGGCTGGCTCTCTGACTGACTATATTGCTGGCTCTCTGAGTGACTATATTGCTGGCTCTCTGACTGACTATATTGCTAGCTCTGTGACTGACTATAGGGCTGGCTAGCTCTGTGACTGACTATAGGGCTGGCTCTCTGACTGACTATATGAATGGCTGGCTCTCTAACTGACTATAGGGCTGGCTCTCTGACTGACTATATGGCTGGCTCTCTGACTGACTATAGGGCTGGCTGGCTCTCTGACTGACTATAGGGCTGTCTGGCTCTCTGACTGACTATAGGGCTGGCTGGCTGGCTCTCTGACTATATGGCTGGCTGGCTCTCTGACTGACTATATGGCTGGCTCTCTGACTGACTACAGGGCTGGCTCTCTGACTGACTATAGGGCTGGCTCTCTGACTGACTATAGGGCTGGCTCTCTGACTGACTATAGGGCTGGCTCTCTGACTGACTATAGGGCTGGCTGGCTCTCTGACTGACTATAGGGCTGGCTGGCTCTCTGACTGACTATATTGCTGGCTTTCTGACTGACTATCGGTCTGGCTGTCTCTCTGACTGACTATATTGCTGGCTCTCTGAGTGACTATATTGCTGGCTCTCTGACTGACTATATTGCTGGCTCTCTGACTGACTATAGGGCTGGCTCTCTGACTGACTATAGGGCTGGCTGGCTCTCTGACTGGCTATATGGCTGGCTGTCTCTCTGACTGACTATATGGCTGGCTGGCTCTCTGACTGACTAAATGGCTGGCTGGCTCCCTGACTGACTATATGGCTTGCTCTCTGATTGACTATAGGGCTGGCTGGTTCTCTGACTGACTATAGGGCTGGCTCCTTGACTGACTATAGGGCTGGCAATCTGACTGACTATATGGCTGGCTTTCTGACTGACTACAGGGCTGGCTCTCTAATTGACTATATGGCTGTCTCTCTGACTGACTATAGGGCTGGCTGGCTCTCTTTCTGACTATAGGGCTAGCTCTCTGACTGACTATAGGGCTGGCTAGCTCTGTGACTGACTATAGGGCTGGCTCTCAGACTGACTATATGGCTGGCTGGCTCTCTAACTGACTATAGGGCTGGCTCTCTGACTGACTATATGGCTGGCTCTCTGACTGACTATAGGGCTGGCTGGCTCTCTGACTGACTATAGGGCTGGCTGGCTCTCTGACTGACTATAGGGCTGGCTGGCTGGCTCTCTGACTATATGGCTGGCTGGCTCTCTGACTGACTATATGGCTGGCTCTCTGACTGACTACAGGGCTGACTCTCTGACTGACTATAGGGCTGGCTCTCTGACTGACTATAGGGCTGGCTCTCTGACTGACTATAGGGCTGGCTGGCTCTCTGACTGACTATAGGGCTGGCTGGCTCTCTGACTGACTATATTGCTGGCTTTCTGACTGACTATAGGTCTGGCTGTCTCTCTGACTGACTATATTGCTGGCTCTCTGAGTGACTATATTGCTGGCTCTCTGACTGACTATATTGCTGGCTCTCTGACTGACTATAGGGCTGGCTCTCTGACTGACTATAGGGCTGGCTGGCTCTCTGACTGGCTATATGGCTGGCTGTCTCTTTGACTGACTATATGGCTGGCTGGCTCTCTGACTGACTAAATGGCTGGCTGGCTCCCTGACTGACTATATGGCTTGCTCTCTGATTGACTATAGGGCTGGCTGGTTCTCTGACTGACTATAGGGCTGGCTCCTTGACTGACTATAGGGCTGGCAATCTGACTGACTATATGGCTGGCTTTCTGACTGACTACACGGCTGGCTCTCTAATTGACTATATGGCTGTCTCTCTGACTGACTATAGGGCTGGCTGGCTCTCTTTCTGACTATAGGGCTAGCTCTCTGACTGACTATAGGGCTGGCTAGTTCTTTGACTGACTATAGGGCTGGCTCTCTGACTGACTATAGGGCTGGCTCTCTGACTGACTATAGGGCTGGCTCTCTGACTGACTATAGGGCTGGCTCTTTGACTGACTATATGGCTGGCTCTCTGACTGACTATAGGGCTGGCTCTCTGACTGACTATTGGGCTGGCTCTCTGACTGACTATAGGGCTGGCTCTCTGACTGACTATAGGGCTAGCTCTCTGACTGACTATAGGGCTGGCTCTCTGACTGACTATAGGGCTAGCTCTCTGACTGACTATAGGGCTGGCTCTCTGACTGACTATAGGGCTGGCTGACTCTGACTGACTATAGGGCTGGCTGGCTCTCTGACTGACTATATTGCTGGCTCTCTGACTGACTATAGGTCTGGCTGGCTCTCTGACTGACTATATTGCTGGCTCTCTGAGTGACTATGATGCTGGCTCTCTGACTGACTATATTGCTAGCTCTGTGACTGACTATAGGGCTGGCTAGCTCTGTGACTGACTATAGGGCTGGCTCTCTGACTGACTATATGGCTGGCTGGCTCTCTGACTGACTATAGGGCTGGCTGTCTGACTGACTATATGGCTGGCTCTCTGACTGACTATAGGGCTGGCTGGCTCTCTGACTGACTATAGGGCTGGCTGGCTCTCTGACTGACTATAGGGCTGGCTGGCTCTCTGACTGACTATAGGGCTGGCTGACTGGCTCTCTGACTATATGGCTGGCTGGCTCTCTGACTGACTATATGGCTGGCTCTCTGACTGACTACAGGGCTCGCTCTCTGACTGACTATAGGGCTGGCTCCCTGACTGACTATAGGGCTGGCTCTCTGACTGACTATAGGGCTGGCTCTCTGACTGACTATAGGGCTGGCTGGCTCTCTGACTGACTATAGGGCTGGCTGGCTCTCTGACTGACTATATGGCTGGCTCTCTGACTGACTACAGGGCTCGCTCTCTGACTGACTATAGTATTAGCTCTCTGACTGACTATAGGGCTATCTCTCTGACTGACTATAGGGCTGGCTGGCTCTCTGACTGACTATAGGGCTGGCTGGCTCTCTGCTGACTATAGGGCTGGCGCTCTGACTGACAATAGCGCTGGATCCCTGACTGACTATTAGGCTGGCTCTCTGACTGACTATAGGGCTGTTTTTTGACTGACTATATGGCTGGCTCCCTGACTGACTGTAGGGCTGGCTCCCTGACTGACTATATGGCTTGCTCTCTGATTGACTATAGGGCTGGCTGCTTCTCTGACTGACTATAGGGCTGGCTCCTTGACTGACTATAGGGCTGGCTCTCTGACTGACTATAGGGCTGGCTCTCTGACTGACTATAGGGCTGGCTGGCTCTCTGACTGACTATATTGCTGGCTCTCTGACTGACTATAGGTCTGGCTGGCTCTCTGACTGACTATATTGCTGGCTCTCTGAGTGACTATATTGCTGGCTCTCTGACTGACTATAGGGTTGGCTCTCTGACTGACTATAGGGCTGGCTCTCTGACTGACTATAGGGCTGGCTGGCTCTCTGACTGACTATATTGCTGGCTCTCTGAGTGACTATATTGCTGGCTCTCTGACTGACTATATTGCTAGCTCTGTGACTGACTATAGGGCTGGCTAGCTCTGTGACTGACTATAGGGCTGGCTCTCTGACTGACTATATGGCTGGCTGGCTCTCTAACTGACTATAGGGCTGGCTCTCTGACTGACTATATGGCTGGCTCTCTGACTGACTATAGGGCTGGCTGGCTCTCTGACTGACTATAGGGATGGCTGGCTCTCTGACTGACTATAGGGCTGGCTGGCTGGCTCTCTGACTATATGGCTGGCTGGCTCTCTGACTGACTATATGGCTGGCTCTCTGACTGACTACAGGGCTGGCTCTCTGACTGACTATAGGGCTGGCTCTCTGACTGACTATAGGGCTGGCTCTCTGACTGACTATAGGGCTGGCTCTCTGACTGACTATAGGGCTGGCTGGCTCTCTGACTGACTATATTGCTGGCTTTCTGACTGACTATAGGTCTGGCTGTCTCTCTGACTGACTATATTGCTGGCTCTCTGAGTTACTATATTGCTGGCTCTCTGACTGACTATATTGCTGGCTCTCTGACTGACTATAGGGCTGGCTCTCTGACTGACTATAGGGCTGGCTGGCTCTCTGACTGGCTATATGGCTGGCTGTCTCCCTGACTGACTATATGGCTTGCTCTCTGATTGACTATAGGGCTGGCTGGTTCTCTGACTGACTATAGGGCTGGCTCCTTGACTGACTATAGGGCTGGCAATCTGACTGACTATATGGCTGGCTTTCTGACTGACTACAGGGCTGGCTCTCTAATTGACTATATGGCTGTCTCTCTGACTGACTATAGGGCTGGCTGGCTCTCTGTCTGACTATAGGGCTAGCTCTCTGACTGACTATAGGGCTGGCTAGTTCTTTGACTGACTATAGGGCTGGCTCTCTGACTGACTATAGGGCTGGCTCTCTGACTGACTATAGGGCTGGCTCTTTGACTGACTATATGGCTGGCTCTCTGACTGACTATAGGGCTGGCTCTCTGACTGACTATTGGGCTGGCTCTCTGACTGACTATAGGGCTGGCTCTCTGACTGACTATAGGGCTAGCTCTCTGACTGACTATAGGGCTGGCTCTCTGTCTGACTATAGGGCTAGCTCTCTGACTGACTATAGGGCTGGCTCTCTGACTGACTATAGGGCTGGCTGACTCTGACTGACTATAGGGCTGGCTGGCTCTCTGACTGACTATATTGCTGGCTCTCTGAGTGACTATATTGCTGGCTCTCTGACTGACTATATTGCTAGCTCTGTGACTGACTATAGGGCTGGCTAGCTCTGTGACTGACTATAGGGCTGGCTCTCTGACTGACTATAGGGCTGGCTGGCTCTCTGACTGACTATAGGGCTGGCTGGCTCTCTGACTGACTATAATGCTGGCTGACTGGCTCTCTGACTATATTGCTGGCTGGCTCTCTGACTGACTATATGGCTGGCTCTCTGACTGACTACAGGGCTCGCTCTCTGACTGACTATAGGGCTGGCTCTCTGACTGACTATAGGGCTGGCTCTCTGACTGACTATAGGGCTGGCTCTCTGACTGACTATAGGGCTGGCTGGCTCTCTGACTGACTATAGGGCTGGCTGGCTCTCTGACTGACTATAGGGCTGGCGCTCTGACTGACAATAGCGCTGGATCCCTGACTGACTATTAGGCTGGCTCTCTGACTGACTATAGGGCTGTTTTTTTGACTGACTATATGGCTGGCTCCCTGACTGACTGTAGGGCTGGCTCCCTGACTGACTATATGGCTTGCTCTCTGATTGACTATAGGGCTGGCTGGTTCTCTGACTGACTATAGGGCTGGCTCCTTGACTGACTATAGGGCTGGCTCTCTGACTGACTATAGGGCTGGCTCTCTGACTGACTATAGGGCTGGCTCTCTGACTGACTATAGGGCTGGCTGGCTCTCTGACTGACTATATTGCTGGCTCTCTGACTGACTATAGGTCTGGCTGGCTCTCTGACTGACTATATTGCTGGCTCTCTGAGTGACTATATTGCTGGCTCTCTGACTGACTATAGGGTTGGCTCTCTGACTGACTATAGGGCTGGCTCTCTGACTGACTATAGGGCTGGCTGGCTCTCTGACTGACTATATTGCTGGCTCTCTGAGTGACTATATTGCTGGCTCTCTGACTGACTATATTGCTAGCTCTGTGACTGACTATAGGGCTGGCTAGCTCTGTGACTGACTATAGGGCTGGCTCTCTGACTGACTATATGGCTGGCTGGCTCTCTAACTGACTATAGGGCTGGCTCTCTGACTGACTATATGGCTGGCTCTCTGACTGACTATTGGGCTGGCTGGCTCTCTGACTGACTATAGGGCTGGCTGGCTCTCTGACTGACTATAGGGCTGGCTGGCTGGCTCTCTGACTATATGGCTGGCTGGCTCTCTGACTGACTATATGGCTGGCTCTCTGACTGACTACAGGGCTGGCTCTCTGACTGACTATAGAGCTGGCTCTCTGACTGACTATAGGGCTGGCTCTCTGACTGACTATAGGGCTGGCTGGCTCTCTGACTGACTATAGGGCTGGCTGGCTCTCTGACTGACTATATGGCTGGCTCTCTGACTGACTACAGGGCTCGCTCTCTGACTGACTATAGTGCTAGCTCTCTGACTGACTATAGGGCTATCTCTCTGACTGACTATAGGGCTGGCTGGCTCTCTGACTGACTATAGGGCTGGCTGGCTCTCTGACTGACTATAGGGCTGGCGCTCTGACTGACAATAGCGCTGGATCCCTGACTGACTATTAGGCTGGCTCTCTGACTGACTATAGGGCTGTTTTTTTGACTGACTATATGGCTGGCTCCCTGACTGACTGTAGGGCTGGCTCCCTGACTGACTATATGGCTTGCTCTCTGATTGACTATAGGGCTGGCTGGTTCTCTGACTGACTATAGGGCTGGCTCCTTGACTGACTATAGGGCTGGCTCTCTGACTGACTATAGGGCTGGCTCTCTGACTGACTATAGGGCTGGCTCTCTGACTGACTATAGGGCTGGCTGGCTCTCTGACTGACTATATTGCTGGCTCTCTGACTGACTATAGGTCTGGCTGGCTCTCTGACTGACTATATTGCTGGCTCTCTGAGTGACTATATTGCTGGCTCTCTGACTGACTATAGGGTTGGCTCTCTGACTGACTATAGGGCTGGCTCTCTGACTGACTATAGGGCTGGCTGGCTCTCTGACTGACTATATTGCTGGCTCTCTGAGTGACTATATTGCTGGCTCTCTGACTGACTATATTGCTAGCTCTGTGACTGACTATAGGGCTGGCTAGCTCTGTGACTGACTATAGGGCTGGCTCTCTGACTGACTATATGGCTGGCTGGCTCTCTAACTGACTATAGGGCTGGCTCTCTGACTGACTATATGGCTGGCTCTCTGACTGACTATTGGGCTGGCTGGCTCTCTGACTGACTATAGGGCTGGCTGGCTCTCTGACTGACTATAGGGCTGGCTGGCTGGCTCTCTGACTATATGGCTGGCTGGCTCTCTGACTGACTATATGGCTGGCTCTCTGACTGACTACAGGGCTGGCTCTCTGACTGACTATAGGGCTGGCTCTCTGACTGACTATAGGGCTGGCTCTCTGACTGACTATAGGGCTGGCTCTCTGACTGACTATAGGGCTGGCTGGCTCTCTGACTGACTATATGGCTGGCTCTCTGACTGACTATAGTGCTAGCTCTCTGACTGACTATAGGGCTATCTCTCTGACTGACTATAGGGCTGGCTGGCTCTCTGACTGACTATAGGGCTGGCTGGCTCTCTGACTGACTATAGGGCTGGCGCTCTGACTGACAATAGCGCTGGATCCCTGACTGACTATTAGGCTGGCTCTCTGACTGACTATAGGGCTGTTTTTTGACTGACTATATGGCTGGCTCCCTGACTGACTGTAGGGCTGGCTCACTGACTGACTATATGGCTTGCTCTCTGATTGACTATAGGGCTGGCTGGTTCTCTGACTGACTATAGGGCTGGCTCCTTGACTGACTATAGGGCTGGCTCTCTGACTGACTATAGGGCTGGCTCTCTGACTGACTATAGGGCTGGCTCTCTGACTGACTATAGGGCTGGCTGGCTCTCTGACTGACTATATTGCTGGCTCTCTGACTGACTATAGGTCTGGCTGGCTCTCTGACTGACTATATTGCTGGCTCTCTGAGTGACTATATTGCTGGCTCTCTGACTGACTATAGGGTTAGCTCTCTGACTGACTATAGGGCTGGCTCTCTGACTGACTATAGGGCTGGCTGGCTCTCTGACTGACTATATTGCTGGCTCTCTGAGTGACTATATTGCTGGCTCTCTGACTGACTATATTGCTAGCTCTGTGACTGACTATAGGGCTGGCTAGCTCTGTGACTGACTATAGGGCTGGCTCTCTGACTGACTATATGGCTGGCTGGCTCTCTAACTGACTATAGGGCTGGCTCTCTGACTGACTATATGGCTGGCTCTCTGACTGACTATAGGGATGGCTGGCTCTCTGACTGACTATAGGGCTGGCTGGCTGGCTCTCTGACTATATGGCTGGCTGGCTCTCTGACTGACTATATGGCTGGCTCTCTGACTGACTACAGGGCTGGCTCTCTGACTGACTATAGGGCTGGCTCTCTGACTGACTATAGGGCTGGCTCTCTGACTGACTATAGGGCTGGCTCTCTGACTGACTATAGGGCTGGCTGGCTCTCTGACTGACTATAGGGCTGGCTGGCTCTCTGACTGACTATATTGCTGGCTTTCTGACTGACTATAGGTCTGGCTGTCTCTCTGACTGACTATATTGCTGGCTCTCTGAGTTACTATATTGCTGGCTCTCTGACTGACTATATTGCTGGCTCTCTGACTGACTATAGGGCTGGCTCTCTGACTGACTATAGGGCTGGCTGGCTCTCTGACTGGCTATATGGCTGGCTGTCTCTCTGACTGACTATATGGCTGGCTGGCTCTCTGACTGACTAAATGGCTGGCTGGCTCCCTGACTGACTATATGGCTTGCTCTCTGATTGACTATAGGGCTGGCTGGTTCTCTGACTGACTATAGGGCTGGCTCCTTGACTGACTATAGGGCTGGCAATCTGACTGACTATATGGCTGGCTTTCTGACTGACTACAGGGCTGGCTCTCTAATTGACTATATGGCTGTCTCTCTGACTGACTATAGGGCTGGCTGGCTCTCTTTCTGACTATAGGGCTAGCTCTCTGACTGACTATAGGGCTGGCTAGTTCTTTGACTGACTATAGGGCTGGCTCTCTGACTGACTATAGGGCTGGCTCTCTGACTGACTATAGGGCTGGCTCTCCGACTGACTATAGGGCTGGCTCTTTGACTGACTATAGGGCTGGCTCTCTGACTGACTATAGGGCTGGCTCTCTGACTGACTATTGGGCTGGCTCTCTGACTGACTATAGGGCTGGCTCTCTGACTGACTATAGGGCTAGCTCTCTGACTGACTATAGGGCTGGCTCTCTGTCTGACTATAGGGCTAGCTCTCTGACTGACTATAGGGCTGGCTCTCTGACTGACTATAGGGCTGGCTGACTCTCTGACTGACTATATTGCTGGCTCTCTGACTGACTATAGGTCTGGCTGGCTCTCTGACTGACTATATTGCTGGCTCTCTGAGTGACTATATTGCTGGCTCTCTGACTGACTATATTGCTAGCTCTGTGACTGACTATAGGGCTGGCTAGCTCTGTGACTGACTATAGGGCTGGCTCTCTGACTGACTATAGGGCTGGCTGGCTCTCTGACTGACTATAGGGCTGGCTGGCTCTCTGACTGACTATAATGCTGGCTGACTGGCTCTCTGACTATATGGCTGGCTGGCTCTCTGACTGACTATATGGCTGGCTCTCTGACTGACTACAGGGCTCGCTCTCTGACTGACTATAGGGCTGGCTCTCTGACTGACTATAGGGCTGGCTCTCTGACTGACTATAGGGCTGGCTCTCTGACTGACTATAGGGCTGGCTGGCTCTGACTGACTATAGGGCTGGCTGGCTCTCTGACTGACTATATGGCTGGCTCTCTGACTGACTACAGGGCTCGCTCTCTGACTGACTATAGTGCTAGCTCTCTGACTGACTATAGGGCTATCTCTCTGACTGACTATAGGGCTGGCTGGCTCTCTGACTGACTATAGGGCTGGCTGGCTCTCTGACTGACTATAGGGCTGGCGCTCTGACTGACAATAGCGCTGGATCCCTGACTGACTATTAGGCTGGCTCTCTGACTGACTATAGGGCTGTTTTTTTGACTGACTATATGGCTGGCTCCCTGACTGACTGTAGGGCTGGCTCCCTGATTGACTATAGGGCTGGCTGGTTCTCTGACTGACTATAGGGCTGGCTCCTTGACTGACTATAGGGCTGGCTCTCTGACTGACTATAGGGCTGGCTCTCTGACTGACTATAGGGCTGGCTGGCTCTCTGACTGACTATATTGCTGGCTCTCTGACTGACTATAGGTCTGGCTGGCTCTCTGACTGACTATATTGCTGGCTCTCTGAGTGACTATATTGCTGGCTCTCTGACTGACTATAGGGTTGGCTCTCTGACTGACTATAGGGCTGGCTCTCTGACTGACTATAGGGCTGGCTGGCTCTCTGACTGACTATATTGCTGGCTCTCTGACTGACTATAGGTCTGGCTGACTCTCTGACTGACTATATTGCTGGCTCTCTGAGTGACTATATTGCTGGCTCTCTGACTGACTATAGGGCTGTCTCTCTGACTGACTATATTGCTGGCTCTCTGAGTGACTATATTGCTGGCTCTCTGACTGACTATATTGCTGGCTCTCTGACTGACTATAGGGCTGGCTCTCTGACTGACTATAGGGCTGGCTGGCTTTCTGACTGGCTATATGGCAGGCTGTCTCTCTGACTGACTAAATGGCTGGCTGGCTCCCTGACTGACTATATGGCTTGCTCTCTGATTGACTATAGGGCTGGCTGGTTCTCTGACTGACTATAGGGCTGGCTCCTTGACTGACTATAGGGCTGGCAATCTGACTGACTATATGGCTGGCTTTCTGACTGACTATAGGGCTGGCTGGCTCTCTTTCTGACTATAGGGCTAGCTCTCTGACTGACTATAGGGCTGGCTAGTTATTTGACTGACTATAGGGCTGGCTCTCTAATTGACTATATGGCTGTCTCTCTGACTGACTATAGGGCTGGCTGGCTCTCTTTCTGACTATAGGGCTAGCTCTCTGACTGACTATAGTGCTGGCTAGTTCTTTGACTGACTATAGGGCTGGCTCTCTGACTGACTATAGGGCTGGCTCTCTGACTGACTATAGGGCTGGCTCTCTGACTGACTATAGGGCTGGCTCTTTGACTGACTATATGGCTGGCTCTCTGACTGACTATAGGGCTGGCTCTCTGACTGACTATTGGGCTGGCTCTCTGACTGACTATAGGGCTGGCTCTCTGACTGACTATAGGTCTAGCTCTCTGACTGACTATAGGGCTGGCTCTCTGACTGACTATAGGGCTGGCTGACTCTCTGACTGACTATAGGGCTGGCTGGCTCTCTGACTGACTATATTGCTGGCTCTCTGACTGACTATAGGTCTGGCTGGCTCTCTGACTGACTATATTGCTGACTCTCTAATTTACTATATTGCTGGCTCTCTGACTGACTATATTGCTAGCTCTGTGACTGACTATAGGGCTGGCTAGCTCTGTGACTGACTATAGGGCTGGCTCTCTGACTGACTATATGGCTGGCTGGCTCTCTGACTGACTATAGGGCTGGCTGTCTGACTGACTATATGGCTGGCTCTCTGACTGACTATAGGGCTGGCTGGCTCTCTGACTGACTATAGGGCTGGCTGGCTCTCTGACTGACTATAGGGCTGGCTGGCTCTCTGACTGACTATAGGGCTGGCTGGCTGGCTCTCTGACTATATGGCTGGCTGGCTCTCTGACTGACTATATGGCTGGCTCTCTGACTGACTACAGGGCTCGCTCTCTGACTGAATATAGGGCTGGCTCTCTGACTGACTATAGGGCTGGCTCTCTGACTGACTATAGGGCTGGCTGGCTCTCTGACTGACTATAGGGCTGGCTGGCTCTCTGACTGACTATAGGTCTGGCTGGCTCTCTGATTAACTCTATTGCTGGCTCTCTGAGTGACTATATTGCTGGCTCTCTGACTGACTATATTGCTGGCTCTCTGACTGACTATACGGCTGGCTCTCTGACTGACTATATGGCTGGCTGGCTCTCTGACTGACTAAATGGCTGGCTGGCTCTCTGACTGACTATAGGGCTGGCTGGCTCTCTGACGGACTATAGGGCTAGCTCTCTGACTGACTATAGGGCTAGCTCTCTGACTGACTATAGGGCTGGCTGGCTCTCTGTCTGACTATAGGGCTGGCTGGCTCTCTGACTGACTATAGGGCTGGCGCTCTGACTGACAATAGCGCTGGCTCCCTGACTGACTATTAGGCTGGCTCTCTGACTGACTATAGGGCTGGCTGGCTCTCTGACTGACTATAGGGCTGGCTGGCTCTCTGACTGACTATATGGCTGGCTCTCTGACTGACTATATGGCTGGCTCTCTGACTGACTACAGGGCTGGCTCTCTGACTGACTATAGGGCTGGCTCTCTGACTGACTATAGGGCTGGCTCTCTGACTGACTATAGGGCTGGCTCTCTGACTGACTATAGGGCTGGCTGGCTCTCTGACTGACTATAGGGATGGCTGGCTCTCTGACTGACTATATTACTGGCTCTCTGAGTGATTATATTGCTGGCTCTCTGACTGACTATAGGGCTGGCTCTCTGACTGACTATACGGCTGGCTCTCTGACTGACTATAGGGCTGGCTGGCTCTCTGACTGACTATATTGCTGGCTCTCTGACTGACTATAGGTCTGGCTGGCTCTCTGAGTGACTATATTGCTGGCTCTCTGACTGACTATAGGGCTAGCTCTCTGACTGACTATAGGGCTGGCTAGTTCTTTGACTGACTATAGGGCTGGCTCTCTGACTGACTATAGGGCTGGCTCTCTGACTGACTATAGGGCTGGCTCTCTGACTGACTATAGGGCTGGCTCTTTGACTGACTATATGGCTGGCTCTCTGACTGACTATAGGGCTGGCTCTCTGACTGACTATTGGGCTGGCTCTCTGACTGACTATAGGGCTGGCTCTCTGACTGACTATAGGGCTAGCTCTCTGACTGACTATAGGGCTGGCTCTCTGACTGACTATAGGGCTGGCTGACTCTCTGACTGACTATAGGGCTGGCTGGCTCTCTGACTGACTATATTGCTGGCTCTCTGACTGACTATAGGTCTGGCTGGCTCTCTGACTGACTATATTGCTGACTCTCTGAGTGACTATATTGCTGGCTCTCTGACTGACTATATTGCTAGCTCTGTGACTGACTATAGGGCTGGCTCTCTGACTGACTATATGGCTGGCTCTCTGACTGACTATAGGGCTATCTCTCTGACTGACTATAGGGCTGGCTGGCTCTCTGACTGACTATAGGGCTGGCTGGCTCTCTGACTGACTATAGGGCTGGCGCTCTGACTGACAATAGCGCTGGATCCCTGACTGACTATTAGGCTGGCTCTCTGACTGACTATAGGGCTGTTTTTTTGACTGACTATATGGCTGGCTCCCTGACTGACTGTAGGGCTGGCTCCCTGACTGACTATATGGCTTGCTCTCTGATTGACTATAGGGCTGGCTGGTTCTCTGACTGACTATAGGGCTGGCTCCTTGACTGACTATAGGGCTGGCTCTCTGACTGACTATAGGGCTGGCTCTCTGACTGACTATAGGGCTGGCTCTCTGACTGACTATAGGGCTGGCTGGCTCTCTGACTGACTATATTGCTGGCTCTCTGACTGACTATAGGTCTGGCTGGCTCTCTGACTGACTATATTGCTGGCTCTCTGAGTGACTATATTGCTGGCTCTCTGACTGACTATAGGGTTGGCTCTCTGACTGACTATAGGGCTGGCTCTCTGACTGACTATAGGGCTGGCTGGCTCTCTGACTGACTATATTGCTGGCTCTCTGAGTGACTATATTGCTGGCTCTCTGACTGACTATATTGCTAGCTCTGTGACTGACTATAGGGCTGGCTAGCTCTGTGACTGACTATAGGGCTGGCTCTCTGACTGACTATATGGCTGGCTGGCTCTCTAACTGACTATAGGGCTGGCTCTCTGACTGACTATATGGCTGGCTCTCTGACTGACTATTGGGCTGGCTGGCTCTCTGACTGACTATAGGGCTGGCTGGCTCTCTGACTGACTATAGGGCTGGCTGGCTGGCTCTCTGACTATATGGCTGGCTGGCTCTCTGACTGACTATATGGCTGGCTCTCTGACTGACTACAGGGCTGGCTCTCTGACTGACTATAGGGCTGGCTCTCTGACTGACTATAGGGCTGGCTCTCTGACTGACTATAGGGCTGGCTCTCTGACTGACTATAGGGCTGGCTGGCTCTCTGACTGACTATAGGGCTGGCTGGCTCTCTGACTGACTATATGGCTGGCTCTCTGACTGACTATAGTGCTAGCTCTCTGACTGACTATAGGGCTATCTCTCTGACTGACTATAGGGCTGGCTGGCTCTCTGACTGACTATAGGGCTGGCTGGCTCTCTGACTGACTATAGGGCTGGCGCTCTGACTGACAATAGCGCTGGATCCCTGACTGACTATTAGGCTGGCTCTCTGACTGACTATAGGGCTGTTTTTTGACTGACTATATGGCTGGCTCCCTGACTGACTGTAGGGCTGGCTCACTGACTGACTATATGGCTTGCTCTCTGATTGACTATAGGGCTGGCTGGTTCTCTGACTGACTATAGGGCTGGCTCCTTGACTGACTATAGGGCTGGCTCTCTGACTGACTATAGGGCTGGCTCTCTGACTGACTATAGGGCTGGCTCTCTGACTGACTATAGGGCTGGCTGGCTCTCTGACTGACTATATTGCTGGCTCTCTGACTGACTATAGGTCTGGCTGGCTCTCTGACTGACTATATTGCTGGCTCTCTGAGTGACTATATTGCTGGCTCTCTGACTGACTATAGGGTTAGCTCTCTGACTGACTATAGGGCTGGCTCTCTGACTGACTATAGGGCTGGCTGGCTCTCTGACTGACTATATTGCTGGCTCTCTGAGTGACTATATTGCTGGCTCTCTGACTGACTATATTGCTAGCTCTGTGACTGACTATAGGGCTGGCTAGCTCTGTGACTGACTATAGGGCTGGCTCTCTGACTGACTATATGGCTGGCTGGCTCTCTAACTGACTATAGGGCTGGCTCTCTGACTGACTATATGGCTGGCTCTCTGACTGACTATAGGGCTGGCTGGCTCTCTGACTGACTATAGGGATGGCTGGCTCTCTGACTGACTATAGGGCTGGCTGGCTGGCTCTCTGACTATATGGCTGGCTGGCTCTCTGACTGACTATATGGCTGGCTCTCTGACTGACTACAGGGCTGGCTCTCTGACTGACTATAGGGCTGGCTCTCTGACTGACTATAGGGCTGGCTCTCTGACTGACTATAGGGCTGGCTCTCTGACTGACTATAGGGCTGGCTGGCTCTCTGACTGACTATAGGGCTGGCTGGCTCTCTGACTGACTATATTGCTGGCTTTCTGACTGACTATAGGTCTGGCTGTCTCTCTGACTGACTATATTGCTGGCTCTCTGAGTTACTATATTGCTGGCTCTCTGACTGACTATATTGCTGGCTCTCTGACTGACTATAGGGCTGGCTCTCTGACTGACTATAGGGCTGGCTGGCTCTCTGACTGGCTATATGGCTGGCTGTCTCTCTGACTGACTATATGGCTGGCTGGCTCTCTGACTGACTAAATGGCTGGCTGGCTCCCTGACTGACTATATGGCTTGCTCTCTGATTGACTATAGGGCTGGCTGGTTCTCTGACTGACTATAGGGCTGGCTCCTTGACTGACTATAGGGCTGGCAATCTGACTGACTATATGGCTGGCTTTCTGACTGACTACAGGGCTGGCTCTCTAATTGACTATATGGCTGTCTCTCTGACTGACTATAGGGCTGGCTGGCTCTCTTTCTGACTATAGGGCTAGCTCTCTGACTGACTATAGGGCTGGCTAGTTCTTTGACTGACTATAGGGCTGGCTCTCTGACTGACTATAGGGCTGGCTCTCTGACTGACTATAGGGCTGGCTCTCTGACTGACTATAGGGCTGGCTCTTTGACTGACTATAGGGCTGGCTCTCTGACTGACTATAGGGCTGGCTCTCTGACTGACTATTGGGCTGGCTCTCTGACTGACTATAGGGCTGGCTCTCTGACTGACTATAGGGCTAGCTCTCTGACTGACTATAGGGCTGGCTCTCTGTCTGACTATAGGGCTAGCTCTCTGACTGACTATAGGGCTGGCTCTCTGACTGACTATAGGGCTGGCTCTCTGACTGACTATAGGGCTGGCTCTCTGACTGACTATAGGGCTGGCTCTTTGACTGACTATAGGGCTGGCTCTCTGACTGACTATAGGGCTGGCTCTCTGACTGACTATTGGGCTGGCTCTCTGACTGACTATAGGGCTGGCTCTCTGACTGACTATAGGGCTAGCTCTCTGACTGACTATAGGGCTGGCTCTCTGTCTGACTATAGGGCTAGCTCTCTGACTGACTATAGGGCTGGCTCTCTGACTGACTATAGGGCTGGCTGACTCTCTGACTGACTATATTGCTGGCTCTCTGACTGACTATAGGTCTGGCTGGCTCTCTGACTGACTATATTGCTGGCTCTCTGAGTGACTATATTGCTGGCTCTCTGACTGACTATATTGCTAGCTCTGTGACTGACTATAGGGCTGGCTAGCTCTGTGACTGACTATAGGGCTGGCTCTCTGACTGACTATAGGGCTGGCTGGCTCTCTGACTGACTATAGGGCTGGCTGGCTCTCTGACTGACTATAATGCTGGCTGACTGGCTCTCTGACTATATTGCTGGCTGGCTCTCTGACTGACTATATGGCTGGCTCTCTGACTGACTACAGGGCTCGCTCTCTGACTGACTATAGGGCTGGCTCTCTGACTGACTATAGGGCTGGCTCTCTGACTGACTATAGGGCTGGCTCTCTGACTGACTATAGGGCTGGCTGGCTCTCTGACTGACTATAGGGCTGGCTGGCTCTCTGACTGACTATATGGCTGGCTCTCTGACTGACTACAGGGCTCGCTCTCTGACTGACTATAGTGCTAGCTCTCTGACTGACTATAGGGCTATCTCTCTGACTGACTATAGGGCTGGCTGGCTCTCTGACTGACTATAGGGCTGGCTGGCTCTCTGACTGACTATAGGGCTGGCGCTCTGACTGACAATAGCGCTGGATCCCTGACTGACTATTAGGCTGGCTCTCTGACTGACTATAGGGCTGTTTTTTTGACTGACTATATGGCTGGCTCCCTGACTGACTGTAGGGCTGGCTCCCTGATTGACTATAGGGCTGGCTCTCTGACTGACTATAGGGCTGGCTCTCTGACTGACTATAGGGCTGGCTGGCTCTCTGACTGACTATATTGCTGGCTCTCTGACTGACTATAGGTCTGGCTGGCTCTCTGACTGACTATATTGCTGGCTCTCTGAGTGACTATATTGCTGGCTCTCTGACTGACTATAGGGTTGGCTCTCTGACTGACTATAGGGCTGGCTCTCTGACTGACTATAGGGCTGGCTGGCTCTCTGACTGACTATATTGCTGGCTCTCTGACTGACTATAGGTCTGGCTGACTCTCTGACTGACTATATTGCTGGCTCTCTGAGTGACTATATTGCTGGCTCTCTGACTGACTATAGGGCTGTCTCTCTGACTGACTATATTGCTGGCTCTCTGAGTGACTATATTGCTGGCTCTCTGACTGACTATATTGCTGGCTCTCTGACTGACTATAGGGCTGGCTCTCTGACTGACTATAGGGCTGGCTGGCTTTCTGACTGGCTATATGGCAGGCTGTCTCTCTGACTGACTAAATGGCTGGCTGGCTCCCTGACTGACTATATGGCTTGCTCTCTGATTGACTATAGGGCTGGCTGGTTCTCTGACTGACTATAGGGCTGGCTCCTTGACTGACTATAGGGCTGGCAATCTGACTGACTATATGGCTGGCTTTCTGACTGACTATAGGGCTGGCTGGCTCTCTTTCTGACTATAGGGCTAGCTCTCTGACTGACTATAGGGCTGGCTAGTTATTTGACTGACTATAGGGCTGGCTCTCTAATTGACTATATGGCTGTCTCTCTGACTGACTATAGGGCTGGCTGGCTCTCTTTCTGACTATAGGGCTAGCTCTCTGACTGACTATAGTGCTGGCTAGTTCTTTGACTGACTATAGGGCTGGCTCTCTGACTGACTATAGGGCTGGCTCTCTGACTGACTATAGGGCTGGCTCTCTGACTGACTATAGGGCTGGCTCTTTGACTGACTATATGGCTGGCTCTCTGACTGACTATAGGGCTGGCTCTCTGACTGACTATTGGGCTGGCTCTCTGACTGACTATAGGGCTGGCTCTCTGACTGACTATAGGTCTAGCTCTCTGACTGACTATAGGGCTGGCTCTCTGACTGACTATAGGGCTGGCTGACTCTCTGACTGACTATAGGGCTGGCTGGCTCTCTGACTGACTATATTGCTGGCTCTCTGACTGACTATAGGTCTGGCTGGCTCTCTGACTGACTATATTGCTGACTCTCTAATTTACTATATTGCTGGCTCTCTGACTGACTATATTGCTAGCTCTGTGACTGACTATAGGGCTGGCTAGCTCTGTGACTGACTATAGGGCTGGCTCTCTGACTGACTATATGGCTGTCTGGCTCTCTGACTGACTATAGGGCTGGCTGTCTGACTGACTATATGGCTGGCTCTCTGACTGACTATAGGGCTGGCTGGCTCTCTGACTGACTATAGGGCTGGCTGGCTCTCTGACTGACTATAGGGCTGGCTGGCTCTCTGACTGACTATAGGGCTGGCTGGCTGGCTCTCTGACTATATGGCTGGCTGGCTCTCTGACTGACTATATGGCTGGCTCTCTGACTGACTACAGGGCTCGCTCTCTGACTGAATATAGGGCTGGCTCTCTGACTGACTATAGGGCTGGCTCTCTGACTGACTATAGGGCTGGCTGGCTCTCTGACTGACTATAGGGCTGGCTGGCTCTCTGACTGACTATAGGTCTGTCTGGCTCTCTGATTAACTCTATTGCTGGCTCTCTGAGTGACTATATTGCTGGCTCTCTGACTGACTATATTGCTGGCTCTCTGACTGACTATAGGGCTGGCTCTCTGACTGACTATATGGCTGGCTGGCTCTCTGACTGACTAAATGGCTGGCTGGCTCTCTGACTGACTATAGGGCTGGCTGGCTCTCTGACGGACTATAGGGCTAGCTCTCTGACTGACTATAGGGCTAGCTCTCTGACTGACTATAGGGCTGGCTGGCTCTCTGACTGACTATAGGGCTGGCTGGCTCTCTGACTGACTATAGGGCTGGCGCTCTGACTGACAATAGCGCTGGCTCCCTGACTGACTATTAGGCTGGCTCTCTGACTGACTATAGGGCTGGCTGGCTCTCTGACTGACTATAGGGCTGGCTGGCTCTCTGACTGACTATATGGCTGGCTCTCTGACTGACTATATGGCTGGCTCTCTGACTGACTACAGGGCTGGCTCTCTGACTGACTATAGGGCTGGCTCTCTGACTGACTATAGGGCTGGCTCTCTGACTGACTATAGGGCTGGCTCTCTGACTGACTATAGGGCTGGCTGGCTCTCTGACTGACTATAGGGATGGCTGGCTCTCTGACTGACTATATTACTGGCTCTCTGAGTGATTATATTGCTGGCTCTCTGACTGACTATAGGGCTGGCTCTCTGACTGACTATACGGCTGGCTCTCTGACTGACTATAGGGCTGGCTGGCTCTCTGACTGACTATATTGCTGGCTCTCTGACTGACTATAGGTCTGGCTGGCTCTCTGAGTGACTATATTGCTGGCTCTCTGACTGACTATAGGGCTAGCTCTCTGACTGACTATAGGGCTGGCTAGTTCTTTGACTGACTATAGGGCTGGCTCTCTGACTGACTATAGGGCTGGCTCTCTGACTGACTATAGGGCTGGCTCTCTGACTGACTATAGGGCTGGCTCTTTGACTGACTATATGGCTGGCTCTCTGACTGACTATAGGGCTGGCTCTCTGACTGACTATTGGGCTGGCTCTCTGACTGACTATAGGGCTGGCTCTCTGACTGACTATAGGGCTAGCTCTCTGACTGACTATAGGGCTGGCTCTCTGACTGACTATAGGGCTGGCTGACTCTCTGACTGACTATAGGGCTGGCTGGCTCTCTGACTGACTATATTGCTGGCTCTCTGACTGACTATAGGTCTGGCTGGCTCTCTGACTGACTATATTGCTGACTCTCTGAGTGACTATATTGCTGGCTCTCTGACTGACTATATTGCTAGCTCTGTGACTGACTATAGGGCTGGCTCTCTGACTGACTATATGGCTGGCTGGCTCTCTGACTGACTATAGGGCTGGCTGTCTGACTGACTATATGGCTGGCTCTCTGACTGACTATAGGGCTGGCTGGCTCTCTGACTGACTATAGGGCTGGCTGGCTCTCTGACTGACTATAGGGCTGGCTGGCTGGCTCTCTGACTATATGGCTGGCTGGCTCTCTGACTGACTATATGGCTGGCTCTCTGACTGACTACAGGGCTCGCTCTCTGACTGACTATAGGGCTGGCTCTCTGACTGACTATAGGGCTGGCTCTCTGACTGACTATAGGGCTGGCTGGCTCTCTGACTGACTATAGGGCTGGCTGGCTCTCTGACTGACTATAGGTCTGGCTGGCTCTCTGACTGACTCTATTGCTGGCTCTCTGAGTGACTATATTGCTGGCTCTCTGACTGACTATATTGCTGGCTCTCTGACTGACTATAGGGCTGGCTCTCTGACTGACTATAGGGCTGGCTGGCTCTCTGACTGACTATAGGGCTGGCTGGCTCTCTGACTGACTATATGGCTGGCTCTCTGACTGACTATATGGCTGGCTCTCTGACTGAATACAGGGCTGGCTCTCTGACTGATTATAGGGCTGGCTCTCTGACTGACTATAGGGCTGGCTCTCTGACTGACTATAGGGCTGGCTGGCTCTCTGACTGACTATAGGGCTGGCTGGCTCTCTGACTGACTATAGGTCTGGCTGGCTCTCTGACTGACTCTATTGCTGGCTCTCTGAGTGACTATATTGCTGGCTCTCTGACTGACTATATTGCTGGCTCTCTGACTGACTATAGGGCTGGCTCTCTGACTGACTATAGGGCTGGCTGGCTCTCTGACTGACTATATGGCTGGCTCTCTGACTGACTATATGGCTGGCTCTCTGACTGAATACAGGGCTGGCTCTCTGACTGATTATAGGGCTGGCTCTCTGACTGACTATAGGGCTGGCTCTCTGACTGACTATAGGGCTGGCTCTCTGACTGACTATAGGGCTGGCTGGCTCTCTGACTGACTATAGGGCTGGATCTCTGACTGACTATAGGGCTGGCTCTCTGACTGACTATAGGGCTGGCTGGCTCTCTGACTGACTATAGGGCTGGCTGGCTCTCTGACTGACTATAGGTCTGGCTGGCTCTCTGACTGACTCTATTGCTGGCTCTCTGAGTGACTATATTGCTGGCTCTCTGACTGACTATATTGCTGGCTCTCTGACTGACTATAGGGCTGGCTCTCTGACTGACTATAGGGCTGGCTGGCTCTCTGACTGACTATATGGCTGGCTCTCTGACTGACTATATGGCTGGCTCTCTGACTGAATACAGGGCTGGCTCTCTGACTGATTATAGGGCTGGCTCTCTGACTGACTATAGGGCTGGCTCTCTGACTGACTATAGGGCTGGCTCTCTGACTGACTATAGGGCTGGCTGGCTCTCTGACTGACTATAGGGCTGGATCTCTGACTGACTATAGGGCTGGCTCTCTGACTGACTATAGGGCTGGCTCTCTGACTGACTATAGGGCTAGCTCTCTGACTGACTATAGGGCTGGCTAGTTCTTTGACTGACTATAGGGCTGGTTATCTGACTGACTATAGGGCTAGCTCTCTGACTGACTATAGGGCTGGCTCTCTGACTGACTATAGGGCTAGCTCTCTGACTGACTATAGGGCTGGCTCTCTGACTGACTATAGGGCTGGCTCTCTGACTGACTATAGGGCTGGTTTTCTGACTGACTATATGGCTGGCTCTCTGACTGACTATAGGGCTGGCTCTCTGACTGACTATAGGGCTGGTTTTCTGACTGACTATAGGGCTAGCTCTCTGACTGACTATAGGGCTGGCTCTCTGACTGACTATAGGGCTGGCTCGCTAACTGACTATAGGGCTGGTTTTCTGACTGACTATAGGGCTGGCTCTCTGACTGACTATAGGGCTGGCTCTCTGACTGACTATAGGGCTGGCTGGCTCTCTGACTGACTATAGGGCTGGCTGGCTCTCTGACTGACTATAGGGCTGGCGCTCTGACTGACAATAGCGCTGGCTCCCTGACTGACTATTAGGCTGGCTCTCTGACTGACTATAGGGCTGGCTGGCTCTCTGACTGACTATAGGGCTGGCTGGCTCTCTGACTGACTATATGGCTGGCTCTCTGACTGACTATATGGCTGGCTCTCTGACTGAATACAGGGCTGGCTCTCTGACTGACTATAGGGCTGGCTCTCTGACTGACTATAGGGCTGGCTCTCTGACTGACTATAGGGCTTGCTCTCTGACTGACTATAGGGCTGGCTGGCTCTCTGACTGACTATAGGGCTGGCTGGCTCTCTGACTGACTATATGGCTGGCTCTCTGACTGACTATATGGCTGGCTCTCTGACTGAATACAGGGCTGGCTCTCTGACTGACTATAGGGCTGGCTCTCTGACTGACTATAGGGCTGGCTCTCTGACTGACTATAGGGCTGGCTCTCTGACTGACTATAGGGCTGGCTCTCTGACTGACTATAGGGCTGGCTGGCTCTCTGACTGACTATAGGGCTGGCTGGCTCTCTGACTGACTATATTGCTGGCTCTCTGAGTGATTATATTGCTGGCTCTCTGACTGACTATAGGGCTGGCTCTCTGACTGACTATACGGCTGGCTCTCTGACTGACTATAGGGCTGGCTGGCTCTCTGACTGACTATATTGCTGGCTCTCTGACTGACTATAGGTCTGGCTGGCTCTCTGACTGACTATATTGCTGGCTCTCTGAGTGACTATATTGCTGGCTCTCTGACTGACTATAGAGCTGGCTCTCTGACTGACTATAGGGCTGGCTCTCTGACTGACTATAGGGCTGGCTGGCTCTCTGACTGACTATAGGGCTGGCTGGCTCTCTGACTGACTATATTGCTGGCTCTCTGACTGACTATAGGTCTGGCTGGCTCTCTGACTGACTATATTGCTGGCTCTCTGAGTGACTATATTGCTGGCTCTCTTACTGACTATATTGCTAGCTCTGTGACTGACTATAGGGCTGGCTAGCTCTGTGACTGACTATAGGGCTGGCTCTCTGACTGACTATATGGCTGGCTAGCTCTCTGACTGACTATAGGGCTGGCTGTCTGACTGACTATATGGCTGGCTCTCTGACTGACTATAGGGCTGGCTGGCTCTCTGACTGACTATAGGGCTGGCTGGCTCTCTGACTATAGGGCTGGCTGGCTCTCTGACTGACTATAGGGCTGGCTGTCTGGCTCTCTGACTATATGGCTGGCTGGCTCTCTGACTGACTATATGGCTGGCTCTCTGACTGACCAATAGGGCTGGCTCTCTGACTGACTATAGGGCTGGCTGGCTCTCTGACTGACTATAGGGCTGGATCTCTGACTGACTATAGGGCTGGCTCTCTGACTGACTATAGGGCTGGCTCTCTGACTGACTATAGGGCTAGCTCTCTGACTGACTATAGGGCTGGCTAGTTCTTTGACTGACTATAGGGCTGGTTATCTGACTGACTATAGGGCTAGCTCTCTGACTGACTATAGGGCTGGCTCTCTGACTGACTATAGGGCTAGCTCTCTGACTGACTATAGGGCTGGCTCTCTGACTGACTATAGGGCTGGCTCTCTGACTGACTATAGGGCTGGTTTTCTGACTGACTATATGGCTGGCTCTCTGACTGACTATAGGGCTGGCTCTCTGACTGACTATAGGGCTGGTTTTCTGACTGACTATAGGGCTAGCTCTCTGACTGACTATAGGGCTGGCTCTCTGACTGACTATAGGGCTGGCTCTCTGACTGACTATAGGGCTGGTTTTCTGACTGACTATATGGCTGGCTCTCTGACTGACTATAGGGCTGGCTCGCTAACTGACTATAGGGCTGGTTTTCTGACTGACTATAGGGCTGGCTCTCTGACTGACTATAGGGCTGGCTCTCTGACTGACTATAGGGCTGGCTGGCTCTCTGACTGACTATAGTGCTGGCTGGCTCTCTGACTGACTATAGGGCTAGCGCTCTGACTGACAATAGCGCTGGCTCCCTGACTGACTATTAGGCTGGCTCTCTGACTGACTATAGGGCTGGCTGGCTCTCTGACTGACTATAGGGCTGGCTGGCTCTCTGACTGACTATATGGCTGGCTCTCTGACTGACTTTATGGCTGGCTCTCTGACTGAATACAGGGCTGGCTCTCTGACTGACTATAGGGCTGGCTCTCTGACTGACTATAGGGCTGGCTCTCTGACTGACTATAGGGCTGGCTCTCTGACTGACTATAGGGCTGGCTGGCTCTCTGACTGACTATAGGGCTGGCTGGCTCTCTGACTGACTATATTGTTGGCTCTCTGACTGATTATATTGCTGGCTCTCTGACTGACTATAGGGCTGGCTCTCTGACTGACTATACGGCTGGCTCTCTGACTGACTATAGGGCTGGCTGGCTCTCTGACTGACTATATTGCTGGCTCTCTGACTGACTATATTGCTGGCTCTCTGACTGACTATAGAGCTGGCTCTCTGACTGACTATAGGGCTGGCTCTCTGACTGACTATAGGGCTGGCTGGCTCTCTGACTGACTATAGGGCTGGCTGGCTCTCTGACTGACTATATTGCTGGCTCTCTGACTGACTATAGGTCTGGCTGGCTCTCTGACTGACTATATTGCTGGCTCTCTGAGTGACTATATTGCTGGCTCTCTTACTGACTATATTGCTAGCTCTGTGACTGACTATAGGGCTGGCTAGCTTTGTGACTGACTATATGGCTGGCTCTCTGACTGACTATATGGCTGGCTAGCTCTCTGACTGACTATAGGGCTGGCTGTCTGACTGACTATATGGCTGGCTCTCTGACTGACTATAGGGCTGGCTGGCTCTCTGACTGACTATAGGGCTGGCTGGCTCTCTGACTATAGGGCTGGCTGGCTCTCTGACTGACTATAGGGCTGGCTGTCTGGCTCTCTGACTATATGGCTGGCTGGCTCTCTGACTGACTATATGGCTGGCTCTCTGACTGACTACAGGGCTGGCTCTCTGACTGACTATAGTGCTGGCTCTCTGACTGACTATAGGGCTGGCTCTCTGACTGACTATAGGGCTGGCTCTCTGACTGACTATAGGGCTGGCTGGCTCTCTGACTGACTATAGGGCTGGCTGGCTCTCTGACTGACTATATTGCTGGCCCTCTGACTGACTATAGGTCTGGCTGGCTCTCTGACTGACTATTGGGCTGGCTGGCTGGCTCTCTGACTATATGGCTGGCTGGCTCTCTGACTGACTATATGGCTGGCTCTCTGACTGACTATATTGCTGGCTCTCTGACTGACTATATTGCTGGCTCTCTGACTGACTATAGGGCTGGCTCTCTGACTGACTATAGGGCTGGCTGGCTCTCTGACTGACTTTATTGCTGGCTCTCTGACTGACTATAGGTCTGGCTGGCTCTCTGACTGACTATATTGCTGGCTCTCTGATTGACTATATTGCTGGCTCTCTGACTGACTATAGAGCTGGCTCTCTGACTGACTATAGGGCTGGCTCTCTGACTGACTATAGGGCTGGCTGACTCTCTGACTGACTATAGGGCTGGCTGGCTCTCTGACTGACTATATTGCTGGCTCTCTGACTGACTATATGTCTGGCTGGCTCTCTGACTGACTATATTGCTGGCTCCCTGAGTGACTATATTGCTGGCTCTCTGACTGACTATATTGCTAGCTCTGTGACTGACTATAGGGCTGGCTAGCTCTGTGACTGACTATAGGGCTGGCTCTCTGACTGACTATATGGCTGGCTCTCTGACTGACTATAGGGCTGGCTGGCTCTCTGACTGAATATAGGGCTGGCTGGCTCTCTGACTGACTATAGGGCTGGCTGGCTGGCTCTCTGACTATATGGCTGGCTGGCTCTCTGACTGACTATATGGCTGGCTCTCTGACTGACTATAGGGCTGGCTCTCTGACTGACTATAGGGCTGGCTCTCTGACTGACTATAGGGCTGGCTGGCTCTCTGACTGACTATAGGGCTGGCTGGCTCTCTGACTGACTATAGGGCTGGCTGGCTCTCTGACTGACTATATTGCTGGCTTTCTGACTGACTATAGGTCTGGCTGTCTCTCTGACTGACTATATTGCTGGCTCTCTGAGTGACTATATTGCTGGCTCTCTGACTGACTATATTGCTGGCTCTCTGACTGACTATAGGGCTGGCTCTCTGACTGACTATAGGGCTGGCTGGCTCTCTGACTGGCTATATGGCTGGCTGTCTCTCTGACTGACTATATGGCTGGCTAGCTCTCTGACTGACTATAGGGCTGGCTCTCTGACTGACTATAGGGCTGGCTCTCTGACTGACTATAGGGCTGGTTTTCTGACTGACTATATGGCTGGCTCTCTGACTGACTATAGGGCTGGCTCGCTAACTGACTATAGGGCTGGTTTTCTGACTGACTATAGGGCTGGCTCTCTGACTGACTTTTGGGCTGGCTCAGTGATCAAATGCTCCCTCAACACTTTCCTAACACTGTCTGTTCCTTTCAGTACTATCCCCTGTCTTGTCTTGCACAAACCCTGGCTGGCTCTGGTGTTGTCTTACTCCTCCTTGTCCCATATAAGTGCCTGGGAACCTTACACTTTAGGCAGAGTGTGTGTGTGTATGTTTGTGTGTGTGTGTGTGTGTATATTTGTCTGTGCTTGTCCGTGTGTGTGCATGCATGCGTGCATGTATGCAGACAGAGGAAGGGTTGTTCAAAGCTGTTGTGTTGGGATAGAGGACAGGACAGAAAACACTGTGTGTTCTGGGACTATACTGCCTGTCTGTGTGGAGACATTTCTGCATTAGAGTACAAGTTGATATGAATCAGACAGTCCTGTTTGCCATTCCATTAAAACACACTCTCTCGCTAACTCTCTCTTTCTCTCTCTCTCCTTCTCTATCACTCTCTCTCTCTATCACTTCCCCTCTCTCTCCATCTCTCTCTCTCTCGCTCCCTCTTTCTCTCAATTCAATTCAAATAACTTTATTGCCATGGGAAACATATGTTCACGTTGCCAAAGCAAAATGGCATAGGCAAAAGGGAAATAAACAAGGGTAACATTAGTAAACAATGTTTACAAAAGTTTTAAAATAATATTTTATTTTATTGGCTATGTACACTGTTGTAACAATGTGCAAGTAGTTGAAGTATGAAAGGTAAACAAACAGATAAATACTATTTACAAAGTTGTTTGTGAGTCTCTGTTTTTGGTTGGATATGTTTCTGAATTTCCTTATTAGGGATTTTTTGTATTCTTCCTCAAACCATTTGTCGTTGTTGTGATTTTCTTAGGATGTGTGCTTAAAAAACGTTTATTTGATAGGGAAGCTGAAAGGTACTACTGCCAAGTTTACATCTTCACTATTGCTTTGAAATGTTTTCTCCAGGAATTGACTAAAAGAGATTTGTTGTTGCCCAATTATTGTTGGTAGGTTTCCACACTACTTTCCTTCCATCAATAGTGTTTCTTAATAGTATGCATTTTGTTCGGCTTTGATGCCTCATGATTGAATACTGCTCTGTTCAAGTAGGCTGTGATTTTGCTGTATCTGATAGGGGTGTCAGTGTGCTGACTGTGAACGCTCTGAGAGACTCTGGGTTCGGTGAAACAGTCATCTACAGTATTACTGATGAGCTGTGGCTGTGCATACTGTAGGAGTCTGCCATTGACTATGTACAGACCCAGCGTGCAACAGAGCTGCAAGTTGTGACCCATTTTAGTTGGTTGTTTTGTCATAGCATATCTGGGAAGGAATACTGTCACCTCTATGTGTTTGTCCCCGGGTTCTTGTCCAGTTCTGGCCTTTAGGTCACTACATACTAGTACGCGTTCATGACTGACCTCTCCCTCTAGGATGGAGATACGGTTTTCATTCAATTATGGAGATTCTAGTGGGGGGATATACTGTAGGTAGCACACAGGAGGACATTTTTCTCTGTTGAGATAATCACTTTTTTGAATTCCTAGCCAAATGTAAAATGTTCCTGTTTTGATGAATGTAATGGAGTGGGTTAAGTCTGTTCTATAGCTATATTTCTCTTTCTGCCCCCCTTACTCTCCCTCTCTCTTGCTTCATTCTCTCTTTATCTCTCGCTCTCCCTCTCTCTTTCTCTGCTTCTCTCACTCACCTTCTCTCTCTCACTCTTGCTCACTCCATCTCTCACTCCCTATTGCGTGCTTGAGCTCTCTCTCTTTATCGCTTTCTCTCTCTCGCGCTCTTATTTTCCTTCTCTCTCTCTTACTTTTTCTCTCTCTCTCTTACTTTTTTTCTCTCTCTCTCTTTCTCTCTCTCTCTCTTTCTCTCTCTCTCTTTCTCTCTCTCTCTCTTTCTCTTTATCTCCATCTTACTTTTCCTCTCTCTTTCTCTTTTTCTCTCTCTCTCTTTCTCTTTCCCTCTCCCTCTTTCTCTCTATCTCTTTCTCTCTCTCTTTCTCTCTCTCTCTTTCTCTCTCTCTCTTTCTCTTTCTCTCTTTCTCTCCCTCTTCCTTTTCCTCTCTCTTTCTTTCTTTCTCTCTCTCTCTTTCTCTCTCCCTCTTACTTTTCCTCTCTCTTTCTCTCTCTCTCTTTCTCCCTCTCTCTTTCTCTCTCTCTCTTTCTCACTCTCTCTTTCTCTCTCTCTCTCTTTCTCTCTCTTTCTCTTTATCTCCATCTTACTTTTCCTCTCTCTTTCTCTTTCTCTCTTTATCTCCCTCTTACTTTTCCTCTCTCTTTCTCACTCTCTCTTTCTCTCTCTCTCTTTCTCTTTCTCTCCCTCTTACTTTTCCTCTCTCTTTCTCTCTCTCTCTTTCTCCCTCTCTCTTTCTCCCTCTCTCTTTCTCTCTCTCTCTTTCTCACTCTCTCTCTCTTTCTCTCTCTCTCTCTTTCTCTCTCTTTCTCTTTATCTCCATCTTACTTTTCCTCTCTCTTTCTCTTTCTCTCTTTATCTCCCTCTTACTTTTCCTCTCTCTCTCTCTCTTTCTCTCTCTCTCTTTCTCTTTCTCTCTTTCTCTCCCTCTTCCTTTTCCTCTCTCTTTCTCTCTTTCTCTCTCTCTCTTTCTCTCTCCCTCTTACTTTTCCTCTCTCTTTCTCTCTCTCTCTTTCTCCCTCTCTCTTTCTCTCTCTCTCTTTCTCACTCTCTCTTTCTCTCTCTCTCTTTCTCTTTCTCTCCCTCTCACTTTTCCTCTCTCTTTCTCTCTCTCTCTTTCTCTTTCTCTCCCTCTCACTTTTCCTCTCTCTTTCTCTCTCTCTCTTTCTCTCTCTCTTTATTGGCTTTATTGGCATGGGAAACATATGCTTACATGCCTAAGCAAGTGAAATATCATGTCTATATACAGTGTTGTAACAATGTGCAAATAGTTAAAGTACAAAAGGGAAAATACATAAACATAAATATGGGTTTTATTTACGATGTTGTTTGTTCTTCACTGGTTGACCTTTTATTGAGGCAACAGGTCACACATCTTGCTGCTGTGATGGCACACTGTGGTATTTCACCCAGTAGATATGGGAGTTTATCAAAATTGTATTTGTTTTTTCGAATTCTTTGTGGGTCTGTGTAATCTGAGGGAATTATGTCTCTCTAATATTTGGCAGGAGGTTAGGAAGTGCATCTCAGTTTCCACCTCATTTTGTGGGCAGTGAGCACATAGCCTGTCTTCTCTTGAGAGCCATGTCTGCCTACGGCGGCCTTTCTCAATAGCAAGACTATGCTCACTGAGTTTGTACGTAGTCATAGCTTTCCTTAAGATTGGGTCAGTCACAGTGCTCAGGTATTCTGCCACTGTGTACTCTCTGTTTAGGGCCAAATAGCATTCTAGTTTGCTCTGTTTTTTTGTAAATTTTTCCAATGTGTCAAGTAATTATCTTTTTGTTTTCTCATGATTTAGTTGGGTCTAGTTGTGTTGCTGTCCTGGGGCTCTGTGGGGTGTGTTTGTGTTTGTGAACAGAGCCCCAGGACCAGCTTGCTTAGGGGACTCTTCTCCAGGTTCATCTCCCTGTAGGTGATGGCTTTGTTATGGAAGGTTTGGGAATCGCTTCCTTTTAGGTGGTTATAGAATTGAACGTCTCTTTTCTGGATTGTGATAATTAGTGGGTATCGGCCTAATTCTGCTCTGCATGCATTATTTGGTGTTTTACGTTGTACACAGAGGATGTTTTTGCAAAATTCTAAATTTGGTGTTTGTCCCATTTTGTGAATTGGTTTGTGAGCGGACCCCAGATCGATCTCTCTCTCTCTCTCTCTCTCTCTCTCTCTCTCTCTCTCTCTCTCTCTCTCTCTCTACCTGCTAGTGCTAAATAACCTTTAAAAGGTCTTCCAGGAAAGAACCAAACTGCCTGGCAGACTAAACGAAAGAAGAACAAATATTAAGTATGTGTCTGTGGTAGTACTCGTTGTGGTAGCTATTGGCGGAAAAATTATACTTTTCACACAATTCAGAGGGAAATTTGGTCTGACAGTGCCCTTTTCAACCTACTGTTTGAGGTTACACAGTCCATTACCACTGTCTAGGTTACACAGTCCATTACCACTGTCTAGGTCACACAGTCCATTACCCCTGTCTAGGTTACACAGTCCATTACCCCTGTCTAGGTTACACAGTCCATTACCCCTGTCTAGGTTACACAGTCCATTACCACTGTCTAGGTCACACAGTCCATTACCACTGTCTAGGTTACACAGTCCATTACCACTGTCTAGGTTACACAGTCCATTACCCCTGTCTAGGTTACACAGTCCACTACCACTGTCTAGGTTACACAGTCCATTACCCCTGTCTAGGTTACACAGTCCATTACCACTGTCTAGGTTACACAGTCCATTATCACTGTCTAGGTTACACAGTCCATTACCACTGTCTAGGTTACACAGTCCATTACCACTGTCTAGGTTACACAGTCCATTACCCCTGTCTAGGTTACACAGTCCATTACCACTGTCTAGGTTACACAGCCCATTACCACTGTCTAGGTCACACAGTCCATTACCACTGTCTAGGTCACACAGTCCATTACCACTGTCTAGGTTACACAGTCCATTACCACTGTCTAGGTTACACAGACCATTACCACTGTCTAGGTTACACAGTCCATTACCACTGTCTAGGTTACACAGTCCACTACCACTGTCTAGGTTACACAGTCCACTACCACTGTCTAGGTTACACAGACCACTGTCTAGGTCACAAAGTCCATTACCACTGTCTAGGTTACACAGTCCATTACCACTGTCTAGGTTACACAGTCCATTACCACTGTCTAGGTTACACAGTCCATTATCACTGTCTAGGTTACACAGTCCATTACCACTGTCTAGGTTACACAGTCCATTATCACTGTCTAGGTCACACAGTCCATTACCACTGTCTAGGTTACACAGACCATTACCACTGTCTAGGTTACACAGTCCACTACCACTGTCTAGGTTACACAGTCCACTACCACTGTCTAGGTTACACAGACCACTGTCTAGGTCACAAAGTCCATTACCACTGTCTAGGTTACACAGTCCATTACCACTGTCTAGGTTACACAGTCCATTACCACTGTCTAGGTTACACAGTCCATTATCACTGTCTAGGTTACACAGTCCATTACCACTGTCTAGGTTACACAGTCCATTATCACTGTCTAGGTCACACAGTCCATTACCACTGTCTAGGTTACACAGACCATTACCACTGTCTATGTTACACAGTCCATTACCACTGTCTAGGTTACACAGTCCATTACCACTGTCTAGGTCACACAGTCCATTACCACTGTCTAGATTACACAGACCATTACCACTGTCTAGGTTACACAGTCCACTACCACTGTCTAGGTTACACAGTCCATTACCACTGTCTAGGTCACACAGTCCATTACCACTGTCTAGGTCACACAGTCCATTACCACTGTCTAGGTTACACAGTCCATTACCACTGTCTAGGTTACACAGTCCATTACCCCTGTCTAGGTTACACAGTCCACTACCACTGTCTAGGTTACACAGTCCATTACCCCTGTCTAGGTTACACAGTCCATTACCACTGTCTAGGTTACACAGTCCATTATCACTGTCTAGGTTACACAGTCCATTACCACTGTCTAGGTTACACAGTCCATTACCACTGTCTAGGTTACACAGTCCATTACCCCTGTCTAGGTTACACAGTCCATTACCACTGTCTAGGTTACACAGTCCATTATCACTGTCTAGGTTACACAGTCCATTACACCTGTCTAGGTTACACAGTCCATTACCACTGTCTAGGTCACACAGTCCTTTACCACTGTCTAGGTCACACAGTCCATTACCACTGTCTAGGTTACACAGTCCATTACCACTGTCTAGGTTACTTAGTCCATTACCACTGTCTAGGTTACACAGACCATTACCACTGTCTAGGTTACACAGTCCATTATCACTGTCTAGGTTACACAGTCCATTACCACTGTCTAGGTTACACAGTCCATTACCACTGTCTAGGTCACACAGTCCATTACCACTGTCTAGGTTACACAGGCCATTACCACTGTCTAGGTTACACAGTCCATTACCACTGTCTAGGTCACACAGTCCATTACCACTGTCTAGGTTACACAGGCCATTACCACTGTCTAGGTTACACAGTCCATTACCACTGTCTAGGTTACACAGTCCATTACCACTGTCTAGGTTACACATTCCATTACCCCTGTCTAGGTCACACAGTCCATTACCACTGTCTAGGTTACACAGTCCATTACCACTGTCTAGGTTACACAGCCCATTACCACTGTCTAGGTCACACAGTCCATTACCACTGTCTAGGTCACACAGTCCATTACCACTGTCTAGGTTACACAGTCCATTACCACTGTCTAGGTTACACAGTCCATTACCACTGTCTAGGTTACACAGACCATTACCACTGTCTAGGTTACACAGTCCATTATCACTGTCTAGGTTACACAGTCCATTACCACTGTCTAGGTTACACAGTCCATTACCTCTGTCTAGGTTACACAGTCCATTACCACTGTCTAGGTCACACAGACCACTGTCTAGGTTACACAGCCCATTACCACTGTCTAGGTTACACAGCCCATTACCACTGTCTAGGTTACACAGACCACTGTCTAGGTCACACCGACCACTGTTTAGGTCACACAGACCACTGTCTAGGTTACACAGACCACTGTCTAGGTTACACAGACCACTGTCTAGGTCACACAGACCACTGTCTAGGTTACACAGTCCACTGTCTAGGTTACACAGTCCATTACCACTGTCTAGGTTACACAGCCCATTACCACTGTCTAGGTTACACAGTCCATTACCACTGTCTAGGTTACACAGTCCATTACCACTGTCTAGGTTACACAGTCCACTACCACTGTCTAGGTTACACAGTCCACTACCACTGTCTAGGTTACACAGACCACTGTCTAGGTCACACAGTCCATTACCACTGTCTAGGTTACACAGTCCATTACCACTGTCTAGGTTACACAGTCCATTATCACTGTCTAGGTTACACAGTCCATTACCACTGTCTAGGTTACACAGTCCATTATCACTGTCTAGGTCACACAGTCCATTACCACTGTCTAGGTTACACAGACCATTACCACTGTCTATGTTACACAGTCCATTACCACTGTCTAGGTTACACAGTCCATTACCACTGTCTAGGTCACACAGTCCATTACCACTGTCTAGGTTACACAGACCATTACCACTGTCTAGGTTACACAGTCCATTACCACTGTCTAGGTCACACAGTCCATTATCACTGTCTAGGTTACACAGTCCATTACCCCTGTCTAGGTTACACAGTCCATTACCCCTGTCTAGGTCACACAGACCATTACCACTGTCTAGGTCACACAGTCCATTATCACTGTCTAGGTTACACAGTCCATTATCACTGTCTAGGTCACACAGTCCATTATCACTGTCTAGGTCACACAGTCCATTACCACTGTCTAGGTCACACAGTCCATTATCACTGTCTAGGTTACACAGTCCATTACCCCTGTCTAGGTTACACAGTCCATTACCACAGTGTGTGTTTGTTATATGTATGTATAGATGCTTGGCAACTGTGATAATGCATGTGACTGGATAACAAGTAAAACTCTTTATCTCTATGGGAGAAATAAACAGGTCTTCCCTGTCCACATTTGGTCTACACACATGCGAACACACACATAAACACACACACACACACACACACACACACACACACACACACACACACACACACACACACACACACACACACACACACACACACACATAAACGTATCATCTCCAGTATTCTAATCAGAGTTGGCCAATTAGCTGCCGTCGTGTTACTCCTCTGCATTGGAGGGCCTGAGTGGCTGATTGAATTGCAAAGCAGAGTGGATCAGACAGCCTGCAGCACTGAATAGAAGGGGGAGGTCCAGTCAATAAAATCACATTGTATTTGTCACATGTTTCGTAAACAACAGGCGTAGACTAACGGGGAAATGCTTACTGGCCGTTCTCAACAATGCAGAGAGAAAGACAATAGAGAAATAATAGAAAAGATTATGCCAGAGTGGATGTGCAGGGGTACGAGGTAATTGACGTAGATATTTACATAGAACTAGGAGTAAAGTGACATAATAATAATAATAATAGATTGGCTGTATACACTGGGTACTAGTACCAAGTGGATGTGCAGGGGTACGAGGTAATTGACGTAGATATTTACATAGAACTAGGAGTAAAGTGACATAATAATAATAATAATAGATTGGCTGTATACACTGGGTACTAGTACCAAGTGGATGTGCAGGGGTACGAGGTAATTGACGTAGATATTTACATATAACTATGAGTAAAGTGACATAATAATAATAATAATAGATTGGCTGTATACACTGGGTACTAGTACCAAGTGGATGTGCAGGGGTACGAGGTAATTGACGTAGATATTTACATATAACTATGAGTAAAGTGACATAATAATAATAATAGATTGGCTGTATACACTGGGTACTAGTACCAAGTGGATGTGCAGGGGTACGAGGTAATTGACGTAGATATTTACATATAACTATGAGTAAAGTGACATAATAATAATAATAATAGATTGGCTGTATACACTGGGTACTAGTACCAAGTGGATGTGCAGGGGTACGAGGTAATTGACGTAGATATTTACATATAACTATGAGTAAAGTGACATAATAAACATTAGCAGCAGTGTCTGTGATGAGAGAACTTAGTGCAATAAGGGTCAGTGCAGATAGTCCAGGTAGGTATTTGGTTAGCTATTTAATTATTTATCAGTCTTATGGCTTGGGGGTAGAAGCTGTTCAGGGTCCTGTTGGTTTCAGACTTGGTGCATCAGTACTGCTTGCTGTGCGGTAGCAGAGAGAACAGTCTATGACTTGGGTGGCTGAAATCTTTGACAATTTTAGGGCCTTCCTCTGACACCGCCTGGCATAGAGACAGGGTGTTAGGGCCTTCCTCTGACACCGCCTGGCATAGAGACAGGGTGCTATCCTGTACAGTATCTGTATGAGATCTGCATTCCATACTGTAACCCCTCCCTCTCTCTCCCTCTCCCTCTCTCTCTCTCTCTCTCTCTCTCTCTCTCTCTCCTTCCTTCCCTCTCTCTCTCTCTACAGCTCCCCTCCCTCTTTCTCTCTCTACAGCCTACCTCCCTCCCTCTCTCTCTCTCTCTCACGCTCTCTCTCTCTCTCACCCTCACTCCCACAGGTTATGAGCTTCCAACTATGATAATAGAGAAAGAATTTATGTCTGGCTTCACAGATGGAGAGAAAGAATTTATGTCTGGCTTCACAGATGGAGAGAAAGAATTTATGTCTGGCTTCACAGATGGAGAGAAAGAATTTATGTCTGGCTTCACAGATGGAGAGAAAGAATTTATGTCTGGCTTCACAGATGGAGAGAAAGAATTTATGTCTGGCTTCACAGATGGAGAGAAAGAATTTATGTCTGGCTTCACAGATGGAGAGAAAGAATTTATGTCTGGCTTCACAGATGGAGAGAAAGAATCAATATGTTTCTATGGGAGTGGAAAGCATTGGGCTTATGTTACACCAGGGACAGAGTCCAGCCCACCCACCCACGCAGGCCACACACACACACACACACACACACACACACTGTGCCTCTCCTAAGCACTACCCACTGAGACTGATTGGGAGAGAGTGGGCTTGAAGGATTTGTGAAAAGAGAGGGAGAGAGAGAGACAGAGAAAGAGAGGGAGAGAGAGAGCTCTCACACAGTGGCTGAGGATTACCAGACACCAACCTGCAAACGAACCAATCATGTGTATTACAACAGTGTGTGAGTGAGAGAGAGAAGAGGAGCGAGAAAGAGAGTGAAAAGAGACGAGAGAAAAGGAGAGACAGATGGTCACAGAGGGGAGGCGTACCAAGCTGGCTGTGAAGACAACATTGTGGTTTCTTCATGTCAGAAACAGAAGGATTATCTGTGATCTGTAAATGTCAGCAGAAATCATTAAAAAATCAGTCTGCGTAATCATCCAATACTCAGTCAGCGTAATCATTCAATACTCAGTCTGCGTAATCATCCAATACTCAGTCAGCGTAATGATTCAATACTCAGTCAGTGTAATGATTCAATACTCAGTCAGTGTAATGATTCAATACTCAGTCAGCGTAATGATTCAATACTCAGTCAGTGTAATGATTCAATACTCAGTCAGTGTAATCATTCAATACTCAGTCAGCGTAATGATTCAATACTCAGTCAGTGTAATGATTCAATACTCAGTCAGTGTAATGATTCAATACTCAGTCAGTGTAATCATTCAATACTCAGTCAGTGTAATCATTCAATACTCAGTCAGTGTAATCATTCAATACTCAGTCAGTGTAATCATTCAATACTCAGTCAAGGTCTATCGCTGTGCAGATGTTGAGTCTTCATTCATACACAGCCACCCTCAGAATCACTTCCACTACCTGAGGCTAAATCATTTGAGACATTATGGATTACTCGCTCTATCATTTACAAACACACTGCCATGTTCTGGTATTATTGATCCACCTTGGTACCATAAGACTGACTGTCTGGCTAACTGACTCGTTCTTTCTTTATTTCTCTCTCTCTCTCTCTCTTTCTCTTTCTTTCTCTTTCTTTCTTTCTTTCTCTCTCTATTTTTCTCTCTCTCTCAATTCAATCTCCCTCCCTCCCTCCCTCCCCACCTCTACCTCTCCCCACCTCTCCCTCTCTGTCTGTTCCTGAGTCATTGTCAGGGAAGCAGGATGTCTAGGGAGGATGTACTATAATGCTTTAGCCCCAGTATACAGACAGAGCTCAGACAACAACACATCAAGCAGGAGACTAGCTGTGTCTGTCTGTCTGTCTGTCTGTCTGTCTGTCTGTCTGTCTGTATGTATGTATGTCTGTCTGTCTGTCTGTCTGTCTGTCTGTCTGTCTGTCTGTCCCTCACATCAACACAACAGGCAGGAGACTAGCTATCTGTCTGCCTGCATGTCTGTCCCTCACGTCAATACAATGTCCCTAATTAGTCCCACATTGTGTGTTCTGTTCTCTACATTACAGTTGTGTGTGTGTGTGTGTGTGTGTGTGTGTGTTAGTTTTTATTTGGACTGAGTTTGATGAAACCATGTTAACATCACACTCTTATCACAGCTTGTGACCTTAGTCTGACCTGTCTACCTATCTGACCTGTCTACCTATCTGACCTGTCTGACCGGTCTACCTATCTGACCTGTCGGACCTGTCTACCTATCTGACCTGTCTACCTATCTGACCTGTCTGACCGGTCTACCTATCTGACCTGTCTACCTATCTGACCTGTCTGACCGGTCTACCTATCTGACCTGTGTGACCTGTGTGACCTGTCTGACCGGTCTACCTGTCTACCTATCTGACCTGTCTGACCTGTGTACCTGTCTGACCTGTCTACCTATCTGACCTGTCAACCTATCTGGCCTGTCTGACCTGTCTACCTATCTGACCTGTCTGACCTGTCTACCTGTTTGACCTGTCTGACCTGACTGACCTGTCTCTCTCTCTCCTCAGCTAATGTTTATCTGTCTCTCTCTCCTCAGCTAGTGTTTACCTGTCTCTCTCTCATCAGCTAATGTTTACCTGTCTCTCTCTCCTCAGCTAGTGTTTACCTGTCTCTCTCTCATCAGCTAATGTTTACCTGTCTCTCTCTCCTCAGGTAGTGTTTACCTGTCTCTCTCTCTCCTCAGCTAGTGTTTACCTGTCTCTCTCTCCTCAGGTAGTGTTTACCTGTCTCTCTCTCCTCAGGTAGTGTTTACCTGTCTCTCTCTCCTCAGCTAGTGTTTACCTGTCTCTCTCTCCCCAGGTAGTGTTTACCTGTCTCTCTCCTCAGCTAATGTTTACCTGTCTCTCTCTCTCCTCAGCTAATGTTTACCTGTCTCTCTCTCCTCAGCTAGTGTTTACCTGTCTCTCTCTCCTCAGCTAATGTTTACCTGTCTCTCTCTCTCCTCAGCTAATGTTTACCTGTCTCTCTCTCCTCAGGTAGTGCTGGGGCCCTGAGAGGAAGCAGTGCTGTGTTCTGATTGGAGGACCCCTTCATGGGCTGCATCCCGTGCTGACACACAGGAGGGACTGGAGGAATTCTGTTGAATGCGGTAGGACCCCCTAAATCCTTCCTCATCCCCTCCCCTATCATACAATGAACATTCTACCTGCATCTGTGTGTCGTGAAATTGACATCTGAGTCGTGGGAGTGTTGTTGCTCCGTACCTCTAAAACACACTACATGACCAAAAGTATAGAACACCCTGCACACATCTTAGAACACCCTGCACACATCTTAGATCAACCTGCACACATCTTAGAACACTCTGCATGTGCCTTAGATCACCCTGCACACATCTTAGAACACCCTGCACACATCTTAGAACACCCTGCACACATCTTAGAACACCCTGCACACATCTTAGAACACCCTGCACACATCTTAGAACACCCTGCACACATCTTAGAACACCCTGCACACATCTTAGAACACCCTGCACACATCTTAGATCACCCTGCACACATCTTAGAACACCCTGCACACATCTTAGAACACCCTGCACACATCTTAGAACACCCTGCACACATCTTAGAACACCCTGCACACATCTTAGAACACCCTGCACACATCTTAGAACACCCTGCACCCGTGATAGAACACCCTGCACCTAAGATAGAACACCCTGCACCCGTGATAGAACACCCTGTACCCGTGATAGAACACCCTGCACCCGTGATAGAACACCTTGCACCCGTGATAGAACACCTTGCACCCGTGATAGAACACCTTGCACCCGTGATAGAACACCCTGCACCCGTGATAGAACACCTTGCACCCGTGATAGAACACCTTGCACCCGTGATAGAACACCTTGCACCCGTGATAGAACACCTTGCACCCGTGATAGAACACCCTGCACCCGTGATAGAACACCCTGCACCCGTGATAGAACACCCTGCACCCGAGATAGAACACCCTGCACCCGTGATAGAACACCCTGCACCCGTGATAGAACACCCTGCACCCGAGATAGAACACCCTGCACCCGTGATAGAACACCCTGCACCCGTGATAGAACACCCTGCACCCGTGATAGAACACCCTGCACCCGTGATAGAACACCCTGCACCCGTGATAGAACACCCTGCACCCGTGATAGAACACCCTGCACCCGTGATAGAACACCTTGCACCCGTGATAGAACACCCTGCACCCGTGATAGAACACCCTGCACCCGTGATAGAACACCCTGCACCCGTGATAGAACACCCTGCACCCGTGATAGAACACCCTGCACCCGTGATAGAACACCCTGTACCCGTGATAGAACACCCTGCACCCGTGATAGAACACCCTGTACCCGTGATAGAACACCCTGCACCCGTGATAGAACACCCTGCACCCGTGATAGAACACCCTGCACCCGTGATAGAACACCCTGCAAAAAACAGCAGATTATGTCCTACCGATGCAGGATGCTAATTTTCTCAAATCAAAAACAACAGCAAATGCTCCAGTGGCGCTACTATCGCGGTTCTCAGCTTTAATGTATGGCTACGTTCCATGTATGATTAATGTAAAGCTAATGTGTGTTAGTCTGTCAGTGAGAACCTAATGGTAACAGATAGCAGCCCACTGACTCTGAAGCTAGCTGAGTGTCTTTTTTTATCAATGGGATACAACTCTCTCTATGCTAGCTTAGTTGAACCGGATTTCAGTCAGTGTCGGTGAGAACCTAATGGTTCCTGAGTGTCTTTTAAATCAGCTCTCAATATTATCCGGCTTAAACTAGACCTACGTAGTCCATCATGGCTTGATTCACAGGGTTGGTAATTCATCTGAAAGTCATTCTCCCTGCCCAGATGCCTGAAGCACTCTGATGAAATTGTAATCCTGAAATATGTCTTTTTTTAAATTTATTTTTTAGATCTGCTCGTTCATTACCTTATATAAGTGTTCCCCAAACAGTGGATCGCGAAACATTCCTGTAAAAAACAACGATAAAGCCTTGCATTCCTCATTTTTCTGTCTCGGCTGTTGGCAGTTGGTGCACTTGTTTCAGCTGCCCTGCACGCCAGATAGGCGAAGTGTTCCCATGTTTAACCTTGCATGTGTCTGAAATCACAAACTCCGCCTACCTATGGGCCTACCGCTAGCCAATCAGATTGTTCAGATCACCGTGTCTGCTCTCTGAAGCTTCCTCGAGCACCCAGCAAAGTAAGTTGATACTACTGTGATTTCAAAACATCTAAAACCACGACTAAAGAGAGAGACTGTCAACGAATTCAGCAAAGAGCTGCAGTTTTTATGTGTTAGTTCATGTTGAAGTTTTTAGTCATCACTGTCAACACTTTTTATTCAACACTTTTATAGGCCATGAAATGTGCTTCTACCAGCACTACATCGTCTTTCAACGAGTAGCAAAGTGTATGGATAAGCTTGCGTTGTTATTATTACAGGGTTGTGTCTTTTTTAATAATATTTTTCATAACTTTCTCTGGTCATAGGAGTAACAACATGAATTTGTGCATGAGGCGTTAATTCGCCATCAGCTGGAAGACGGTGTCCACTTTCTGGTCAGTCTAACGCCTCGATCAGACCAAAAGCGGCATTGCGTTTTGGTTCACCAGGATGTACATTCATTTCCAATGGAACGCTGAGTTTGCCTTGCAGCACTGCGTTGCAGGGGCAGTTGCAGTGCATTCTGGGTGATGTGATGTTAGATAAATCCAACGTACGCATCAAATTGTACTCGTAGACGTGACAGAAATAGTAGCAAAAGGTGAAAGTTGAATTGTTGTTGCTCACATATCCAGTAACATTTTTGGAATGATATAAGTTATTACGCAGCATTGATGCGATGACTCTGTCAGTCTGATCAAGGCGTTAGCTGAGGGATGGTCAGAGCTCTCCCTCCGCTGGGTCGTCACTAGTTACCATAGCCACAAAATCATTAACCTTAAACCTATGCCTAACCTTAACCACACAGTTCACATTATGCCTAACCCTAACCTTGAATTCATGTTTGTCTTCATGAATTTTTACGATATATCCAATTTTGGACTTTGTGGCTGTGCTATCTAGTGGAAACACAGACTGAGCATCAGATGCATGCCAATAAAATACAGTTAACAAATGATTTAAATCTATGCTCAATCAGCTGTTCCACAAATGATGATCTATTACCAGAGTGATCTTATACCTCAAGTATTTTTATATCATTTTTTAAAGGGTCTGAGAAGTTAAACGGACCAACTAAAGGCTTCCTTGGAACTATGGCAATGCAGCCTTAGGCAAAAACACAACCAGAAACAGTGGGCTCAGGGCTAAATGTCCAGTCCTATGGTCCTGCTCTGTGAGAACAGGGACTAGTTACCTGGTGCTAACATAGACTCCAGGTGTCTAATAGCATAGACCCCTGGTGTCCACTAGCATAGACTCCTGGTGTCCACTAGCATAGACCCCTGGTGTCCACTAGCATAGACTTCTGGTGTCCACTAGCATAGACTTCTGGTGTCCACTAGCATAGACTCCTGGTGTCCACTAACATAGACTCCAGGTGTCTAATAGCATAGACCCCTGGTGTCCACTAGCATAGACTCCTGGTGTCCACTAGCATAGACCCCTGGTGACCACTAGCATAGGCCCCTGGTGACCACTAGCATAGACCCCTGGTGACCACTAGCATAGGCCCCTGGTGTCCACTAGCATAGACCCCTGGTGACCACTAGCATAGACCCCTGGTGACCACTAGCATAGACCCCTGGTGTCCACTAGCATAGACCCCTGGTGTCCACTAGCATAGACCCCTGGTGACCACTAGCATAGACCCCTGGTGTCCACTAGCATAGGCCCCTGTTGTCTAATAGCATAGGCCCCTGGTGTCCCCTTTAAAAACAAATCTCTCTGCCGGGTCTGTTCCTCCCTCAGCAACTCTGCAACTCAACACTTGCAGGGTAGTGTGTGTGTGTGTGTGTGTGTGTGTGTGTGTGTGTGTGTGTGTGTGTGTGTGTGTGTGTGTGTGTGTGTGTGTGTGTGTGTGTGTGTGTGTGTGTGTGTGTGTGTGTGCATGAGCTTATAGAGGACGACATAATGGAATGCCACGGCTCTGTCTGCCAAGAGCACTTTTCCCATGTGCCCAGGAGCCAAGACTTCCCCCATCCAGCCAATAATAGCACTGGTGTCCTCTCTCACTCACACACACACACAGCGCCAGATAAAGAGTGCTGTAATGGCTGCCTCCAAAGAGAGACTTCAAGTGCGACATCTCGCCCTGGGGTCCTTAGCAACAGTGTGTTTCTCTGTGTCGTACAGACACACAAACACACACGCTCATACATACACACTCTCGTCTGATCCCTCTCCACCTACACACTGCCGCCCAACACACACACAATCATCCTCACTCACACACACACAGAGGCAATGAATCAATTCCCTAATCAATTGCCAGAGTAGGGGGAGGTTGTCTGTGTGGCTTTTATCAGGTAATAGATCTCTCTGTAGTTGTACCTGATCTGGGCCACAGAGCCAGCCAACCAGTTTCCTCGTCACTCCTTCCTTCTCCTCCCTCCCTCCATCCCGCCCTCCCTCCATCCCACCCTCCCTCCTTCTGCAATGATTTTGTGAATGCCTGAACAAGGTTACCATACTGCATTACTGCTACCAGACATAGGTTTAAATAGTATTCGTTTTCTTTCAAAATGTTTAAGAGTCACTTGATTGAGCTTGGTGCATTTAATTTTATTCGTCTTGGTGCTATTTTTTTATTTGTATATATTTTTTACTGCATCGTTGGGAAGGGCTCGTAAGCCATCATTTCATGGTATAGTCTACACCAGTTGTATTTGGTGCATTTCACAAATACAATTTGATTTGATTTGGAAGCTAACTGGCTAACTGAAATGGTTACTATGGTGAGGGGACTCGACAATACTTACGTCACCTTGATTTGATTTGGAAGCTAACTGGCTAACTGAAATGGTTACTATGGTGAGGGGACTTCGATGACACCTACCTTTACCACGTCACCTGGCTCAAAGGGACCTCCGTAACCAACGGAAACAGTGACGCTGCAGCTGCAGCGAGTTCATAGAGTTAATTTCTATCCACATCTAATCTGCCAGTATTCTACCGGTCATCATCATAGCACTAAACCGTTAAATTAGCCGTAAATTGCAACTGCAGGCGAGTTCTGTTATATGAATTCATTGTTCCTGCTGTTCAGTTGTCTAAATGTGTGATTTCCCTCTCTGAGGACCTTCCTAGACTCTCTACCCCATGGGTTGTGCTAGCCCTGTTTTTAAAGGTGTTTGTATTGGTTAGTGATCGCTCGTGTGTGTGTGTGTGTGTGTGTGTGTGTGTGTGTGTGTGTGTGTGTGTGTGTGTGTGTGTGTGTGTGTGTGTGTGTGTGTGTGTGTCAGTAGGACTGGCACAATTGCCGTATAACCGTGTAACCAACGGCTATGCATGAAGACTGTCATGAAAATAAAATAACAGTCATAACCGTTGAAAATCATACAGCTGACTGAAGACAGGGTGGCTGGGCATTCGTGCGGTTGAGTCCGTTTCTGCTGTAACATGAACTCTACAGTAACATGGACACTACAACGTAATGAAATGTCATTGCTTCCCACTGGGCACACACTGGTTAAATCAACCTTCTTTTCCACGTCCTTTCAGTGAAAGTACGTTGAACCAACATGGAATAGACGTTAAATTGACATCGGTGCCTACCAGGTCCCATGCTAAAACAAGCAATGTGTTGAAGCGAATGAGTCTTCGGTTGCCAAGGCAACACCCCTCCCTTCCCGACATGCAGCAGCACGTGCAGTGTGTCTTAAAAATCAACCAATAACTGTCATCAAAAAATCCATGACCGTCACAACCCTACTTGAGTGAGTGAGTGAGTGAGTGAGTGAGTGAGTGAGTGAGTGAGTGCGTGTGTGTGTGTTTGTTTGTGTGTACTCCAGTGTGTGTTCATGTGTGTATCTGTGTGCAGGCTGCTCTCTCCCTCTCCCTGTGCCAGGTCCTCTGGTTCCCATGCTATCAGATGTCAGTCTGTTTATGGAGCTGCCTGTAAGGGTAGGGGGCCCAGGGGGCAGTGTGTGTGTGTGTGTGTGTGTGTGTGTGTGTGTGTGTGTGTGTGTATGTATGCGCGCATGCATAACTCACACTCCCTGTTTATTAGCTTAGGCCTGTCTAAATGTTTGATTTGTCACAAATAAATGATAACTGCCCTTTAAAATGGCCGCCGGGCCTCGAGGGAAGCCACAGTATGTGTGCCAAATGGCACCCTATGTAGTGCACTACTTTAGAGCCCTATGGGCCTTATGGGAAAGATGTTTGTGTCTAGAAGGAGTGCAGGATTGGGACCATGTGAAGGAGTTGTCAACCGTGTGCAGTATGGGTGGTGATTAGGACTTATAAAATACTAACATTAAATAAAATAAATAAAATACACAGCACCCTGTTGTGTAATGACGGACCAGTTCAATAATTCCCTTCACTATGGAAACATTAAATAAACCCACTTTTCTGTCCATTATAACAGCAGAATAACATGCTGCAATCATCTATTCTACCGTACACAGAAACTGTGTACATTATGATTGGAGACAGTGTGCGTGTGTGTGTGGATGTGTATGTGTGGAGGAGTGGTTGTCCAACATCTGCCATTGTTGTCCGTCGCAGTGGTTTCCTCGAAACCGGGGCGACCGTGGCCCTGTCTGTTCTGCCTCAGGAGCGTAGGGACAGTACACCTTCTCCCAGCATGTAACCTCTTACCTACGTAGAACTTGTCCTCTTTTCAAACACACAAAGCCTTCCTCAGGGTGAGGGCCATCACACTGAGTGTGACTAGTGTGTGTGTGTGTGTGTGTGTGTGTCTGTGTGTGTGTGTGTGCCCCAGTTTTGAGACACACGTTTTGCTTGTTTCCCATGTTTCATCAAATAGACACAAACAGAGCATTAGGAACGTAGTCAGACCCCTTTCCTTTTTCCACATTTTGTTACGTTTCAGCTTTATTCTAAAATGGGTTAAATAAAAACATCATCAAAATACCTCATTTACATAAGTATACAGACCCTTTGCTATGAGACTCGAAATTGATCTCGGGTGCATCCTCTTTCCATTGATCATTCTTGAGATGTTTCTACAACTTGATTGGAGTCCACCTGTGGTAAATTCAATTGATTGGACATGATTTGGAAAGTCACACACCTGTCTATATAAGGTCCCACAGTTGACAGTGCATGTCAGAGCAAAAACCAAGCCATGAGGTTCGAAGGAAGGGTCCGTAGAACTCTGAGACAGGATTGTGTTGACGCAGAGATCTGGGGAAGGGTACCCAAACATTTCTGCAGCATTGAAGGTCCCCAAGAACACAGTGACCTCTACCATTCTTAAATGGAAGAAGTTTGGAACCACCAAGACTCTTCCGAGAGCTGGCCGCCCGGCCAAACTGAGCAATCGGGGGAGAAGGGCCTTGGTCAGGGAGGTGCCCCAGGACCCAATGGTCACTCTAACAGAGCTCCAGAGTTCCTCTGTGGAGATGGGAGAACCTCCAAGAAGGACAACCATCTCTGCAGCACTCCACCAATCAGGCCTCTATGGTAGAGTGACCAGACGGAAGACACTCCTCAGTAAAAGGCACATGACAGCTCGATTGGAGTTTGCCAAAAGGTGCCTAAAGGACACTTAGACCATGAGAAACAAGATTATCTTGGTCTGATGAAACCAATATTGAACACTTTGGCCTGAATGCCAAGCGTCATGTCTGAAGGAAACCTGGCACCATCCCTACGGTGAAGCATGGTGGTGGCAGCATCATGCTTTGGGGATGTTTTTCGCGGCAGGAACCGGGAGACTAGTCAGGATCAAGGGAACAGCGCAAAGTACAGAGAGATCCTTAATGAAAACCTACTCCAGAGAGCTCAGGATCTCAGACTGGGGCGAAGGATCACCTTCTGACAGGACAACGACCCTAAGCACACAGCCAGTACAACGCATGAGTGGCTTTGGGACAAGTCCCTGAATGTCCTTGAGTGGCCCAGCCTTGAACTCGATCGAACATCTCTAGAGAGACCTGAAAATAGCTGTGCAGCGATGCTCCCCATCCAACCTGACAGAGCTTGAGGGGATCTGCAGAGAAGAATGGGAGAAAATACCCAAAAACAGTTGTGCCAAGCTTGTAGCGTCATACCCAAGAAGACTCGAGGCTGTAATCACTACCAAAGGTGCTTCAACAAAGTACTGAGTAAAGGGTCTGAATACTTATGTAAATGTGATATTTACATTTTATATTTACATTTCTAAAAACCAGTTTTTGCTTTGTCATTAAGGGACATTGTGTGTAGGTTGATGAGGGGAAAAAACAATTTTATCCATCTAAGAATAAGGCTGTAACGTAACAAAATGTGGAACATGTGAAGGAGTCTTTCTGAATGCACTGTTATGTAAGTTTAGGGACCTAGAAAATCTGTGACGTGGAGAATGCGGAACGGACTCACGAAATCCAGACATTAAAACGGAATTCGACAATATTAAAACATTTATTGAACTTAGTAAGGAATAAACTAAATGTATTTAAAATGTATTCATTTGCACAAGCGTATCATAAGTCATGATCAGAATGCATCAGTGATTTGTATTTCCTGTCTGAAGAGGAAAACGGCATGACATTTCCCTTCTCTGCGTGCGCACGTCTACCACCTTGTGTAGCGATTAGCGATGATGCTAATGAAAACCATCCCAAAAACCTTCTCAAATAAATGTTACCTACAATAGCCTATGCTAACCTGGCCGAATTATATCATGATTATTTGCATCATATGTGCACTACAAAAAAAACAGCTAAACAACAGCCTCTTGCTAGGTAATCATTTTCCCAGACCTCAAAATGGTCTCCTGAGGTGGATTAAGCATTGTTGTGGATTTAGAACAATTTAGTTGTTTTTCTATTTAAAAAAAGGTTGGTTTTGAAACAAGGGAAATTCCAAAACCTGGAAAAACTAAACTAAACGAATTTGGGGGAAAAACTAAACGGAATTAAGCAAAAACATCTAACATGTTTTGTAGAGCCCTATGCAAGGTTGTTGTTTGATCAGTTTAGGTGACCGCGTTCATGTCATGTCATTTTAAATAGTCATTTGAATTTCTTTTTCACCGAGAACTACATCGAAGTACGGAATATGGGAACGTGTTTTTTGGTTTCTCATTAGTACTGGGATCGAAGCCAGACATTTCCTGACCGTTAAATCTGAACGCTTTTTAAAGGTTCTGAGAACGGAAGTGAACATTTTTGCCTACTCTGGGAATGTTTTACTCTGGTTCCTTAGAAGTTTTCCCTGGAGGGTTTATTAAAACTGAGAATGGAAATTATAGGTGATTTGAAGTTTTTTTACTAACTTCCTTAAAACTTTCCCTGAATGTTTCAAAAAGACTTTTAATAACAATGATAGCTTATTTTAGGCAGTAGTGTAATGTACTTAAGTAAAAAATACTTTCAAAGTACTACTTAAGTAGTTTTTGGGGGTATCTGTACTTTACTATTTCTATTTTTTTTTTTTTTTTTTTTTTTTTTTTTTTTTTTTTACCCCTTTTTCTCCCCAATTTCGTAGTATCCAATTGTTGTAGTAGCTACTATCTTGTCTCATCGCTACAACTCCCGTACGGGCTCGGGAGAGACGAAGGTTGAAAGTCATGCGTCCTCCGATACACAACCAACCAAGCCGCTGTTTCTTTAACACAGCGCACATCCAACCCGGAAGCCAGCCGCACCAATGTGCCGGAGGAAACACCGTGCACCTGGCCACCTTGGCTAGCGTACACTGCGCCCGCCACAGGAGTCGCTGGTGCGCGATGAGACAAGGACACCCCTACCAACCAAGCCCTCCCTAACCCGGGCGACGCTAGGCCAATTGTGCGTCGCCCCACGGACCTCCCGGTCGCGGCCGGTTACGACAGAGCCTGGGCACGAACCCAGGGACTCTGATGGCACAGTTGGCGCTGCAGTACAGCGCCCATAACCACTGCGCCACCCGGGAGGCCACTATTTCTATTTTTGACAACTTTTACTTTTACTTATATTGTACTTTTTACTCGTTACATTTTCCCTGACAACCAAACGTACTCGTTACATTTTCCCTGACAACCAAACGTACTCGTTACATTTTCCCTGACAACCAAACGTACTCTTTACATTTTCCCTGACAACCAAACGTACTCGTTACATTTTCCCTGACAACCAAACGTACTCGTTACATTTTCCCTGACAACCAAACGTACTCGTTACATTTTCCCTGACAACCAAACATACTCGTTACATTTTCCCTGACAACCAAACGTACTCGTTACATTTTCCCTGACAACCAAACGTACTCGTTACATTTTCCCTGACAACCAAAAGTACTCGTTACATTTTCCCTGACAACCAAAAGTACTCGATACATTTTCCCTGACAACCAAACGTACTCGTTACATTTTCCCTGACAACCAAAAGTACTCGTTACATTTTCCCTGACAACCAAAAGTACTCGTTACATTTTCCCTGACGACCAAAGTACTCTTTACATTTTCCCTGACAACCAAACGTACTCTTTACATTTTCCCTGACAACCAAACGTACTCTTTACATTTTCCCTGACAACCAAAAGTACTCGTTACATTTTGAATGCTTAGCAGGACAGGAACATTACTGACTCACTAAACACAAATACATAATTTGTAAATCATTTCTGAGTGTTGGAGTTTTGCCCCTGGCTACCCATACATAAAACCACGAAAATTGTCCCGTCTGCTTTGCTTATTATAAGGAATTTTAAATGATTTACACTTTTACTTTTGATACTTAAGTATATTTTAGCAATTACATTTACATTTGATACTTAAGTATATTTAAAACCAAATACTTTAAAACGTGTATTCCAGTAGTATTTTACTGTCTGACTTTCCCTTTTACTTGACTAACATTCTATTAAGGTATCTATACTTTTACTAAAGTATGACAATTGGGTACTTTTTCCACCACTGATTTTTGGTTGTTTTTTGAACTCCAAACACAGATAGGACACATGGAAATGATTTTTTCTTAGGCATTAATCATGTAAACACATGTATTTTGTGTTGTTACTCCATCCATAGATGATCTATAGTATTAGTCCACTGCGACACCAGGATGGAGCTAGCATGCCAAGTTTCTTCACAAATACAAAGCTGTTTATTTTAGTTTATTTAAACAAATCCCATTTCAAAGGAAACAAGCATTCATTAAGATCAGGTTTGGCTAAGTACACCTTAACACACTTAACTAGATAGAGGATAGAGACCGGTTTGTTGATGCTGAGAATGGAATGTACAGTATCTCTTTTTAAATAACATTCTTAGGATGTTCTCTGAATGTTACTAGAGTTTTTTTGTGATTTTTATGGAACAATTTGAGAACATGACTTTAAATAGAACCATGTGGAAACGTTTAGGAAACGTTATGCTGAGGTACTGAAATTCCCGGAGAGAAGAACCATGTTTCTTAACATTCTCTGAACTATTTGAGAACATGACTTTAAATAGAACCACGAGGAAACGTGTAGGAAACGTTATGCTGAGGTACTGAAATTCCCAGAGAAGATGTTTCTTAACATTCTCTGAACTATTTGAGAACATGACTTTAAATAGAACCACGAGGAAACGTGTAGGAAACGTTATGCTGAAGTACTGAAATTCCCAGAGAGAAGAACAATGTTTCTTATCATTCTTGGAACAATTTGAGAACATGACTTTAAATAGAACCACGAGGAAAACCTGTAGGAGACGTTATGCTGAGGTACTGAAATTCCCAGAGAAGATGTTTCTTAACATTCTCTGAACTATTTGAGAACATGACTTTAAATAGAACCACGAGGAAAACCTGTAGGAGACGTTCACACAGAAGAACGTTTCTTCTTAACATTCTCTGAACTATTTGAGAACATTCCCAACGTCAAACCAGTTGGAGAACGTTCCTAGAACATTACCAAAATTGAAATGAAATGTAACCATGTTTGAACTTTCAGACAAAAACTTTCTGTTAGAGTAATAAAATACCAAGAAAATGACATCATTTTTTGTCAAGGTCCTTTAATGTGCTTTGAATGTTCCTAAGCCAAGCTATCCTGCACCATTCCCAGAAAGTTATGCGAAGGTTGTTTTATAAAATAACCATAGGACAACCACACTCTCACCAAGCTCTAAGAAACATATGGTTCTCAGAACGTTATGTGCTAGCTGGGAAAGGAAAGCTCAAATAAATAACCATACTATGTGAGGATACAGATGTGTGGCTGATCAGGTATCGAAACTAGACCATCAGCACACAAAACAAAATGTCACCTTAAAGGGGCAGTCTGTAGTTGCTTCATCCATTTTTGGACTTGTAAATGTATGAAATGTACCCATTGATTCTATAAGAATATAACTTCTAAATGCTTAGTTCAACTGTCAGATCCCAAAATATGTGCTTGTTTTACTCCAAAGTTTGTAAACACAGTAAATGTAAATAATCGTGTTATAGCCTCAAAACATGGTTAAAAACTAGCATTTTGAGATCATGGATGTTCAGTCCTTGTATCCATAGCTCTGTCTATTAATCTGAGAGGGGTAACATTTCTCCAGCCTCATCCTTCAGCTTTTTACCAAAACACGGGTGGGAAGTACACTTTGTTATTGTTTAAACTGCTGATTGCCGCTTTAAGATTAATGCACTAAGTGTAAGTCACTCTGGATAAGTTCAATTGATAAAATGTCAATGTCAAACCATGGTAGCCCACTGAACCATGGTAGCCCACTGAACCATGGTAGCCCACTGAACCATGGTAGCCCACTGAACCATGGTAGCCCACTGAACCAAGGTAGCCCACTGAACCAAGGTAGCCCACTGAACCATGGTAGCCCACTGAACCATGGTAGCCCACTGAACCATGGTAGCCCACTGAACCATGGTAGCCCAATGAACCATGGTAGCCCACTGAACCATGGTAGCCCACTGAACCATGGTAGCCCACTGAACCAAGGTAGCCCACTGAACCATGGTAGCCCACTGAACCATGGTAGCCCACTGAACCAAATCCTAACCCGAGTCTTTAGGTCTCCGACAAAGTACTTGTCAAGCGAGCCTAGTTCACTAATACGGAGTTGCCAAAAAACATAATTTTATGAGCTAAGTTGACTACCCGCTTCTGAGCTAAGAATAGGTCATGAGTGCGTTTGAAATGGTAACCTGTTTCCTAATGCACACTTTGGGGCCTTGTTCAAAAAAGAGCACTGTAGGGATTAGGATGTCGTTTGGGATGCATCCTATGATTCCCGCACCATGTCTGAGCACACAGCCAATAGTAATAACAGGCTAGTTGCTGTACATGGTTGTGTTGTTTACATGAGAAGTTACTTCAGTCATATAGAGTGGTCTTTAAGGGCCTGTTGACCTTTACATGACAGTCAGAACTAGGCCTGTTCAATCACTTAGCCTAACACACACACACACACACACACACACACACACACACACACACACACACACACACACACACACACACACACACACACACACACACACACACACACACACACACACACACACACACACACACACACAGCCTCGGTTAGATTTTCTCACATTGAAGTCGTGTCTGCTAAAGTAGTGCTGCGTCTGTAAGCAAAATGCCTCGCAGGTTGAATGGGACTGTGCCTGGCAGGTTGAATGGGACTGTGCCTGGCAGGTTGAATGGGACTGTGCCTGGCAGGTTGAATGGGACTGTGCCTGGCAGGTTGAATGGGACTGCGCCTGGCAGGTTGAATGGGACTGTGCCTGGCAGGTTGAATGGGACTGTGCCTGGCAGGTTGAATGGGACTGTGCCTGGCAGGTTGAATGGGACTGTGGAATGCAGAAAGCCACCGTAACAACGTCAACAATATTCTCTCTCTCCCTCTCTCTCTCTCTCTCTCTTCATCTCTCTCCCTCTCTCTCCCTCACTCTCTCTCTCCCGCTTCCTCTACATCTCTCTCTCCCTCTTCCTCTCCCTCTTTCTCTCCGTCTCTCTCCCTCACTCTCTCTCCCTCTTCCCCTTCATCTCTCTCCCTCTATCTCCCTCACTCTCTCTCTCCCTCTTCCTCTACATCTCTCCCTCTCTCTCCCTCTTCCTCTCCCTCTTTCTCTCCGTCTCTCTCCCTCACTCTCTCTCCCTCTTCCCCTTCATCTCTCTCTCCCTCTCTTTCCCTCACTCTCTCTCACCTAGCTGGTTTATATTTTCATAGTTATGATATTGATGGATTGTTTGTGTAGGAATTTGTCCGTGAATGAGTCTGTGAACGTATGTGTGTGTTTGTGTACTCAAGTCTATGGGATTATAGAGGGGCTTAGCAGTGCTTTGGCTGACTATTCCTCTCCCTCTCTATTCAGTCACACACACACACACACACACACATTCACACTCACACTCACACACACACTCACACACACACACACACACACACACACACGAACACTGTCTCTCTCTCTCTGTGTGTAAGTAGTAAGGGTTGTAGTGGATTAGGCTGTGTGTGAATGGGAGCAGGAGGACAATAGGGCGATTCCATGTGAATGGGAGCAGGACGATGGGGTGATTCCATGTAAATGGGAGCAGGACGATAGGGCAATTCCATGTAAATGGGAGCAGGGCGATAGGGCAATTCCATGTGAATGGGAGCAGGACGATAGGGTGATTCCATGTGAATGGGAGCAGGACGATAGGGCGATTCCATGTATATGGGAGCAGGACGATAGGGCAATTCCATGTGAATGGGAGCAGGACGATAGGGCGATTCCATGTAAATGGGAGCAGGACGATAGGGCGATTCCATGTGAATGGGAGCAGCAGGACAATAGGGCGATTCCATGTGAATGGGAGCAGGAGGACGATAGGACAATTCCATGTAAATGGGAGCAGGACGATAGGGCGATTCCATGTGAATGGGAGCAGGAAGACGATAGGACAATTCCATGTGAATGGGAGCAGGAGGATGATAGGGCGATTCCATGTAAATGGGAGCAGGACGATAGGGCAATTCCATGTGAATGGGAGCAGGACGATAGGGTGATTCCATGTGAATGGGAATATGACGATAGGGCGATTCCATGTAAATGGGAGCAGGACGATAGGGCAATTCCATGTGAATGGGAGCAGGACGATAGGGCGATTCCATGTGAATGGGAGCAGGACGATAGGGCGATTCCATGTGAATGGGAGCAGGACGATAGGGCAATTCCATGTGAATGGGAGCAGGACGATAGGGCGATTCCATGTGAATGGGAGCAGGACGATAGGGCGATTCCATGTGAATGGGAGCAGGACGATAGGGCGATTCCATGTGAATGGGAGCAGGACGATAGGGCGATTCCATGTGAATGGGAGCAGGACGATAGGGCGATTCCATGTGAATGGGAGCAGGACGATAGGGCGATTCCATGTGAATGGGAATAGGACGATAGGGCGATTCCATGTGAATGGGACTAGGACGATAGGGCGATTCCATGTGAATGGGAATAGGACGATAGGGCGATTCCATGTGAATGGGAATAGGACGATAGGGCGATTCCATGTGAATGGGAATAGGACGATAGGGCGATTCCATGTGAATGGGAGCAGGACGATAGGGCGATTCCATGTGAGGATGGACGTAAAATATTTTTAGTATCTCAGTTTGTTCTGGCAATTCTCACATAGAAATTTCATCAGGAGGACGGATCTTTGACATTTATTTGTATCGCAAATCATTTTTGAGAAAATCATGATGGAAGTGAACATTTTAGGCCCTTTTTAGACCTACACATGCCTCCTGTAAAACCGAATAACCCGGGATCCGTACATGATACAGACATCACCTAGGTGTCATTGTACTCTTATACATGCCTCCTGTAAGAGGGAGAGAAGGGGAGAGGGGGATATGTGAGAATGAGAATGAGAGGAGCAGACAGAGAGAGAATGAGAGGATCAGACAGAGAGAGAATGAGAGGAGCAGACAGAGAGAGAATGAGAGGATCAGAGAATGAGAGGATCAGACAGAGAGAGAACGAGAGGATCAGACAGAGAGAGAATGAGAGGAGCAGACAGAGAGACAATGAGAGGATCAGACAGAGAGAGAATGAGAGGATCAGACAGAGAGAGAACGAGAGGATCAGACAGAGAGAGAATGAGAGGAGCAGACAGAGAGACAATGAGAGGATCAGATAGAGAGACAATGAGAGGATCAGATAGAGAGAGAATGAGAGGGGAGCAGCCTTCCGTGTGTGTGTGTGTGTGTGTGTGTGTGTGTGTGTGTGTGTGTGTGTGTGTGTGTGTGTGTGTGTGTGTGTGTGTGTGTGTGTGTGTGTGTGTGTGTACGTGTTGAGGTGTGTGTGTCTTTCCGTGTGTGTTTCCACAGGCCCTCAGGAGACCCCAGAATGGACCCTTAGGGCCCCCCTCTAGCTCCATAGGAAGATGAATGAGGAAGAGTGTTTGACAGCACCTATCTGCCACCAGGAGGACATGCCTTGAATTCTTCTTCTTCAAACGGTGCTTCCTCTCCTTCTCATTGCCAAGCAGGAGAGGAGTGTCAGTAGCAGGTCACCAAGCAGACAGCTGAAAGGGTGGAGACACACGCAAATCTCCGTCCCAGTCTCAGGTCTTTTGCAGACTCCATCGGGTTTTCTTCCAGAATGGTCCTGTATTTGGCTCCATCCATCTTCCCATCAATTTTAACCATGTTCCCTGTCCCTGCTGAAGAAAAGCAGGCCCAAACCATGATGCTGCCACCACCATGTTTGACAGTGGGGATGGTGTGTTCAGCTGTGTTGCTTTTACGCCAAACATAACGTTTTGCATTGTTGCCAAAAAGTTCAATTTTGGTTTCATCTGACCAGAGCACCCAGAGCACATGTTTGGTGTGTCTCCCAGGTGGCTTGTGGCAAACTTTAAACAACACTTTTTATGGATATCTTTAAGAAATGGCTTTCTTCTTGCCACTCTTCCATAAAGGCCAGATTTGTGCAATATACGACTGATTGTTGTCCTATGGACAGAGTCTCCCACCTCAGCTGTAGATCTCTGCAGTTCATCCAGAGTGATCATGGGCCTCTTGGCTGCATCTCTGATCAGTCTTCTCCTTGTATGAGCTGAAAGTTTAGAGGGACGGCCAGGTCTTGGTAGATTTGCAGTGGTCTGATACTCCTTCCATTTCAATATTATCGCTTGCACAGTGCTCCTTGGGATGTTTAAAGCTTGGGAAATCTTTTTGTATCCAAATCCGGCTTTAAACTTCTTCACAACAGTATCTCGGACCTGCCTGGTGTGTTCCTTGTTCTTCATGATGCTCTCTGCTCTTTTAACGGACCTCTGAGACTATCACAGTGCAGGTGCATTTATACGGAGACTTGATTACACACAGGTGGATTGTATTTATCATCATTAGTCATTTAGGTCAACATTGGATCATTCAGAGATCCTCACTGAACTTCTGGAGAGAGTTTGCTGCACTGAAAGTAAAGGGGCTGAATAATTTTGCACGCCCAATTTTTCAGTTTTTGATTTGTTAAAAAAGTTTGAAATATCCAATAAATGTCGTTCCACTTCATGATTGTGTCCCACTTGTTGTTGATTCTTCACAAAAAAATACAGTTTTGGCCTCCCGGGTGGCGCAGTGGTTAAGGGCGCTGTACTGCAGCGCCAGCTGTGCCATCAGAGTCCTGGGTTTGCGTCCAGGCTCTGTCGTAACCGGCCGCGACCGGGAGGTCCGTGGGGCGACGCACAATTGGCCTAGCGTCGCCCGGGTTAGGGAGGGCTTGGTCGGTAGGGGTGTCCTTGTCTCATCGCGCACCAGCGACTCCTGTGGCGGGCTGGGCGCAGTGTACGCTAGCCAAGGTGGCCAGGTGCACGGTGTTTCCTCCGGCGCATTGGTGCGGCTGGCTTCCGGGTTGGATGTGCGCTGTGTTAAAGAAGCAGCGGCTTGGTTGGTTGTGTATCGGAGGACGCATGACTTTCAACCTTCGTCTCTCCCGAGCCCGTACGGGAGTTGTAGCGATGAGACAAGATAGTAGCTACTACAACAATTGGATACTACGAAATTGGGGAGAAAAAGGGGTAAAATTCAAAAAAAATAAAAATACAGTTTTATATCTTTATGTTTGAAGCCTGAAATGTGGCAAAAGGTCGCAAAGTTCAAGGGGGCCGAATACTTTCGCAAGGCACTGTATAGGAGCCCAATGACACCAAGATCAAATCAAATTGTATTTGTCACATGCACCGAATACAACAGGTGTAGGTAGACCTGACAGTGAAATGCTTAATTACAAGCCCTTAACCAACAATGCAGTTTTAAGAAAAATACCTAAAAAAATAAGAAATAAAGTAACAAGTAATTAAAGAGCAGCAGTAAAATCACAATAGCGAGACTATATACAGGAGGTACCGGTACAGAGTCAATGTGGAGGCTATATACAGGAGGTACCGGTACAGAGTCAATGCGGAGGCTATATACAGGAGGTACCGGTACAGAGTCAATGCGGAGGCTATATACAGGAGGTACCGGTACAGAGTCAATGTGGAGACTATATACAGGGGGTACCGGTACAGAGTCAATATGGAGGCTATATACAGGAGGTACCGGTACAGAGTCAATGTGGAGGCTATATACAGGGTGTACCGGTACAGAGTCAATGTGGAGGCTATATACAGGAGGTACCGGTACAGAGTCAATGTGCGGGGTAGCCATTTGATTAGTCTAGGTAGCCATTTGATTAGATGTTCAGGAGACTTACGGCTTGGGGGCAGTAGCTGTTTAGAAGCCTCTTGGACCTAGACTTGGTGCATCAGTACTGCTTGCCGTGCGGTAGCAGAGAGAACAGTCTATGACTAGGATGGCTGGAGTATTTGACCATTTTTATGGCCTTCCTCTGACACCGCCTGGTATAGAGATGGCAGGCAGCTTAGCCCCAGTTATGTACTGGGCCGTACGCACTACCCTCTAAAGTGCCTTGCGGTGGGAGGCTGAGCAGTTGCCATACCTGCTGAGCAGTTGCCATACATACATGCTCTCGAAGGTGCATCTGTCGATCCTTTTGAGGATCTGAGGACCCATGCCAAATCTTTTCAGTCTCCTGAGGGGGAATAGGTTTTGTCATGCCCTTTTCAGATCAGTTTGCCTTTCTACGTCAGCAGTGTCTCCTACTGTAATTCTCCTCTCCTCACTGCAGAAAGGATCATTTTATATTTATTTATAAATCGACTTTATCTGGGTCAGCTAACAAAACAGTGACACGGCTGGCTGCTTGTAGTGTAGTGCTGCTTCCTGTGGGGAGGAGAGAGATGGCCCTCTGACATCTAGTGTAGGGAGGAGAGAGATGGCCTTGTGACATCTAGTGTAGGGAGGAGAGAGATGGCCCTCTGACCTCTAGTGTAGTGAGGAGAGAGATGGCCCTCTGACCTCTAGTGTAGGGAGGAGAGAGATGGCCCTCCGACCTCTAGTGTAGGGAGGAGAGAGATGGCCCTCTGACCTCTAGTGTAGGGAGGAGAGAGATGGCCCTCTGACCTCTAGTGTAGGGAAGAGAGAGATGGCCCTCTGACCTCTAGTGTAGGGAGGAGAAAGATGGCCCTTTGACATCTAGTGTAAGGAGGAGAGAGATGGCCCTCTGACCTCTAGTGTAGGGAGGAGAGAGATGGCCCTCTGACCTCTAGTGTAGGGAGGAAAGAGATGGCCCTCTGACATCTAGTGTAGGGAGGAGAGAGATGGCCCTCTGACCTCTAGTGTAGGGAGGAGAGAGATGACCCTCTGACATCTAGTGTAGGGAGGAGAGAGATGGCCCTCTGACCTCTAGTGTAGGGAGGAGAGAGATGGCCCTCTGACCTCTAGTGTAGGGAGGAGAGAGATGGCCCTCTGACCTCTAGTGTAGGGAGGAGAGAGATGGCCCTCTGACATCTAGTGTAGGGAGGAGAGAGATGGCCCTCTGACCTCTAGTGTAGGGAGGAGAGAGATGGCCCTCTGACCTCTAGTGTAGGGAGGAGAGAGATGGCCCTCTGACCTCTAGTGTAGGGAGGAGAGAGATGGCCCTCTGACCTCTAGTGTAGGGAGGAGAGAGCTCTGACCTCTAGTGTAGGGAGGAGAGAGATGGCCCTCTGACATCTAGTGTAGGGAGGAGAGAGATGGCCCTCTGACCTGTAGTGTAGGGAGGAGAGCGATGGCCCTCTGACCTCTAGTGTAGGGAGGAGAGAGATGGCCCTCTGACCTCTAGTGTAGGGAGGAGAGAGATGGCCCTCTGACCTCTAGTGTAGGGAGGAGAGCGATGGCCCTCTGACGTCTAGTGTAGGGAGGAGAGAGATGGCCCTCTGACCTCTAGTGTAGGGAGGAGAGAGATGGCCCTCTGACCTCTAGTGTAGGGAGGAGAGCGATGGCCCTCTGACGTCTAGTGTAGGGAGGAGAGAGATGGCCCTCTGACCTCTAGTGTAAGGAGTTACGGTGCACTGATCTGGTCACAGTGGTTATCTGCAGTAGTAATAGCTGTAGTAATTGATATGGTTTCATAACATTTTACCAGAGAGGGACTTAGGAAAATGACAGTTGACCCAGAACAGCAAGCCTGGCCCTTTAATGTACATGGATAGTAACATGCACGTCAATCTCTCATGGCTCAAAGTAGAGGAGAGATTGACTTCATCACTACTTGTTTTTTTTAAAGAAGTGTTGACAAGCTGAATGCACCGAGCTGTCTGTTTAAACTACTGGCACACAGCTCAGACACCCACACATACCCCACAAGACATGCCACCAGAGGTCTCTTCATAGTCGCCAAGTCAAGAACAGACTATGGGAGGCGCACAGTGCTACATTGAGCCATGACTACATGGAACTCTATTCCACATCAATATCTATATAAGACTACAGCTCAGCCTTTGACACCATAGTACCCTCCAAGCTCATCATTAAGCTCGGGCCCTGGGCCTGAACCCTGGACTTCCTGCCCCTAGGTGGTGAAGGTAGGAAACAACATGTCCACTACGCTTATCCTCAACACATGAGCCCCTCCTGTTTTCCCTGTTCACCAATGACTGCGTGGCCACGCACTCCTCCAACTCAATCATCAAGTTTGCAGATGACATAACTGTGGTAGGCCTGATTACCAACAATGACGAGCAGTCGACAGGGAGGAGGTGAGGGCCCTCGGAGTGAGGTGAGGGCCCTGGCGGAGATGTCCCAGGTAAATAACCTCCCTCAACGTCAACAAAACAAAGGAGTTGATTGTGGACTTCAGGAGACAGCAGAGGGAGCACCCCCCTACCCACATCAATGGGACAGTAGTGGAGAAGGTAAAAAAAATTCTAGTTCCTCGGCGTACACATCACTGACAGTCTGAAATGGTCCACCCACACAGAGAGTGTGGTGAAGGAGACGAACCAGCGCCTCTTCAACCGGTCATCAGACTGCTAAATATCCATCACTAGCCGTCCTCCACCCAGGATCCTGCCCTGAAGTTAGTCACTGTCACTAGCCGTCCTCCACCCAGGACCCTGCCCTGAAGTTAGTCACTGTCACTAGCCGTCCTCCACCCAGGACCCTGCCCTGAAGTTAGTCACTGTCACTAGCCGTCCTCCACCCAGGACCCTGCCCTGAAGTTAGTCACTGTCACTAGCCGTCCTCCACCCAGGACCCTGCCCTGAAGTTAGTCACTGTCACTAGCCGTCCTCCACCCAGGACCCTGCCCTGAAGTTAGTCACTGTCACTAGCCGTCCTCCACCCAGGACCCTGCCCTGAAGTTAGTCACTGTCACTAGCCGTCCTCCACCCAGGACCCTGCCCTGAAGTTAGTCACTGTCACTAGCCGTCCTCCACCCAGGACCCTGCCCTGAAGTTAGTCACTGTCACTAGCCGGCTACCACCCGGTTACTCAACCCTGCACCTTAGAGGCTGCTGCCCTTTATACATAGACCTGGAATCACTGGTCACTAATAAAGTTTACAACCTGCTTTACTCATTTCATATGTATATATATATATACATGTATATATACTGTATTCTATTCTACTGTATTTTAGTCTGTGCCACTCTGACATGGCTCGTTCTAATATTTCTATATTTCTTAATTCCATTATTTTCCTTTCAGATGTGTGTGTATTGTGCGTATTGGTGTGTATTGTTGGATACTACTGCGCTGTTGGAGCTAGGAACACAAGCATTTAGTTAGGTATTACTGCGCTGTTGGAGCTAGGAACACAAGAATTTAGTTAGATATTACTGCGCTGTTGGAGCTAGGAACACAAGCATTTAGTTAGATATTACTGCGCTGTTGGAGCTAGGAACACAAGCATTTAGTTAGGTATTACTGCGCTGTTGGAGCTAGGAACACAAGCATTTAGTTAGGTATTACTGCGCTGTTGGAGCTAGGAACACAAGCATTTAGTTAGGTATTACTGCGCTGTTGGAGCTAGGAACACAAGAATTTAGTTAGATATTACTGCGCTGTTGGAGCTAGGAACACAAGCATTTAGTTAGATATTACTGCGCTGTTGGAGCTAGGAACACAAGCATTTAGTTAGGTATTACTGCGCTGTTGGAGCTAGGAACACAAGCATTTAGTTAGGTATTACTGCGCTGTTGGAGCTAGGAACACAAGCATTTAGCTACACCGACAAAAACATCTGCTCAACATGTGTATGTGACCAATAACATCTGCTCAACATGTGTATCTGACCAATAACATCTGCTCAACATGTGTATCTGACCAATAACATCTGCTAAACACGTGTATCTGACCAATAACATCTGCTCAACATGTGTATCTGACCAATAACATCTGCTCAACATGTGTATGTGACCAATAACATCTGTTAAACACGTGTATCTGACCAATAACATCTGCTCAACATGTGTATGTGACCAATAACATCTGTTAAACACGTGTATCTGACCAATAACATCTGTTAAACACGTGTATCTGACCAATAACATCTGCTCAACATGTGTATGTGACCAATAACATCTGTTAAACACGTGTATCTGACCAATAACATCTGTTAAACACGTGTATCTGACCAATAACATCTGCTCAACATGTTTATCTGACCAATAACATCTGTTAAACACGTGTATCTGACCAATAACATCTGCTCAACACGTGTATCTGACCAATAACATCTGTTAAACACGTGTATCTGACCAATAACATTTGATTTGAATCATGCAAGCAGTAAATTCAGATTTAAAAAACTGAAACAAATACACCTTATGGAACAGAGGGGAATGTGAAGATACACACACACACACACACACACAAACACACACACACACATACACACGCATGCACACTATACACACACACACACACATACACACTATACACACATGATAACATACACACTATACAAACACGTACACATGGATTTAGTATTGTAGATATGTGGTAGTGGCCTGGGGGAAATCTGTTGTGAAATGTAATGTCATGTTTTTAATTGTATTTCACTGCCTGGCAGGAACTAATGGGGACCCCATAATAGATACAATTACAAAAGAAATACCTATGAGTTTGTGTGATGTTGGTAGTTTGGATATGACGTGTGTGTGAGTGTTGGTAGTTTGGATATGACGTGTGTGTGAGTGTTGGTAGTTTGGATATGACGTGTGTGTGAGTGTTGGTAGTTTGGATATGACGTGTGTGTGAGTGTTGGTAGTTTGGATATGACGTGTGTGTGAGTGTTGGTAGTTTGGATATGACGTGTGTGTGAGTGGTGTTAGTTTGGATATGGAGGTGTGTGTGTGTAGGTGTGTATGGAAGGGAGGTGTGTGTGTAGGTGTGTATGGGAGGGAGGTGTGTGTTGGTGTGTATGGGAGGGAGGTGTATGTGTTGGTGTGTATGTGAGAGAGGTGTGTGTGTAGGTGTGTATGGGAGGGAGGTGTGTGTAGGTGTGTATGGGAGGGAGGTGTGTGTGTAGGTGTGTATGGGAGGGAGGTGTGTAGGTGTGTATGGGATTGTTAGGCCAAAGCTTTTC